>NC_141069.1:26573944-26886444 GCF_041138505.1 Cibotium barometz
TTTATTGGGACTTTGTATTTTTTAAAATAATAGAAAAGCTCACACAGAAGCTTCCCTCGCTTGGTTTAACATCGGATGGGTATGGCTCTCTAGTTGTTTTTATAGTAAGACCAAACCTGTGTGATATATACGGCTCAATGCGGGCTATACGCCGAACACCTTTGAAGAGAAAGGTCACCTGCCAAGGATGGTTAGGTGGCCAAGATGGCAAGTGTAAGAAGAGGATCAAGAATAGAGCACGAGGTGTTCTAACTCCATATTTATATGGTATGAGAGAGTGGTTACAAGGCCAGAGGTGTGGTTTTGCAACAATAGCGTGGATCACACATGGAGAGTATGTAATACTATCTGTCAATCACTTACTAGACCTCCAGCTGTATGGCTAGTTGGACAAGGTACAAACCTTACTATGGAAGAGATCTGAGCATTGGAGGTGAGAGGATTTGTGTTGGACAAGGTACAAAACTTACTGTGGAAGAGATTTGAGCATTGGAGGTGAGAGGATTTGTGTTGCAAAAGAGATTACACCAAGCAAACGATGTAGCACATTGGTTAACAAAGCATAGAAGTGGCATATCAAATATGGTGGTGTAGAGAATAAATTCAGCAATTTCAAATATAGCTACTATCTTCGCATTTTGTTCATTAATGAAAAAATATTTTTTTAATGTTAATGTAGATGGTTGAATTATCTTCATTTTATATATTAAGTTTTTTTTTAAAAATATTGATGTCAACATCTCCATTTTATATATTATCAATGGTTGAAATAGCTTTTCTTAAGTATAGCATTTATCCATGTAATTACTTTTCCTAAACAAAGCATTTATCCATGCAATTACTTTTCTAACTTTAGGAATTATCCATGCAAATCAATTTTTGCTTTTAGCATGTTCTATCTATATACATGACCCCCTTGGCTATTACTCTAATCCTCACACCCATCTCTCATTGCCTCCCTCTCTCTCAGTATTATTCTCTCCCTCCCTATTTATCCTTCTTTACTTCTCTATCTCTCACACCATCATTCTCTACCTCACCCATCCTCATTCTGACCCTCTTCCTCATTCTCCATCTTTCTCTGACTTATCATGTCTTCATTAAATGCCCTAAACTCTACTTTCAAGGATACCCTAGAAGCTTTTTTGCACAAGGATTTGTGTAAGAAGTCAAGTAGAGATGTGCAAGAGCATCTCAAAATTACAATAGAGGCTTGTAATCTTTGGGGTAAGCTTCTAGCGGATAAGTTGGAATCGACTCAGGAGATCTATTTGTATGGAATATGAAGATTGGAATCGTGATCAATACTTGGCAGAGTGATGGCTACATTGGTGAAGAAAAGAAGGAGCCCCTCCGAGAGGAGTTGAAGAATAGAGTAGCCCTTAAAATCACTTAGGTGTAGGAACCCTTATGTAGTTATGTCATGTTGTCTTTAGGAAATAGTATGTAAGGCTATAGCCCTTAAAAGCACTTAGTTGTAGGAACCCTTATGTAGTTATGTAGTTATGTCATGTTATCTTTAGTAAACAATATGTAAGGTTGATGTAATAACCTTTTTGGAATAAAATCACTTTTAACTATAATTGTAATTATTGTTTGCCTTGTTAATTTTACATTGTTTGTTATTTTTAAGAAATAGTATGTAACCTCGATGTTATATCTTTTCTGGAATCAAATTATCTTTTACCCACAAATTGTCTATATTATTAACCTTTACAATTTTACATTGTTCATTATTTTTATGAAACAATATATAAGGCTGATGTAATATCTTTCCAAGAGTGAAATTATCTTGTAGGTATAATTGTGTATATTATTCAACTTGTCAATTGTATTGGCATGCAATGACATGAAGTCACATGCAAAGGCATGCAAAGGCATGCAATGATATGAAAAAGCATGTAATGGCATCCAATACTATGCAAAGTGCATGTAATGATATGAAATTGCATCCAATACTATGCAAGTGCATGTAATGACATGAAATTGCATGCAATACTATGCAAATGACATGCAACACTATGCAAAGGCCAAGTAGTACCATGCAATGTAATGAAATGACATCATGCACATGTAATAACATCCAAATGCAATGCCATGCCATTCCATGCAATGTATTGTAATGACACATACATGCATTGACATTTGGGGGAGAGAAAGAAAGAAAGAAAGAAAGCTGTATTAACGTCTACTAGAGGTCAAACTCGACCTATGAGACAAATCAATGTACAACTGTCAATATCTTCTAGATGTCCACAAAAAAAAGGACAAAATGAACATGAAATAAACTATGAAAGTACTGAGCTAGTGGGGGGGTGTGATGGATGGAGCACTACTGCTAGAGGCTCAGTATGCAACCTATATGCGTAGGGTATACAAGAATGCAATGCACATCTGTCTAGCTCCAACCAGTACCATAATGGGGGTGTAATATGTGATACATAGGTGATGGCGAGGCAAAAATACCTTGAAGCATGATCTCCAGGTGTGAGTGCAAGGTGTGAGTGCAAGTGAGCTAGCTGCTCTTGGATATGGTGCTGATGTCGAGCCCGTATCTCTGTGATCTCCCTTTGATGTAGTCTGGGAGATTGGTAGCCTGGTGCTCTCGGTCTCCGTCTGGCTCGGAGGTTCGTAGGGCGTTGAAGTGTAACCCCCTCCTATGTCAGGGTAGGCACTAGGATAGATCTCTGGAAGAAATCAATGAGCTGGAGTTGTCGCCCACCTCTCCCTGTGGTATGAGTCCGTATCAATGTCTCTTTGTGGCACTGTGTCTCCAAGAAGTGGCCAAATCTGCATTGGTATGTGGACTCCATGATCTGGCGGAGTGAGGGATGCCCACTGAATATGGTGGTGTATCTCTCTCTAATGACACTATATGCTCTGCATTTGTATACATAATGTTCCTCACTCTCAACCTCCTCTTGGCATAGTCTGCATATCCTCTCTGCTGCTCTGGGGATCCGTGCTGCCCGACCTGCCTCAATCTTAAGCTGGTGTGATGACACTCTGAGCTAGCCAATCGCCACTCGAGCACTGTGAGGCATGTACACATCCATGTATCCAGGTCTTTGTATGAATCCATTTATTGAGATACGCATAAACTGATCTCTGTAGTAGTATAGCATCTTCGACGGTAGAGACTGACTGATTGGGTGTAATCCAAGTCTCTTGAGTGTATCGCTGCCATAAATCCTGCCGAAGGACTCTGTTGCTCTCACTGTGAGAGAGCTAGATGTGTGGTGCATGTATATCATACTGGAAAGGTGGCAGGTGATCTATGGTGCATGTATATCATACTGGAAAGGTGGCAGGTGATCTATGTTGAGACCATGCTGATGAGTGAGCCACTGTATCATCTGTGAATACCATGATCTCCTATCTCCACTCTCTGTGTGCGAGTTGCCTGGATGCCTCAAAAGCTCTATGTGAGAGTCGATTTGATGGCATATCTCTGATCCTTTGTATGAAGCAGATCGTCTGGAAGAGGGCCACTGTATCATCTGTGAATACCATGATCTCCTATCTCCACTCTCTGTGTGCGAGTTGCCTGGATGCCTCAAAAGCTCTATGTGAGAGTCGATCTGATGGCATATCTTTGACCCTTTGTATGAAGCAGATCGTCTGGAAGAGGGCCTCTACTAGCATAGGAGGTGCAGCAAACTCCATCTGGACAATGTCATGTGGGATGGAGGGTTTACTGCGGATCATCTGTGAGAGCATGAGAATCTCTCTATATGAGACCGTGTCGAGGTGGTGAGCCCAGGTGCCCATACTGCTACAGCATACATCAAAGCAGGGGTGACGAGTGTGTCAAACAACCACCCCTTCATGCGGGGCTCCTGGAAGTGTGCCTAGTGACACTATCTCTCTAGCATGGCCAGAGCTGCATACCCTCATGTGAGTCTATCCCTAGCTGCCTGTGCCATAGTAAATCTTCCTGGCGGAGTTGTAAATGTAATCCCCATGTACACATATGAGTCTACCACCTCTACTTGTCCTCCTGCTAGTGTGAAGATGGCTTGTTGTCAAACCGGCCCTGAGGTGTGGAAAATCATGGCCTTGGTTTTCCCAAGGTTCACTGTAAGCCCCCTCTGTGTGCATAGAAGTCATCGAGTGCATGGAGATGGTGCTATAGTCCCATCTGCGACTCAGAGACCAGAATAATATCATCTGCATATAGCATAATGTGGACCTGAGATGTCTACCCCTTCCCCACCACCGTGACCAATGAGGTCAACCACCTCATTGATGTATAGCCCAAATAGTGTAGGAGAGAGTGGGCATCCTTGCTTCACACCTATGGTGCTAGCAATAACATCAGCAGATAGCCCCCCGGGGCCTCATATGCGCCCGAGGACCTACTTATATAAAGCATAGATACCCCAAACCATCTCTGATGGGATCCCCAATGACTGTAGGCGCTAGAAGAGTCTCTCTTGTGGCACCGTGTCAAATAGCTTTGCGGAAATCCACAAAGCAGCAGTATAATCTCTTCTCCCACGCCCTAGCTTGGTCAATCAGACATCTCAAAGTGAATATATGGACAATAGTGGAGAAAGCTCATCGGAATAAATCCAGCCTGCGCCCTGGTGCTCGTAGTCCCTCCTTCTCTACATATGAGCTCAACTCTACCTCAAGCACTGTGCCGTAAAGTTTGGCCAATGTATGACCAATCATGATAGTCTTGTAGTTGGTGGGGTCTAGCATGTCTCCTGCTTTGTGGAGAGGCACAATGGTGTGCATAGTCCACTCAGATGGTACGCCCTCCACTAGTACCCTATTAAAGAGGTGAGCAACAAAGGGTCCCAGTGTGTCAGCTGCATAAATAAGATGCTCACTCTGTATACCTGTGTGGTCAACCGATCTCCCATGCTATAACCGGCCGAATAGCTCTATCTACCATTGAGGCAGTAAAGAAAGTAGAGGTGGTAGGGCAGGACTCCTGTGAACTGTGGTATGGGCAGGGCAGCTGCTGAGGGATATGGTAGAGGTTCTTTGCATATGTGTGCCATGTGTGTGGATCCTCAATCGGGGTACGAGGGCGAGGCTCTCTAATCCTGCGCCATGCAGTGGCTGCATCTCTGCTCATGAGTAGGTGGTATGTATCCCAATACTGTGCCTCCTCATATGCATGCCTCTTACAGTGTGTGAGGGTCCTTATCTATCGGCTCGCCTATCTCTGTGTAATGGTCCCTAGTGCTCTCTGGGCACGGAGGTGTCTATATAGCTCTCTGCACTCATCATCATACCATCGATTCTGGGGCATGCTCCCAGATCTATCTGTGTGTGCAATGCGTGTATGATGGGGGAAGCTGCGGGTGGTGGTCGTATGTAGTAGAGATGACAGCTGGGTGGTGAGTGTGTCTAGAGGTGTGACAGGGGATCCATCTGGAGTAGCCCGTCATATACATGATGCTCATATATGCCTACCAAGTCATGGGTGAAGTAGAAAGTTGTATGCGATGCCTGTGTGGGTGCTGGTGTGGAGCTCACCAGTGATAGTAAGAGGTACGTGTGATCCGCACCAATAGGACAGGGGGGGATGGTGAAAGATGTCACTACCTGTGTGGTCTCCATGGACCCCATGATGTAGTCCCTTGTGCTACCTCCCCTTGATCGTGGAAAGCATGTCAGGGCTCCTGAATTCTGCCACTGTCTCATCCCGTTATAAATAACGAGATGGTGTCGCGCTCCCAGCTCAAGTAAGTGATGACGATATCTGGTGTTATCCGGCCCCATGTCCTTTGACACCCTGGTGTCCTCCACCTCTAGTGTGTGCATCACCTCGGGGTGCTCAAAATCATAAATGTCACACTATTGGCTCTGTGTCTATGCATTGAGTGAAGTCCCCCATAAGGAGGACTTCCCCCAGGGTTGAGTAGTGTATGATCTCCTTTGAAAGGGCTGCATATGGTGACTCTCCCAATGGCCTTGTGTCCTCCTCCTCCCCCATAAGGAGGACTTCCCCCAGGGTTGAGTAGTGTATGATCTCCTTTGAAAGGGCTGCATATGGTGACTCTCCCAATGGCCTTGTGTCCTCCTCCTCCCCTCTACTCTCCTCCTCTGCTGTCATGGCATATCTCGATACTCTAGGAGAGAAGTAGCATAGAGCAATGTATAACACCCTGTTTGCTGAGAGCTGCAGTCTAATCCACATGTATCTAGCCTCCTGCTCACGTGCTACAACCTGTAGGCGCTCCTGTAGCTCTCGCTTGAAGAGTACTGCTATACCTCCAGATCCTCTTGATGTGCTCTGTCGTGTGGTCCCCCTGTATGTAAACTCCCACTGATAGCCCTCTACTTTGGGTAGCCCCCTCTCTGAGCTCTGGTGCATCTCTGTAAGTAGTATGATGTCCCGTCCCTCCATGACCTCCTCCATCCTCCCAGGATGTGTCCAAAGTGCTCCATTGTAGTTCCAAACTGCTATGTGTATCTATGAATCTGGATCCTCCATAGCCGATGTCCCATAGGCCACCTGGCGCTAATCGGTGGCCTTGCCATCGATGATGACATAGCCATCACGATAGAATGCTATCTTGCCCACTTTCGAGGCATGTAGGACTCTTGGCATGCATGTTTTCTTGTGTTCTATCTACATCCTTGTAAGGTCATCACATCAAATAGATGGGATCCCCCTGTAATCCTCGTAGAATCACCCTCTTCCTCATGAAGGTGACCCTCTCCGTTTCTCCTGCAAACTGTAGGATGAGGGCTTGCTTGCGTGTTAAGTTTTTCCCAGCTCTCCATGCTTTGGTGAAGGGGAGAGGGTCCTCTTCCCTGTAGCCGAGCTTCATGCATAGAAGTTGTCCATCTTTATTGGGAGTGTAGTCAAGTGTCTCGGCTATACCTGTGACTCGAATGTTGAGGCGATGGGCATGCCTCATCTTCTCCTCCTCAATGGTGGTGTGAATGATTTGGTGTCCTTCCCTTTGAGTCTCCTCCCTCACTTCTTTTTACGGATGTTCTTCTTCACCACTTCAACCCATCCTGACTGCTTGGCTTTGAGTTTTCCCTCCATGTCCTTTGTGATCTCCTTGGAGATCTCTTCTTTGATGGCCATGAGAGTGTTGTCATTGATCTCCCCTTCTTCCTTCTCGGTATTCTTGACGGCTACCAGTTCCACTTTCAATGCACTCACCTCTTCCTTGAGTGCCGTGTTCTCTTGTTCAAGGTCCGTGACCCGTGCTTCGAGGGCCATGCTATGCCGGTGTAATTTGTTCTCCACCTCATTGAGGTTGGAATCGGATGTCTTCTTGTTCTCCTTGATTAGTGCCTTCATTGCCGTCTCGAGGGCCTCGAGCTTCTCTTGGAGACTCGGAGTCATTCCTCGAGATTACTCTGTAGTGCTTCCCATAGGCAGGGAGAGAGAGAGAGAGAGAGAGAGAGAGAGAGAGAGAGAGAGAGAGAGAGAGAGAGAGAGAGAGAGAGAGAGTTATATTGGTGCCTTGGGGGCCTGAGGAAGGGTGGGTGGGATTGGGAAGGCAAAGGGACTAGCAGGCGGGGAGGTGCGGCGGGTGCGAGCAGCGAGGCAAGGTGCGCAAGTGCAAGAGGCGAAGGGACTAGCGGGCGGGGAGGTGCGGGTGTGAGCAGCGAGGCAAGGTGCGTAGGTGCATGAGGCGAAGGGACTAGCGGGCGGGGAGGTGCGGGTGCGAGCAGCGAGGCAGGGTGCGTAGGTGCATGAGGGCGAAGGGACTAGCAGGCGGGGAGGTGCGGGTGCGAGGAGAGAGAGATAGAGAGAGAGAGAGAGAGAGAGAGAGAGAGAGAGAGAGAGAGAGAGAGAGAGAGAGAGAGAGAGAGAGAGAGAGAGAGAGAGAGAGAGAGAGAGAGAGAGGGGAGGGAGGGAGGGAGAAGAGGACACAGTGTTGGGTCCCAAATACGAGGGAGAGGGAGAAGGAGAGAGAGAGAGAGGGAGGGAAGAGGGTGGGAGAGGGAGAGAGAAAGGCAAGAGGTTGGGGGGAAGAGGGTGGGAAGAGAGAGAGAGAGAGAGAGAGAGAGAGAGAGAGAGAGAGAGAGAGAGAGAGAGAGAGAGGGAAGGAGAGAGAGTGAGAGAGGGTGGGAAAGTGAGAAATAGTGAGAGGGTGGGAGAGGGAGAGAGAGAGAGAGAGAGAGGGAGGGAAGAGGGTGGGAGAGGGAGAGAGAAAGGTAAGAGGTTGGGAGAGGGGGAGGAGAGAAAGAGGGAAGAGGGTGGGAAGAGGGAGAGAGAGAGAGAGAGAGTGAGAGAGGGTGGGAAAGTGAGAAAGAGTGAGAGGGTGGGAGAGGGAGAGAGAGGGAAGTGGGTGGGGGTAGAGAGAGAGAAGGGAGGAGCTAAGGGGCTAGAGGAGAGAAAGTGGGCTAGGCTAAGAGGTGTGGTGGTGAGGTAGTAGGAGGAGATAGTGGTGGAGCGACTAGAGAGAGAATGTCCACATTTTTAAGAGAGAAGAGTTGTTAGAAAAATCTCCCTCCACCGAGCTCCCTCAAAAATCACACTCTTGAAACATGTGCTGAGGTCTGACCCCCAAGTGGGAAGACCAGCCCACTTGCCGAGACCCGGTCTCTCCATATGTGCTCCATGACCTTTGGCCTCTTTGCTACCTGGTAGCAGTCTTATGTATGGTAGGTGAGCTTGTGCTCCACCTTCTTCTCTAACTGGATTCAATTGTGGATCATATGTTCTCCGACTTCTTGAAGTAGCTCCACTCCTAGTGGGGAGAAGTTGGTGTGGCTGCCACCTGATACTCTAAGAGCTTATGGAATTTGGTAGTCTTCCTCTTCTTTGTGGATGGGATTAGCACTGTGTTAGACGAGGTTGTTGATGGACCTGCTAACAATTGCCATGATGGCCGTAGGGTAGAGGAATGGACAAAGCATTGAAGGGGGCTACTGTGAAGGTGTGGGTGGTTTCTAGATAAAAATGCCAAGAGTTTGGCTAGTTGGAGAGTGAATAGTGGAAAATGAGAGGAGGGACCTAGCTTATATAACTTTTGCCTGGGAACGTACATATGCAGGTTGGTATGTGATTTTATAGAGCATTCTTGGAATGTGCATATGTAGAGTAGCGTATGCACATTCGCAACATTGAACATGCATGCAAAACTTGGAACATGTATGTGGAGTATGAACGTGCGTGCACATCTTGAGCAGGCAACTTTTTTGAGATTTGCATGCATCCAGACATGGTGATTTGGGTGCTGGGTTCTTTGAGCTTTACATGCAAAAAGGCCCTGAGTGAATATGTAGGCACGATGTTGGGTCTTGTGTCGAGGACGAATATACTCTGAGCGACCGAAACCGAGCAGCAAATGTCTCTGAGCAAGTGAAAAAAATCAAGTAATCAAAATTTACAATGATAATATCGAAACATACATTTTTTTGTGTTAAAATCAAGGAGCCAGTGGAGCATAATTTTTTCATCAAGCTAGCATAAAAAAATATCATCTTTCTAGCTTCATTGTCACCCTTGACCTATGCATAAGACAAAAATTTGACAAACAGCCTGAACCCAAAACTTGCTTCCATCCAACACCACAAAACAAGACTCATTGATCCTAATTATCCTTTTTTATAGGGGATTATGATGTCCCATCCAACATCATGACATATTGTTAAGGCGCAGTGTGAGACTTGTGACAGGGCCTGGAATAGTTCCACCTTGGACAGATTAGCTTGATGCATGAAGGAATGAGTCTGTGCACCCAAGTTGAGCACGTGTTTGCAAAAACAAAAAGTAAATGTGTGTATAAGACACATAAGTAAGGTGTTTGTACTACTGCTTTTGAAAGTCCTCACAAGTGCAACGAGGGAGCTCTAAAATTGTGAATAAATAGTTCACACCCTTGGTGCACGATCCCTTCATGCGGATAAAAAATACGTGTGATTCATTGCATAAGTTGATTCCCCCGAACCACTAGTAGAGTCGATCCAAGAAGGAACAAAAAACAGTGAATCTTAATGGAGGGCGATATCGAGGAGTCAAAGATGGTAGTGCCCCCATCTGCTTACTTGCACTAGCGCCACACCAGCACCTTGCTCTATGAGTGCAAAATTCCATGCAGTCTTCTACGATACCTATGAAGCTTATAGGGCCGTCATCCCTATGGACAGAGACTAGCCCGCGGCGGCCATTTGGGGATGCCTCCGATGACGTTACTGATGTTGGTTCTCCAACTGCGTTAAATTTTCTCTTAATGCTAATTAGAAACCTAAGGACCTCGTGCTTATCATAAACAACAATGTAATAAGAACTAGGTTCAAAGAAAGGGATTGAGAACTTCTACTATATTCTTGCAATCTAATCAACACTATAGTTGAGTTTTTGAAAGTCTTTCTTGGCAAAGAAGATTCTATCCTTGTAGGGATTAGAAAGGTAATGTATGAGGTAATGTACTATGGCTTTCTAAAAATCTATGCTATATTAATATTATTAATATATCTCTACTTTCTATTATGTATCTCTGTGAGTAAAGAAGTGGTTGTATAGACAGTTATAGCAATAGTATCCAAAGCTATAGCTTGGACGGGCACCCGATGGTGTGACGAAATATTTATGGCGATTCTCGCTTCAAGAGTGTGTGGTAGCAAGCAAGGATAAAGTCCTAAGTGATGTACTTCATGGATATAGTATGAGAGTAGTCATTGTAATTGCATTAGGCCTCTTATGAGCCTAAAGTGCTCGACCGGCCATAGTTTAAGTGAGTGCGAACACTTATGGCCATGTATATAAGTGAATATCTCTCATAATACAACATACTTTCCCATTGTGCAATTGAGTCTTGCTCTTGCTAATCCTTTTGCTAATCTCTCTCCCTAATGCATGCTAGTGAGTGTGTGTGAGTGAAGTGAGGTGAGAGAAGGGACGAGTACCCGTAGTGCAACGTGGCGGTGTTGGGAATGCTCGCAGGAGGCGGTGTTGGGAATGCTCGCAGGAGGCGGTGTTGGGAATGCTCGCAGGAGGCGTGGTGGAATTGCTTCTTAAGGAGTTGTAGAGCTTGGAGACCTCAAGGGTTACGAGCTCCGCCATTGGAAAGATCCTCACAATAGTTGCGGTTCACCAGGTAATCTCTTTTTGGATATGTTTCAAAGGAGGGTTAGGGTGAACCATAACATTTTTGGCGCCACTGTCAGGGAACCATCCCTTGGCTTTTTCCATCATTTTGTCTCTAATCTACACATTACCCATTTCCCATTATCTTTATTGATGGTTTCCCATGAAAAAGATGTGGATTTGATGGTGATTTGTGTGAGATTTGGTGTAGAAAAGAATGCTTTTTGAAAAGAATGCTTTTTGTTTTTGAAAAGAATGCTTTTTGTATAATTTTTAGATTAATTTATTATTTTTGTGGTTTTTCATGTTCTTAGGGCTTGCACATAGTTTGTATTAGGCTTAGTTTGCATCCATTGCATCAAACAATGCAATAGAATGCAATTTTTAGTGAATGTTAGCTTTCTTTAGTGTTAAACATAGAACTAAGATAATTAATTTTAGTTTAATTGTGTGTTTGTTGTTGAAATTGTTTGGATTAGAGTATTAGCAAGCATTAGGAGTAGCTTAATCTTTCAAAAAATTTCTTAAAACTATCAAAAAACCCTTGAATTTGACTAATTTCTGTTAATGGACTGGTTTTTGTCATTGAGGGTGATTAAGCTTGCTCAAGAGGCAAAAAATTTAGAAAATGTGTTAATTGGGGTCTAAATTGATCATATGAGTAGTCAAAATTGGTGTTTTTGAGTGTTTTGAGAGCATCTAGATGCATCAAAACACCTAATCACATTAATTTTTTCATCAATTGGAGAAATTTGACTCTCTTTGCTTAATTTTGCCTTAAAAGAGGAGACCATAATTAAGAGTCTAATTAATCTCCTATTTTTGATTAATTTACACAATTGTTGATGCAAAAAGATTAGCATTCCCTTGCTCTATCCAATGATGTGCTCAATTGTGTTAAATAATTAAGTAGGGATTAGTGGTTAACTAGAGTCCTTGATTAGTGTAAAAGAGAGAAAGATTAGAGAAAAGATTAATTCTTAACCTTTTTTCTACATAACTCATTAAGGCTAATGAGTAGATGCTCATGAGTTGTCAATTTGTCCATTTTGGGGGTCATTTATGAAGGGTGTAAGGGGTGTCATTAAAAGGTTGACTTTTTTGATTCCCACTTACCTTTTTGGAAAAATGCCTATATCCCTTCCATTTTAAATTAAAAAAATATCTCCCCCCAAAAAGGAAAATTTGTATTTCCCACTAGACTCAAAAAAAAAATCGCAAAAACTTCACGGTTCACGGAACCTGAAAACGTCATGGTTCATGGAACCTTTAAAAAAAACGAATTTAATATTATCGTGAAGTTTGGTTCATGGTGTGAACCATTTTCTGCAATTTCACGGAACGTGAGTTCACGCCCAAAAGGTTCACGTTTTCAAGAACCGCACATGTGTGCAAAAAAAAATCACGACGTGAACCATTTTCTGCAACTTCACGGAACCTGAGTTTATGCCCAAAAGTTTCACGTTTTTGGGAACTACACACGTGAAAAAAAATTAGGGCGTGAACCATTTTCTGCAACTTCACGGAATCTGGTTCACGCCCAAAAGGTTCACGTTTTTGGGAACCGCGCGCAAAAAATAAAAAATTGCGAAAACTTCACGGTTCACAGAATCTTAAAAAAAAGAAAGAAAGAATTTAATAATCCGTGAAGGAGTTCACGACGTGAATCATTTTCTGCAATTTCACGGAACTAGAGTTCACGCCCAAAAAAAATTATTATTTTTATATAAAACTCGTGTTCATCGACGTCAAAAGCGGTCTGTTGGCCAAAAAAAACTCTGGAAAACACCCCTGTTTGGAGGCCTGTATCTCCTAAACCGTATATCCAATGAAGGTGCTCTAGGGCTCATTGGAAAGCTGACATTGAACTCTTCGACTTTGGCCTTCAACCAACAGCCCTAAAATTCGACCCAAAAATCGAGGCAAAAAATAGTCCAAAAATCACAAAAAATCGTAAAAAATAGTACGAAGATGACGACGAGCCATATTTGGGCGACTTTTTGAGGGTCTAAATTGCAAAATCATGGACGACTCAGGGAAACAAAGTTATAGTACTCCAAAAATGCTACAACTCCCTCATATAGAGTTTTTTAAAATTCCTTTGGAACACCCTAAAAAATTTCTTTGAAATAGGGAAAAAATTCTTGGGAATTTTTCTTGGAAAATAGGTTTTAAGAACTCCCCTTCCATCTGGGAAGTTACTAGCATACGCTTTTTCCGAAAAATTATCTCAGAGGTTCACGTGCGTATAGCACCTAAGTTATTTAGAGTGAACATACATTTGTTTGATCCAATGAAGAGTACACCAAGCTCTTGAGGCTGTAATAACGGGCTGTGGGAGAATATAAAAAGCAAAAAAAAAACTGGGTTTGCTTATTAAGGAGCATTTAGGCGCTCCAATATGGCCACGATAGAGGGAGTGCCAGGGATCACACAAGGACTAAACCCAATGGTGGCTGACATCTTCGAGCCATTGAGATCTATGCCGCAAATTCATCTCCCCATACCATTGGCCATGCCTATACTACAAGCGTGTCATCAGGTTTTACACCCTCTATCACTTCGATCCCACTAGGGTTTGGTTCCTTACCTAACATTTTCGCAAATCCTATAAGTACCTACCCTTTCCTAGATGCCCACACCCTGACTAGTCTAGGAAGGGGGGTAGCCCAAGGACTCAATGAGTCTCTTCCAACAAGAGCATTCACATACGGCCTCAGTGACTCATACAGAAATACGGCCGTACACATTTCCAAAATTATGGGCAAATATAATGGAACAATGGACCCCGTTCAATTCATTCAAATGTTCGAACAAAGATGTGAAGCCTTTGGAAATCCCAACTTTCCCACCAAGGTACATGCATTGAACCTATGCTTAGAGGGAAAAGCTAGTCGATGGTTCATCACATTGATGCTTGCGATCAAGACCAACTTCAAAACCTTGAAATCAGCCTGTATACGTGGCTTTTCCCCAGACAAGGTGATCAGTGGAGTGCAGCAACATAACTCTATTCAATTGACCATCAACCAAATGAATCCATTAGAGATTTTATCCTTGGATAAAACTCTTGGACTCACGATGTGAGTCATGGGAAAAATCAAACGATGTGAGTCATGTGAGTCATGGGAAAAATCAAACGATGTTCAATTGAAGAGATGTTTCATGATGGGCTTGAAGAATAATAGCTTACACAACTTAATCATTGTATCCAATACGGAAACATTCGATCAATGTTGTAAAGAAGCAATACATTTAGATGACAACATGCTAGAAGATGATCATGCTATGAGGTGTTCCTCATCTAAACCAAGTGAAGCAATGATCGATCTCGGAATTGACATTCCCAGAATTTTATGCAACCTTGCTTATAACCTTATAGCCAACATCTCTAAGAGAGGATAAAAACCTTCAAAACTAGACATCCTTAATTCCTCTACAAGTGAGGAACGAAATGCCTTGTGTTGGGTGCAATGACCTACGACCATCCCAATCCTCATTGTACATACAAGGCCCATGTTCTTCTATACTGCATATATTGTAAAACCTTTGACCATGATACTAAAAAGTGTCCCGCTTCATCCACCAATGGACTCAAAACCTCCATCTCCCGTGCACCAAACAAAAACAGTCCAAAGGGTAGAAACTATTCAGGAAGCAGTTAATCGAACACTTCAGTGTTTCTATTGTCGTGGACCTCACAAGGTAGCAGACTGCACAGTTTGGAATACTTCCATACCCATAGTCATTGACACCTTGACCAATATGTGAACAATGTGGCATTGAACACATGTTCCAAGATTGCCCAAGACGAGTTGCGTCAATGCAATTCGTCTCACAAAACACAACTCTTAACATGTTAAGAGTAGAAAACGGGCAATTGTCTACGGTGCCCTTGAATGTGCTTACAAGCCAAGGCAAGAGAAACAATAAAAAAGAATGTAAAAGACAACATCTCAACATGGGTAGAAGAACATGCTTTAAAACAGAACCCAAAAGAGAAAACAAAACCTTCTAAACCCAAGAAAGATAAGGAATAACAAACTATCGAAACCAAAGTCGAATTAAAGTCAGGGAAAAGGAGTCTATAGAGGACATAAACCCAATAGGGGATATAAACACAAAAGAGCCAAAAGCTATATATGATGTAGAAGCATCCACCTCAAACACCACCACACAAACCTCAACACCCATATGTGTTATAAGAATATGGCACAGTGGAAAGAGATAGCAAGAAAAAGCACAATAGACAATGCAATAGATACACAATGGAGAGAATTTAAAATTCTGATTATACCAAAGAGGTACAAGTGATGGTGCTGTCCACCCGTGCGCTCTCAAGTAGAGCTTAGATGGTGATCTAGATAGACTCTGGATGGAGTATGTACGAGGTGTAGAAGGGGGTGGATACTCACAAGCATTAGATACCTTAGCTCATGGCAACCATGTCCATATATAGTACTGTAGCCGGTGTGGTAGACGCGTATACAACGAGGGGCGGTTACACTGCATAGACACGGTCACCACCCGCATATCGAGAACGCGGTCCAGCGACGACTACCGCCCACTAATAATGGACCTAGTATCCGTGTCTATGCGGTTACACTACATAGACACGGTCACTGCTCGCATATCAAGAACGTGGTCCAACGACCACCGCCCACTATTAATGGACCTAGTATCCGAGGGAATATTCTAGGGAATATTCCTCATACCGTTGCCTCGGGGGTTCCCGTCCCCCCAAACCCCCGTGGGACCCCCCAATCGAGGTGGTGCCCCAAACCCCAACTAATGCTCATACCCCTGACCATCTCCTAACCATCATCAATGGTCACAATAATGACCCCATTGGCATCTAAGCCGGGGTTCCCACCACTAAAGACATATGCACCATGGCTACTCCTCATAATGGGGACCTAACAAATGTGCATTATACATCAAAGTGAGATACATGTTGAGAGGCGAACATTGAGTGTATACTAACATGTGCGACACGGGATACAAAAACCCAAAAGAAAATTCAATCTCCTCTCGCATGGGTAAACATAATGAAAGACTGACAAACGAAAGAAAGTCAAAGAATGAAACAAATTCTAGTACATCACTAAGTGAAAATGAAACAAGTTCTTACTCTTCGCTCAGTGCACCACATAGACCAATCAAGAAACTAGAATCCACCCAACCACCCCAAATGGATAATAATGATCACATGACATATGTAGAATGTAAAAAGCAAGCTCAAGAGAGCATGCTTAGCTTGGTTGAATGTCTTACAAGGTTACCAGTTGTGATTGAGCCTTATAATGCCGATTCTAAAAAACATCAACCAAAATACAAAGCCTAGAGGAGAAGCGCTTTCCCTTTCAAGAGGAAGACATACTCTCTATATAGAAGAGTCATTTGGAATAGATTATACGAACTATACACTTGAGAAAGCACGTGAGGAATTCGATAATTCCCTTACAAGATTAAAACAGTCTCTCAAAACCTCATTCTGAGGAATGCTCTTCTCTCATGATAAAGCCAGCATCACATCAGCACTTGCACCTTTAAGGACTCAACTTGAGTTATACCAAGACATAAAGAACTCCATAAAACAGGACTGTGAGGATTCACAAGTTTCCAAATAGACCTCATTAAGAATTGTCAGAGGGCCAAGTGTGCCAATGTATACATTGGGCACTCGTGAAAAAGCTGAAAGCCAAAATAAGGATGAGAGTGAATGGAAGTATGAAACAGAAACGAGATCTAAAGCCGAAATAATAACCGAAACACCCATGGTTTCTTTGGAAGATTCTATCATGGTATGGTTGGATTTTCCTACAGGCAATGATGTTAATCGCATAACATCATGACAATAGACACTTGGGTGTCATTAGGACAACCTAAACTCATCCCTACAAGTAATAGTCTTGTAAAAAGAACCAATGGACAAAACATTGAAGTTCCAGGTTACTTTAGATACACTACTCAAACAATCGATGGCGGTCTGGAATTTACATTCCATGTTACCCTAGATTTCCTTGAGTATGATGTCGTCCTTGGCGAAACTTGGATAGGAGAATCATTATATTCAATAGATGAATCCATGCAAACAAACACCTTGAACACTCCTGCTGTGCAAGCAATGTAAAATTGCTATTATTTATGGGAGGAAGAGACCTTGCAAGAGCTGGAACTTCCAACATATCTTACTGAAAAGATCCCTAGGATTTTGGTGGGATTGGAAATTTCAAATAAAATCACCACAGTTCTCAAGCACAGCTTTATCCAACACGAGAGCACAATCTCATGACCCTCGAAGTATGGGATTTGTTAGGTCAACCAACACTCACGGCACATCCTGAAAGGATTACCTTTACACAAGACTTAAACATGACATGTTTGGGGTACTTTGAACATATAATGTATATTAAAACTAACCCCCTCACTTGCAAGTTTTTTGTGGTTATGTGTTGGAAGCAGATTTGATCTTGGGACATAAATGGACTATTGCTGCCCAAGCACCATTGTGCTTTGCTAGCGATAGAGTCATCATGATGGTCAATGACAAAAAGTTGACAATACCATACTGCAAGGAAGAGGATCCAACTTTAATGGATATCTATGATGCTAAATGCAAAAGGATACAAGCCTCTTCCACAAAAGCCCCTCTACACAATGACCTACCAATCTGTGTCAACGATCGACTCCTCCGATAACGCATCTACTCCTCAACCCCATCCTCACCTACAAAGTTCGATGCCAAAACCTCACAATCAACAACTATTCGTGAAGAAGTTTCCATAGCCACAAACCATCTATCTCTAACAAGGAACTCAAAGGAAAGACCCTGGAGCCTATGTGTCTTCATCGACAAACCTCACCAAAGGAGACAACCACATGTTCAAAGGCCTCATTATCAACAACCACTCCACAAGAGACTCTAACCTCATCATCATCAACAATGCCCATGAGTCTCAAACCTGCAGCCTCAATGCCAACCAAAGTCAAGGAGGGCCCCAAACCTTCTTCATCAACCCAAAAGAAAACTCCACCAAGACTACCACAATCACAATATCTTAATAGTATCAAAATGTGGGTGGAGAAGCAGCTACTTGTAGCTCAAGGCTACTATGAAGGTGCCAATCAAATTTGGGTGCCTCGACAGTCAAAACCTCTTCCTCAACGTAGCACTCAGAGGCCAAGGAAAAAGAAAAGTACTCCACAACACAGTCCACAAAAGCCTATGCGAGTTCCTCAAAAATCTCCACCAAGTCATCAAGTGTGGGTACCAAAAACACTGCTGCACGCACAAGGGTACTACCAAAGAAATACCAACGCTTGGGTCCCCAAGCACATCACAAAGTCCCCTAAGCTTGCACATAGAAGGAAGCCTCAGCACCAAGCACATTGGCCACTAGTTTACAATGTTCATCAAAGATGGGTGCCTGTGCATGTGCTTCAACAACAAGGGGTTGCCAAAATCGAACAATGTGAAGAAAACCTCACCACCGACTTCAACCCCAACAACTTCACCTAAAGTTTGACAAGAATGGAGGCCCAAGCAACAACAAGCAAATCACTCAACAACTCTCGTACATTTAGCACCAGCACAAGAGCTTGTGTGTTCAAGCAAACAATCAGCAATCTTCCCTATTGCCTCTTGACAACATATGAGCAACAAATTCAAGAATCAATACCCACATCTGCAACAACGGAGACTTGTGAGCGCATCAAGAACAAAATAACAATGCGCTTGTCATCCCTCTGGATGTGAGAAATAAGTGCATAAGATGCTGTTGCTCGTAAGTCATAACCTAGTTGACACATTAAAAAAAAATCTATCGGGGTCAAAACCTACAACTTCACCGAATTAGGCCATCTCATGGAATAACCCTTCTCACGGCCTCTATTCTTTTGGATAAATTAATGTAGGAGTTGCTCCATGAGTACATATCTATACTCATGCACTGGAGAACATTTGCACCAAAGCCTCACCATCAACAACTTCCAGGTACTGCTCTGGATGGGGGGGCCATGGTGGGGGAACGCCTGGTCAATGGTATAACCCATTGCCTAGAATTTTCCTTCAAATTATTAAACTATCCAAATGACGCCACCATCTTCACAAATCAATGATCTTCAATCCTTAGTGAAGATATCTATATTAGCCTCACAAGTCGACGTAATTCTTTTAATCCTCTCACTAACAAATGGCTACTTCAACACATATCAGTTTAATAAGAGTCCATATGACTCAATTCTTGTATCCTGCCACCACAAAGGGTCATCATCGAAGGCCAATTTCTTCAAATGATGAATGTCACTTCAATGAATCAAATGAGGAACTAAGAATCACCATCTTGTTCTGATGATTACATCTACGTTCCTCCGGATCCTTCCCTCTCTTCTCTCCCATTATTAACATCTCTTAGTGTCCCCACTAACAAAAATCACATATAACCTTACCGATGATTGCCAAAAATAAATTGAGCAAAAAAAAAGGCTCACACAAATATAAAAATGCAATCATTCGCAAAAAAAACCCCACCCCCCATCCCGTTAAGAATTCCCAATACACCACTAACCTCTTCATTTCTCATTATTCTCTCCACACAAAGGTCTTCAACGCGATCACATCAGGAAGGGGGGGATGTTAATCCAATTCTAGAATTAACAAGAGCTACCATCATTATCTTACATCAAGGAGTCGGTAGATACACCAAAGGGTTATACATTCAAGATATGAAGCATTAGTGTCCAAAGCTATAACTTGGACGGGCGCCCGTAATGGTGTGACAGAATATTTATGGTGATTCCTACTCTAAGAGCATGTGGTAGCAAGCAAGGATGAAGTCCTAAGTGATGTACTTCATGGATATATTATGAGAGTAGTCAATTGTAATTGCATTAGGCCTCTTATGAGCTTAAAGTGCCCTGGCCGGCCATAGTTTAAGTGAGTGTGAACACTTATGGCCATGTATATAAGTGAATATCTCTCATAATACAACATACTCTCCCATTGTGCAATTGAGTCTTGCTCTTGCTAATCTCTCTCCCTAATGTATGCTAATCTCTCTCCCTAATTTATGCTAGTGAGTGTGTGTGAGTGAAGTGAGGTGAGAGGAGAGACGAATACTCGTAGTGCAACGCGATGGTGTGACAACGCTCATGGGAGGCACGGTGGAATTGCTTTTCAAGGAGTTGTAGAGCTTGGAAACCTCAAGGGTTACGAGCTCGGCCATTGGAAAGATTCTCACGATAGTTGCGGTTCACCGTGTAATCTCTTTTTGGATGTGTTTCAAGGAGGGTTAGGGTGAACCATAACATTGTGGTGCAGATGTCATCATTGGCTTATGCTGGACCTTTCTCTTGGGTATCCAGATTTGCTTTTGACCCTCACAATATCCTTGTGCTTGGAGTATTTCTTTTGGTGACACATTCGTTATGGAAACTTTAGTGTTGCTAGTGGGCTTGGGCACCTGTGGTGGGTGGGCAAGTAAAGGATTGGCCTCTTTTTGAGTGGCATGGTCAGAGAGTATAGGTTTCCTTGAGTGGCTCGATTAGCTCTAGCACTCCTTTGTTGGGATAATGGATATTTGGTGTTGTGGAAGACATGGGCTCTTTTTTTGTTTATCAGAACGATTACCTCTCCTGAGGCTAGTTACAAGGTAGTGGTTCATGAGTCCCAGTCAGTTTGGCATCGATTGTGCCCCATCCATCCTTGTCCAAGAAGTACTTCACGCATGGTACCTGCAAGTAGCATGATATAAAACTTTCCTTCTAAGGGGTTATTCCCAATGTGAAACATGATAGAGTGAAGGCTTCTATACATGTGGTTTGTAGTGAAGGCTTCTATACATGTGGTTGGTAGTGAATTCACTCCTTCCACTCTCACTTTGGTGGGGGTAAATAATGGTTGTTTTAGTGTGTACCAAGTCTCATGGGACATTAGGTTATGGCTAGATCTTATGTCCACAAGTGCTAGTTTTTATTCTAGACCAATTTCTATGTCCACACTAGCCAAAGTCTGGCACGCTTCAATTCCTAGTCTTCCTCTTCTAGGTCCTCTTTTAGGTCAATGACTTGGGCCATGTTAATGGAGATGTGGCACTTGCATAGCTTGTCTTGCTGCCTAGCCTTAGTTTTTCGCTAGGCCATGATCATTCCATAGATTGCATGCAGTCTCCTAATAAGCGTTCAAGCTCAAATAGATGATCAATTAGGATGTTTCTTGTTAACCTTTCCTTGACAATAATTCTTAAGATTGGTACTAAGAATTCCATGGGCATGATGGCATTTGTTTTGTATGTCAAGTAAAAAAGGGCTAGGGTGGATGGCCACCTTGTAAGGTGCATTGTACGGTTTCCTTTTATGGCCAAACCACAATAGCTTCCATAGAAATCAATCTTAATCCTAATCGCTTCTTGTGAGCATTCCACCTTACTTCTCGTTGTGTGGCATTACAGGCCTTCCCCTTTGGCTCTGCTTCTGTAGTAAATTGTTTCTATCCCAATTGTTGTGCTAATTCCCCTTGGATTCTCATCTCTTTCCACTGATAAGCCCCAGGAACACAAGATTTAGAAGCTTTTTGGCTGGGAATTTCACATTAAGGGGTGTCATTGTTGTTGCGCGGCCATGGTAGTAGAGCTTCTTGAGACCAAGGGAGGAAGGGTAGAAAGGTATTAAAGAGGCAGGAGGCAGGGTTGTTTGTCTTGCTCAATAATGGCACCAAGGCGGTGTGGGCGATGGTAACAGCTTAGCCACCTCTCCCATGCGGTCGCTTCTCTGGCCTCTACACCCATCATCACCCTCTCTCTCTCTCTCTCTCGACGTGACTGTGGGTGATTGCAGGATGCCTGCTTCTACTGCTGTTTGTGTTGTTGGCTATTGACTACTTACTCTATTCTGACACCTACCTAGCTGCCTTCCAATCGACTACTTATGTTCAAGCTTTGGAGCAGTGAGATGCTCTAGCATGGGGATAAGAAAAGCAACTGGAACCAGTATGCACACACATAGGCCCTTGATTGTATGCGTCCATCTCTTTATCCATGGCATGATCCTCTTCTGGAATGCCTACAGCTTCTTCAAACTATTTTGGTTCTACATGTTTAGCCTTTGCCATATATGCATGATGTTCAATCACATAACCATCACATGTTAATCTTTTAATAGGATACTTGATCCTGTCTGACCATCTCAGAGATTATATATGTGGCTGTCCCCATCACTGTATAAATCATAAGATATTTTGGGTGACATCTATAACACGTGGTAGATCCTATGACACCTGCAAGACACACATGGGAGAAGAATTCATTTGCTAAAGAATTAGTCATAGGAATGACTATTCTTTTAGGAGAGAGAGATATACATAAAAAGCATTCTAATTAAGCATAAATATTAACTTTTTTGTGATTAATCATTAAAACTCTTAGAGAAAGCTTGATTTGCATTAAAAACAACTAATTAGAAACTTCTCAAGTTGAGAGGGGTTGAGAAGTGAAATCATTGAGAATATAATCAAAAACCATGAAATTCTTCTTACCTTTAGGTTTGGCTTGCTTCTTTATCTTAGAAGGAAGCCCCCAACCAACCAATTGGTTTAGTATGTTGAGAAGAAAGCTCCAAGGATTGTTGAAGAGAGAGAGAGAGAAGCTCCAAGCTCTCTAAAAGTAGAGGATTTTTAAGGGATAATAGAAAATATCATTATTTTAATGTAATACTGGCATGGTATAATTCATAGATTTTTTTACAAAAGACTAAGGATCTATTTATAGGCGAGGGAGGCCACTAACCAAGTCCAACTGGGTTCTAGAATTTTCTAGGTTCAGTTTGACTCAATTTGGACCAGTTTGGCTCCCTTTTTTATTTGGTTTGATCTAGGAGAGAGGAGAGATAAAAATATCACAATTTTTTTGAATTGAAAACCCATCCACATGTGTGAAATAGGCACCTACCTCAAGTCCCCCTCTCCTTTACCAAGGTGTCAAAAATGCATCATTATTCCAAAATGTCTCATTTTTAAGTAATATCTCATAGTTTTTAACTAATAAACCTTGTACTTAGTCAACTCTTCATCTTATGTGAGTATTTACTCATTTTTTTGAGTATTTTCTTTTATTCTTTTGCATTTATCTCATCTCCACACTTGGATTAATCCAATTGGCCCATTGGGATCTTAATTGGACCATAATCCAAAACTTTCTGAAAATGTAGACCCTTGGGCTAAGGTTTTTTATACACATTTTCAATTAATTTCAAATGCACATCGGAAAGTGCATTTTGAATTTTTGTTTCAGGGGAATCCATTTTAGACACTAGGAGGATTTTTATATTCAACGATATCTTAATTTAGGACTCTCTCTCTAGACTTTTTCTCTCTCTAGGCCAAAACAGGGTAAAACAAGATCTTTCTTTTATTTTAGAGAGGGGAATAATTTCAAGAACAAAAGGGGAGGTTCTTACGTGGTAGTGAAACTCATCTTGTTTCACAACTACCAGTGCAACTAGGTGTTGCTGCAGGTACATTTGAAGTAGAATTTGATATAGATGTGGCTCCTCAACATGCACCACCAGTACCTCCCACTACTGCTCAAATGAGATGGGATGGAAGAAATGCATAAGCACTTGCATTTCTTGCACTTTGTGTGAAGCGAAGCATTATTCCTCATATTCGGTCATGTAAGACTTCAAAACAGGCATGGGATGCACTTGCTGCACTATACCAAGTGTGCAATGAAAAGCACGTGTTGCATATTTGTACAAATAGTTGGAGTCTGAGCACATGAATGAGGGAGACTCAATGGATAACTTCTTGACCAAGATCAAAGATTTTAAGGAGTTGCTTGCTAGATATATCCTGATAGTACATTGGTGCCCACAGTTCTCAATGCATTGACGGATTCTTATCAGAGTTTTGTCTCTACCCTTAGACTCATGAGAGATGAAGGGAAATCCAAATGCCCTTACATTTGATGAGATGGTTTCAGTACTCTTGCAAGAAGAGTAGTTTAGGAAAAACAGATCTAATATGCGAGTTGGTGACCAAGCTTTTGTTGCCAATCAGAAAGGCAAAGGTAAAACTTCTTCGCATGGTGGCTATAAGCCAAAATCAAAATCCTCAGGTAAGGATGCAGAGAAAGAAGGTGATAAGCCTAAAAAGAAGGTCAAGTGTCACTATTGCAGGAAACCAGGGCACTACATACATGAGTGCAAGAAAAGGCTAGAGAAGGAGAAAAAGAAAGAATCGGGCATGGCTGTGGCGCATCTGCACCAAGTGCATAGAAGAAGGAATGTGCAAGTTTTGCTCAAGATGATTGTGCATGGACTGTACATTGTAGTTATGACCCTTCTATTCATGATGTATGCATGTCAGTGGCAGAATCGGATGCTTGGTACTTTGACAGTGGTGCTAGTAAGCACATTACTTCACAAAAATGTTTGTTCTCATCTCTGGAATCTATCCCAAGTGTAGGAACAATCACATGTGCAAATGGTTCCTCATATCCTGTCAAAGGAGTTGGTAGAGTTGTGTTCACTGCTGCAAATGGGGGCACATTTACTCTTTCGAAAGTTTTATATGTGCCAGGCATTAAGAAGAACTTGCTGTCAGTTTCAGCCTTAACCTTGTTAGGCTGCTTGATGGTGAAATTTGTGGATGATAGTGGATGTACAGTTCATGATAGAAATGATGGTTATTCTATCATTGCCTCAGGTACCTTGTTTTATGGCCTATACAAGAAGATGTATTTGAGAAGTTGCAGCATGATGCTTGCTCATTCTACGACTCGTGCTATGAGTGATGCAGAATTATGGCATGCACGATTTGGCCATCTGAATTATGGCAATTTGTTACGCCTTCAAAGGGATGATATGGTGTCTGAGTTGCCAACTCTTGAGACATGTATGTGAGGGGTATATTCTTGGTAAAATGCATTGGGCACCTTTCCCCAAAGGATGGATCTGTGAGAGCTGTTAAGAAATTACAGCTTATACATAGTGATATATGTGGTCCTATGAGGACACCATCTATTGGGGAATATCTCTACTTCGTCACTTTTATTGATGATTACTCTAGATATAGCTGGGTGTATCCATTAAAGCAGAAGTTAGAGGTTTTTATGTGCGTTAGGCACTTCATATCCATGGCTGAAAATGCATGTGAATGTAAAGTTGGCATCCTTCGTTCAAATCAAGGGGGGGAGTATATGTCCAGGGAATTTCATTCATATATGGCTGAAAAAGGCATAAGGCATCAATGTACAGTGCCATACACACCTGAGCAAAATGGTGTGGCTGAGAGGAAGAATAGGTCTCTCATGGAGATGGCATGATGTATGGTGAAAGCCCAATATTTACCTCATGGTTTTTGGTTAGAGGCAACTATGTACGCAAACTATGTGTTGAACAAATGCCCTACCAAGGCCTTGCAGTCTAAAACTCCTTATTATGAAGCTTGGCATGGCAGGAAGCCTTCTATGGCTCATTTGTTAGAGGCAACTATGTACGCAAACTATGTGTTGAACAAATGCCCTACCAAGGCCTTGCAGTCTAAAACTCCTTATTATGAAGCTTGGCATGGCAGGAAGCCTTCTATGGCTCATTTGCGTGTTTTTGGTTATCTTGCTTATGCTCTTGTGCCTAAGCAACAATGTAGTAATCTTGATGATAAGGCAGTTAAATGCATATTTCTAGGAGAGATACAGTTCAGAAAGCAAGGGATATAGACTCTACCATCCAGCCTCAAAGCGGATTTTGGTAAGTAGAGATGTTGTTTTTGTCAAAAACTCAGTTCAGCCCATGCTTTCATGCAAAAAAAAGCAGAATGTATGCTCACAGGACATGTTTGATTCGCTCCTACCTTTGTTTAATGGAGGGCAGCCATATGTAGAGCGATTGAATGCTCAACCAAGTGTTGAAATTCAGCCTTTGCAGGTGCAAAATCAACTTGCAAATCAGTCTTTTCATGAGGCAATTATTGAGGATGTAGGGGATGAGGAGAGAGAAGCCATAGAAGAATCTAGGCGTATGCCAAAATGGCTTGTTTGCAGACATTAAAAGGGATAGCAAGTTGGCAGCTCCTTTACCTAGCAGAACTCATGTAGGTTCTCATCATGCAGATGATTCTCATGTGGATCATGTTCTCATTTCTACTTTATGTAATGAGGAGAAACCTCATTCCTTTGAGGAAGCATAGGATGATGATCATTGGATGCATGCTCTGCAGAATGAGTATAACTCTATACTCAAGAATGACACCTGGTATTTGATAGATCTATTTACAAGTTAAAATACAAATCAGATGGTAGCATTGATTGCTACAAGGCCAGACTTGTTGCAAAGGGGCATGCCTAGCAAAAGGGCATTGATTATGATGAGATCTTTGCACCCACATCTCGTATGACTACCATTAGGTGTCTCATTGCTTTGGTAAAACATCATGGGTGGAATGTACATTAAGACTGCATTCTTGAATGGTGATTTACATGAGGAGGTGTATGTATCGCAGCCTCTTGGTTTTGATATGAAAGGAGAAGAGTCTAAAGTATGTAGGTTGGAAAAGGCTCTTTATGCCCTTAAGTAGGCTCCTAGAGCATGGTATGAGAAGATTCATGCATTGCAAATGATTTTTGCAATAGCCCAACAGAGAGTACCCTCTATGTGAAGAGGAGTAAGGACACATTTTTGGTCATCGTTCTATACGTTGATGACATGCTGCTCACGGGACCCAATATAGATCAGATTAGCCTTTAAGGAGGCTGATTTGTAGTCATCGTCGTTGAGATGTCAGATTTGGGGCCCTTGAATTATTATTTGGGAATTCAATTTATGCAACGCAATGATGGCATTTTTATGCTGTAGTCTAAATATATACAGAAGCTATTGAGAAAGAGGTTTAATCTTGAAGACTGTAAACCTATGGCTACACATATGGAGACAGGTACTCGACTTAGTCTTCAATGTTGAGATTTTGGGAGACCCAAGCTCTCCATGGCAATGATGTTAATCCCACACTAATCACCTAATAAATACACATGATTAAAATGACCTAAGGTGGATGGTGTCTAATTATACACATGATGATGTGTATGTGCAATAGACTCAAATCAATTAGGTTCCAAGATAGATTAGCTTGGACTCATAGAAGAGAGACTTGAGATGTGTAAAGTGTATGAGATGATTCATTGCTTGAAAAATGACCCCTTTTATAGGGTGGAGGTACAAATCTCATGGGACTTCTCTTGCATATGGGATAAATGTCTACTTGCCATATGGCATTTCTCACTCCATACCTCTTGTCTAGTGCACTTTGGCACCACAATTCTCAACACCCTCCCTTGGTGCTAAATCTTTGGGCTACTTCAAGGTGGTTGGATGTGAGTCATACAAATAAGCTTTCACTCTTCCTTACTCTTGGTGCTAAATCTTTGGGCTACTTCAAGGTGGTTGGATGCGAGTCATATAAATAAGCTTTCACTCTTCCTAACTCCCTTGGTGCTAAATCTTTGGGCTACTTCAAGGTGGTTGGATGCGAGTCATACAAATAAGCTTTCACTCTTCCTAACTCCCTTGGTGCTACTTCAAGGTGGTTGGATGCGAGTCATACAAATAAGCTTTCACTCTTCCTAACTCCCTTGGTGCTAAATCTTTGGGCTACTGCAAGCATCCAAATAAGCTTTCACTCTTTCTAACTCCCTTGGTGCTAAATCTTTGGGCTACTTCAAGGTGGTTGGATGCGAGTCATACAAATAAGCTTTCACTCTTCCTAACTCCCTTGGTGCTAAATCTTTGGGCTACTTCAAGGTGGCTGGATGCGAGTCATACAAATAAGCTTTCACTCTTCCTAACTCCCTCTATGTGCTAGGGTTGGTTTGACCCAAGATACAAGTGTGCTACTTCAAGGTGGTTGGGATGCAAGTCATACAAATAAGCTTTCACGCTTCCTAACTCCCTTGGTGCTAAATCTTTGGGCTACTTCAAGGTGGTTGGATGCGAGTCATACAAATAAGCTTTCACTCTTCCTAACTCCCTCTATGTGCTAGGGTTGCTTTGACCCAAGATACAAATGTGCTACTTTGGCACTAATCCCCCCTTGATGCTGACATGCCAAATCACAGGCTACTTTGGCCATTTCTCAGCATGAGTACATCATTGATCTCAGAGGTTGGTTTACAAAATCTTAAGCACTTTTTGTAGAGAGAAGGGGTGAAGCGTACATGTTTTCCTTTTTCTTTAAAAAAAGAGTGTTTCTGAAGCATCTATGGCTTCGGTGAAGTTGGCTTGATTCTTTTTCCCATAGCAGTTTTCTTCTAGGTGGCCAATTTTACCACAATGATCACATACAAGTTTAGGTTTGTCCCTGTTATGACACTCATTGATAACATGACCAAGTTTTCCACAATGAAAACACCTTGGTAACTTTGTGCCTGAGGTAGTTGCTTTGTTGTTCTTGAATCTTCCTCCTTTGGTGAAGAGTGTAGTCTCTCCTCCTGAGTGTGAAGTGGTGGATGGGTTGTGTTTTGCTTCATACTCTAACAAAGAAGACTCTACTTTTGATAGAGTTTTATCCACATTTTGAAGCGTTGAAACAATGGTGTCATATGGCTTTTTATCCACACTATTAAGCAATACATCAATAGCTTCATCTTCATCAATTTTTTTCTTAATTGCATGGAGTTGTTGTTGTTTTACCACTTTGAATTTATTGATGTGTGAGGCCATGCTTTCATTGTTTGCTTTGTCGAGCTTGTAAAATTACATGAGCAAGTTGATTTTGGAGTGCATTGATTCGGTGTGCCGAAGATCTTGTTCAGCTCCTCCCATGCCACCTTTGCTTCTTTGATGCCTGCAATGTGATGAATCACTTCATTGCCAAGTTTTTGAGCGATTATACCCAAGGCCTTGTGATTGTTTTGAGGATTCGTTGATGTAGAGGTTGCTTCTTCTTCACTGTCAACAATGAGCTCCCAAACACCCTTCCGCATAAGCATGTACATCATGTATAAAACCCATCACCATTGAATTTATTAATCTCTTGTTCCATGTTTGAGGGGTCTTGTCTACCTCTTGATTACAAGTTGGGCATGTGCAGCAATACAAGCAAGATTAATGCAAAGAGTTGGTGCAATACAAATAAGAAATTTTCACTTCCTACTTTTGATTTTTGATTTCGGAGCTCTTGAGAGAAGCCTTGATGCAATATGAGTGCTTTTGGTGTCAATTCAAGGTTAATGCAAGCTTTGCAAAAACTTGAAAATGTTGAAAACCTCAACAGAAAAACTAGACAGTTTTTGACATGCCTACATTGTAGAGAAGATCTAAGAAGATCCAACCGTTGGATTGACTTCATATTAAAAAAAAGTTATTTTTTACCTCATGATATACACTTTCACCGTTGGGATTTCCAAAATTGTATCTCAGATGCTACTGGGGTGCACTTTACTAAAGTCCAAATTTCAGGCAGTTTGCAGTAACTGCAGCCTCCTTGTTGGCATTTGGTTTTTTTTGCTTGCTTCAACTCCCCCAATGAACCAAATGGCATGAGATTTGGGATGTGGGTAGCTCATAACATTGCTAAACTTAATCTAAGAGGAATTAGCCCAATTGTGAGTAGAGAGAAAGAATGAATAAAAAAATGTGGATAGTAGCCCGCCGGTTTTTTGCAACATGAAAATCGGGAGGTAGAGGATAATAAAATTAGCCAAACCCTTCGATGTGTAGCTTAGCAATAGGTTGAGTAATGTTTGGCTAAGAGGGTTTAGGCAATGGTGCAAAGGATTGAGAGAATAGAGCATGCCAAATTTGGGCCACAAGCGAGAAATGGATAAGTTATGATTAGTGATATGATTAGTGCTAATTGAGCTGTGAGAAGACTAATGAGAAGAGGGAAGATAGGTAGGAGAGCTATGGAAAGGCTTTGATACCATGTTGAGATTTTGGGAGGCCCAAGCTCTCCATGGCAATGATACTAATCCCACACTAATCACCTACTAATTACACATGATTAAAATGACCTAAGGTGGATGGCAATGATACTAATCCCACTCTAATCACCTACTAATTACACATGATTAAAATGACCTAAGGTGGATGGTATCTAATTATACACATGATGATGTGTATGTGCAATAGACTAATCAAATCAATTAGGTTCCAAGATAGATTAGCTTGTACTCATAGAGAGACTTGAGATGTGCAAAGTGCATGAGATGATTCATTGCTTGAAAAATGACCCCTTTTATAGGATGGAGGTACAAATCTCATGGGACTTCCCTTGCATATGGGATAAACGTCTACTTGCCATATGGCATTTCTCACTCTATACCTCTTGTCTAGTGTACTTTACTTTGGCACCACAATTCTCAACATTCAAGATGCAGGAGACTCTTTTGATGTTAGTTTGTATCAGCAAGCTGTTGGATCCCTTCTTTATGTATGCAACACGAGGCCAGATATACAGTATGCAGTCTCACAGTTGAGCAGATTTATGCATAGCCCAGGTATGAAGCATTGGCAGGCTGCTGTCAAGCAGGTTTTTGCCGGAGAACTCAGTATTTTTGATTATTTTATCAAAAGGGGGGTGAGTCACACAGCTACATGCTTTTAGTGATTTAGATTGGGCTGGATGTTATGACACACGAGTGTCTACTAGTGGGTTTTTCTTTTGCCTTGGTGATTCATGTATATCATGGCTCAGCAAACAAGAAGCAACCTACAATGGCTAAGTACAGCTACTGCGAAGCTGAGTACAGGGCAACTTTTACAGCTATAGTTGAATGTGTGTGGCTCAAAAGTCTTATGGCTGATTTGGGTGTTGGACAGTTGTCTAGCACTACGATTTTCACTGACAGCTAGAGGGCATTAGCAGTTGTTGCAAGGAACCCAGTGTTTCATGCTCGCACTAAGCACATTGAGATGCATTACCACTTTTTGAGCGAAAGACTCTCTGCAAAACAGAGATCAGCTTGGTCTATGTGCTTACACATGACAACATGGGAGATTTATTCACGTGAAGGCTCTTCCTTGTGAAAACTTCGAAGCTTTTCTTAAAGCTTTGGGCTTACTACTTTTTCAGGATTGATCGGCGCGGCCATACCCTGTACATGTTCACATCATCACTCTAGGAGGGTTTTGTAGCATTATATGGTAGTAATGTGTGTGAACACACTTACAACCACCGGGGCACTTTTTTCCTCACTAGGAGGTTTTTTCCCCATGTGTATGTACACCCTCTTATCTACTCATTTTGGGGTGTGTACTTATCTTTTGTATCTGACACACATTTGTTCATTCTAATCTAGTGAGTTTGTGTGCTCCAAGCTTCTCTATCTTGTATGTGTGCATTGTTGTAACCCTAACCCTAATTCCAACACTTTTGCCTATTGGGGAGGAGTGGTGCTGCCACATGAGCATAATTCTTAATAAACCTCTTGTAGAAAGAGGATAAACCCAGTGGTATTTTCAGGTTTTGGCCACTTCTTCACACACTCCACTTTCTTGGGATTAACCCTTATGTCGTCCTTGCTTATAATATGACCAATATACTCAACTTTACTTGCCATGAAGGTGCATTTTCTCTCCTTTTGCAAAAAATTTAATTCCTCCTTAGAACCAATGGAAGTAAATTCACCCATTATTACTAAACTAAGAACATGACTCACTATGATAATGGCAAGTAACCATGTAGAAAGAAAGGAAATGACAACATGGATAAGTCACCAAAACAAGATATAGACTCTTAAAAGGCATGCATGTGTGTGTGTGTGTGTGTGTGTGTGTGTGTGTGAGAAAGAGAGAGAGAGAGAGAGAGAGAGAGAGAGAGAGAGAGAGAGAGAGAGAGAGTAGCACTAGCTCACCAAGCCCAACCATAGGAAATATTGAAATGAAACATTCTTTGAAGAGTAGTGAGGAAAATTCAAGCTATTTAAGATTTTTAAAATTTCATCCTTCTAACATTTACTAAGGATTACATAGAGTCTCACAAAAAACTATCACAATGTTTACCTTTGCAAGACATGCCAAAAACATGGGTAGTTAATTAAAAGATAAAAATATGGTTCATATTGATAGAATAGCCTTTATTAGTCATATCTTGAGTGGAGTTGTAATTAACACATGACATAGGTGGCTTGAGAAAAGTACCTATCATGAGGTACATGGCTTTACTAATGTTTTTGGTTTTTGGTATGCACCCAGTACCATTTCTTGAGGGGCTTTGAATGTCAATGCCATTGCCTTCATATTATATGCACATTATGTGTGCATATACTAGGAGGATAACCCACATTAGGCTTGTGAGCATGGGAGCATGGGAACAAGCTCTAGTGGAGCATGGGTTAGAACTAACCTTAAGGGTTAAGGTTAGGGTCAGGCATCCAAGTGTCACACATGGGAAATGGAGAGTCAAGAGTCACTTGAGGGCCCTCATATATAATAGGGGCATGGGGCACACTCAAGGGAGGCTAAGGTTATGTTATCTTGAGGCTAGGTTATGATATGATGTTCTCTTGTATAGAAGAGGATTATATCTACTTACCTACCATTTCACACTATAGCTACATGCTACTGGATTGGAGTTATATCTCTTTTTGATGGTATGGGACATCAAGGTAAAGGTATGATGTACTTCATTATAATTCATGTGTGCATCCCTTGGGCTTTGGGGTGGTCGGGTGGATGAGTTTATGCCTGATTTATGCATGTTTACGTATAAAAATTATCTAGAGAGATCTTAGGGTTTTAACAGTGGCATCAGAGCAATCTCTAGTTAATTGTTGTTATTTTTTCTTTCTTATTATAATTTTTTGTATTTTTTAAGTAAATTTAAATATTTACTAGATAAAAATATTATTTTGTTGATTTTTGTTGATGATTTACATGTGGATCATCGATATGGCGGTTGGAACATGTGTTTCTTCTATTCAATGGACGAGGGAATTTTGTGAGTTAATGCTATTTTTTATGGTTTAACATAAGCATTAATGGAAATCTTTACCAAAATACCCCATATTTTACCACAAATATTTTTGGTAGAATGAATTCCTTGAATTTCTATAATTTTTAGGAATTTTTATAAATTTTTAGAATTTTTTTGAGCATTTTTATGATTAAAATGTATTTTTAATACATTTTTGCAGGTTTTCCCGCGAGGATGCTATCAAATTTCTATTGATTATCTACTGAAATGCAGTATAGGGGGCAGCATGTTGATGCATGGAATGCTCTCCCATGTGCTGGGACCCTCTTCGCCTGTCAATTCTGATTTTTCTTTCTTTTTTCCTCTTCCGCGTGTGAACGCACAAGTTGATTAATTTTTAAACATACTTAACTTTTATTATGATTAATCAAAAGTTAATTAAATGGTTAATCCTCCTCTCTGATTACAGAGGAGGAGGGGGTGGAGAGAGAATGCAATGGAGAAGAAGGAGAGGGGAGAGGGGAGAGGGGAGAGGAGAGAGAACTCCATCTCTCTCTATTTTTTTGCGCACAAATAGGGGGGGTCGTGAGAATCGCCACCCCCACAAAAATTCATTTTTATAAGGTTTTTAAAAAACTTAGTTAAATTTTTTTTAAAGCTTTAAAAAATATATAAAACAAGAGTTTTTTTAAAATTCCAAAAAAAGCATTTCAACATCCAATTTCCTTCTTTTCCTTAGGCAAAGGCACTAACTCCCATGTTGCATTTGCATCCGATGCTACCATCTCCTCATCCGTGGCATCTTCCCATTTCTTATTTCCAATTTCCTGCTCAAAGCAAGTGGGCTCAACCTCCTGTATTGCTTTTACTATGTAAGCATAATGATGGTCTGTATTGCTTTTACCATGTAAGCATAATGATGGTCTGTATATCCATCATATCTCAACCTATCAACAGGGTATCTAACCCTCGTAGACATGTGTACACCTGGATCACTGCTAGGTGTCCTCAAAACAACCTTGGTTCTCCTTACACCAGGAGTAACTGCAGACAGAATGCCAAGCTCCTTATCAAGGCTCTGCTCAGAGCCACTAGAGTCACCATCCACATATGAGTGACCTGCTGACACATTAGGCACAAAAGGTTGATTTACCTTTTCCTTCCCTTTTCGTGATACATGTGTACCTGCATCATTCCTCAACCTGCCTTTGACCATGGGCTAACATTGGATCCATTGCTCAAGGACTCCCCAAGTCCACTCAGCACCTCTGATTGTTGCTCTACATGTGGTGCAACATCAACACTTCTTACATCTGCATCTTCTATTGCCTTCACTTCTTACATCTGCATCTTCTATTGCCTTCACTACTGGTGCATACTAGCTACTCATCTCATCGAAGACAACATCTCTGCTTATAGCATCTATAACCTTTTTGCTCCATAGCATAACCAATGAAGATGCATTTCTTTACCTTTGGATCTAACTTGTTTCTCTTTTCATCAGGAACATGTACATATGCAATACACCCAAACACTATCAAGACACATCCGGTCTTATGACTATAAACTTTTGTTCTTGAGTCATACCATGATGTGAACAACTGCAGTGGGTGTCTTGTTCATAATGTACATAGCAGTTTGCTACTGCTTTTGCCCAAAAGTAATATGGCATATTCTTTTCAGCCATCAAGGCACGTGCCACTTTTGCAATGTGCATGTTTTTCCTTTCTGCACCATTCTTGCTGCGAAGTGTACTTGCATGTAAACTGTCGCTTGATTTCGTGCTTTCTCAGGAAATTGCTCAACTCATTGGAGAAATATTCTCCCCCACCATTTGATCTTAGGCATTTTATTTGCATGCCTTTTTCCTTCTCCACCAAGGCTTTAAATATCTGAAAGTGAGCAAACACCTCACTTTTCTCCTTCATGAAATAAACCCACACTTTCCTAGTGTGGTCATCAATGAATGTAACATAGTACTTGTAACCTGCAATTGTTGCAATCTTGGTCGGTCCCCATACATCTAAATGTATGACATCCAATGGCCTTGCACTGACATGCTTTTCATGTGGGAAAGCATGTTTGGCTACTTATTACCAAGTTGGCTACTTATTACCAAGTTGGCATACTTCTTATACCTTATGCATACCGTCAAACTTAAACTTTGGCAAACCAGCAAACAATATTTTGGGCCTGCATAGACTTCAGACGTCGCTGTACATTCACATGACCAATGCGCTTGTGCCATATGTCAATATTTGTAAGATTCCTCCTCGAGCTGAATATTTATTAAGCCTCTACTTCAATCCCTTGTAATCATTCTATGTTTTTGAATACAAGAAAATATTATTTTTCCTTGTTTTGCCTAGTGAGATAAAAATTTGATATTTTTATGTAAATTTTTAAGAAGAATTTTAGATAGATTTGATTTATGGGAGGTAAAAGAGGAGGAATTCCCATGATAATTGGATTACACTCATTGAAATGAGAAAAAGAAGGATTTCAAGTTTATTCAAAAAATAGCTATTGATATTTTAGTTAAAAGAAGAATTTTTATGATATTTAAGAAAAGATAGATTTGAATTAAATTTTAGTGTCAAAAGATGAATTTCCACCATAGTTCTACCTAATGAATTAAGGCTGAGAAATTATGTGGCATAAAGAATATCTTTGGATATTTTAATTGGTAAAATCACTAAATGTATATTTACCTAAAACTAGTTGTTTATCTGAAGGGAATCCCTGAAAACTAAATTGAATGAATTTGGTTAGACTACAAGAAGGACGGACAGTAAACCTACTTGTCCATCTCTCGATCTGAATCAAGTAAAGACTTCGTGGTTCTAATCACAAAGAATAGACTACCGGAACTAAACTAGTTTTTCTTGACCGAACTCACCAAGAATCTAGTTGGACAATCAGAGTGAATGATGGATAGATTACCCTAATGAGAGAGATCAAGGATCCTCATTATGAAACTGGGAATCATGAAAAAAGGATTTTTGGAACCAATCTCAAATTGAAATTTTACTTGCATTGGAACCTCTGTTTTTTCATTAAAAGGACTGTTTTATGCTAGAATGCTGGAGGAATCATTTGGCTTATGTTTTTCTAAGAGGAGGTTCATTGGAACAGCTGGTTGGCGGGGAGTGGTCAAGGGATGTTGCTCAACGGCAAAGCCTGCCGAGGTCTTGACTAGCCTCGGTACGGTTAAAATGGTGCGCTTCCGGTACGATGGGCGAGGACCGACAAAGTGGTCCTGAGTGAAGTGCTAGGACACCTAAGGAGGATCCTAGAGGGTTCTGACTAGGCGATGCATGAACTCACGGTTGCTACTAGGACACCCATGCGTACGTCGATGAAGATTTCAGATGGACAAAAAGAAAAGAATTTTGCGAACCAAATTTTGATACTGGATCTCGTTGGTTGGCCAGCTGGTCTTCAACGGAGAGTTCAGAGGATACATTTTTGTAATACAATGGACTCGGAATTTTGGAAAATGATGATCAGGAATATTATGATTTCTATTGAAGGATTGTTTTTAAAGCCAGTCGAATCTGTTATAAATGTCAATTTTATATTGGGTGTGTATGTGGTATGCCTACCTTGATTTTTGCATGAATCGCCGGCTAGGGGGCCTGGGAACTCTTTTCGGTACCCAGGCAAAAACCCTACCAAATCTTTATAAAGGAATCCCACCAATTCAATGGTCGGGTGGTTGGCTAACCCATGGGCCGGATGGGCTGGATCGGAGGATTCATGAGAAATAACTAGATATGATTAGTTACGTTAATTAGTATTAAATCCTGAGAAGACCTTGTTCTATGGGAGGGGATCATCGACTGTGCCTCGTAAATGAGGAAAAAAGCGGTGATTCCATGGACCAAGTGCAAGTCTCTTCTTGATCTGACCATGTGACTTCAGGTTTGGCCAAATCAGTTTAACTAGTTAAGACTTTGACTTGTTAGAGTAATTTCCCCGTTAGAAGATTTTTCCCAATTGGCAAAATTGCCGGTGCCTTCCAGAGCGAGGGGAGTCTTCCGAGCCCGAAGGGGCCGCCCGGGCTAGCCTCTCGTCCCGGACATTCGCGGGCGAGGCCCCGAGTGTGTGGACCCCGCCCTGGTGCACGAGAGGCCGACACCGCTTTCGCCGTCGGGGCAGGAGCCCCGAAGGAGCGGGCGGGCGGGGGACCTCATAGCTGGTATTAGAGCTTTGTTTGAAAGCTAATAAGGATAAATGAATTCTTATCAGAAATTGATAATAAAAACTCAGAAAAAAAAGCATTTTCATAATGTATTTTCATTCCGTAAGCTTCTTTAATGAAGAATTTTTAATCAAAGAAATTATTTTTATAGATGGAAGTTCCGTACTTATTTGGTATTCCCGACCTCACCCAGTCAAGACGACTGCGTTCGCCTTTGAGCATCTCATCTCTTCCATTGCAACTCGAACAAGCCGAGTCAGGCTCGCACGCCATTTCGAGGATTTATATTTTCTTGACCTAGTGGAGAGACGATAGCATAAGTGGTTTGCAAGAGGGCAGTATGTCCACGCCTCTTGCGACTGACGTGCAACGCTGAGGCAAAACCTCTCATTAGCCATGATTCCGATAAAGTTGAAAGTGGTACATGGTGTCATTCTATATCATTCAACGCCTCGGAATTTCAGACTCTCATGCCAAATCTATAGACTCCTTAGTCGCTTTATTCCTATAAGGAGAAAATAATAGCTCCCTTGGCAATAAGTGAATGTTTGTATCAGGGCATGGCTATGGCCCAAGTACCGTCATCTTATGCGTCTCCCGAGGAGATTTTGATTTCTGGAGCCGAGCTGCTCTATGTACATATTAAAACTTTTATATAAATAAAGAAATGTTTTCTGGAGAAAAATTCCTTACTGTATAAGTGATTGTTTATGGATGAACTGATAAAGAAAAATCTGTTAACAGACATATGTCATAGATCTCCAATAAGATCATTTGTCTTGTTTAAGAAATTATTTTTCGAACCTCTTAAGTCTTAGGATCTCGTGGACGATATCAAAAATAAAAAATTTAACTGAGAAAATCGTGCCCGTTCAGCGGCAGCAGCCAAACCCTCTCTCTTAAGATGATGAGCTTGACCCTGACATTCGCAAGGCTCTTCATAGAACTCAGCCCCCCAGGACCCTTCAAAGGAGAAGGGGAGAACCTGGGCGAGGCTATGGAGAAATGGGTGGAAGCCATGGAAGAATATTTTGACATCACTGGCTACAATGAGCGAAGCAAAATGGCTCTTGCCAGGCTGAAGATAGTGGAAACAGCCAGGGTGGCATGGAGGAACCATTGTGACACCAACCGTCTGGACAGAAATACTCAGTCCTGGAATGACCTTAAAACCTATTTAAGGAAGAGATTTTGTCTCCTTGGATTTTTGGAAACCAAAATGAACGAATTCTTAGAGCTGAAGCAGGGGAGCAAAACTATCGAGGAATATCACCAGGCCTTCACTCTTCTACTTAAATATTCACCACCTCTAGATGAAGAGCAACTCATGGTGGCTAGCAGGTTCATTCGGGGAATGAACGAACCCTTGGACACACTGGTCAAAAATGCCAAGCTAGTGTCCATGGCTGAAGTTGTCAGAATGGAGAAGGACTTTGCCAAAGCCTTCATCGTAAAAGTCCCGCCAAAGCTAGCTCCCTCATCCTTCAAGAGATTTCAAACTCCGGGAAGTTCTTCTAAATTTTCACCTCCAAAGAGACACCAAGGTCCTAACCAAAATGTGGAGACGGGAAGCTTCAGAAATGAAGGAAGACCTTTCCATCGAAGTACATTCTTAGGAACTCCGGCTCTCTCTAGAATGCAAAGGGAAGAGCTTCGAAGCGAGAACAGATGCTTCGGATGTCAGGGACTTGGACACCAGCCTAAGGATTGCCCATCTCCTTCTGTGGGCCAAGGAAGCCAGGGTCCCAGAGTTCCGAGACAGACTCCTTTATATCAGCCCAATCAGGGTCCCCCGCGCCATAATCAGGCTAACCCAAGAAGAGTGCCATCGTAGCCTGCAGCCTCCATGCAAAGCAGTTTTCGAACTCCCTCCCAGAATTGGAATAACCAAAGAGAGAGAGTTCCACCTCAGAGTGCAGCAGCCAGAGCAGTCACCATAGCTGAGGAAGTAGAGGAAGAGAAAGGAAAGATCTATGCAGCAATAGAGCATCAAGGGAATAACCGTCAATTCCTCAGTCCTCCAGACTCTAATAGAGTACCAAGGTAAGCAATTCAAGCTTTTGATTGATTCAGGAAGTACTCATTCTTTTATTTCCCAAGGATGTTTGCGTAAATTAGTCCTAAATAAAAAATCAGGGAAACCTATGCAAGTGGAATTAGCCAGTGGGAAGATTCTTTTCACTCACCTTGAGAGACTGACCTTATTTAGTTTAGCCTAGATGAGAACGTAACAGAGTGCCAGTTCAGAGTCCTACCCCAAGGAATTCATGATGGAATCCTTGGAATGGATTGGCTCCAAAAGAATCAGGCTGACATTCACTGTCACAAAGGAACCATCTCTTTCCTTGACCTTCACAGGAATAAAGTTACAAGAACGGAACTCAATGTGAAGGTATGTGTACGTAGCACATATGTGGGGATTTATGCTTTTCCTCCTCACCTAGGTTATACACATATACGTATCGTTAGTATATCACCAACACAAGGAATGTACCCTAGTATTAGCATATCACCATATTTAGTACTTTAATTGATTGAATGAGCAAAATTTGATGATTTTGATGTGTGTGTGTGTGTAGACGAAATGCCATGATAGATGTTTATTTACGTATGCATATATCTCTACACCAATGTTACTACAAAAAAGACAATAATGACAAAGGATATGTCCCATCTAGCGATGTGTTATTACATAGCTGAAGTGGATCTCTGGAGCTATATCACCATCTCAATCTTGCCTATAATTATGCTTACCATATTACTGTATTTTTTTAATTCTATGTCCTTCCATGAGAATAGTATATAATTATATATATTTTAGGGTATGGATATATGTGTAAAGATATTCAAGCATAAAGATGATATGGTGGAAAAATCCATACTAAAATATTAAGTTCGTACGATCATGTTCATCATTCATGTGTAGATAAAGATGAATGCTTCGAAGGTTTTGACAATTGCATCAAAGATCCTCATTATAGAAGTTGCATCAAAGATCCTCATTATAGAAGTTGCATCAAAGATCCTCATTATAGAAGTTGCATCAATACATCGGGAAGTTTTGTTTGTAGCTACTTGCATGGGGCTCAAGTGTTAAAACCCTAAGATCTCTCTAGATAATTGTTATGCATAAACATGCATAAACTCATCCACCTGACCACCCCGGAGCCTAATGGATGCACACATGAATTATAATGAATTACATCATACCTTTACCTTGATGTCCCATACTATCAAGAGGTATAACTCCAATCCAGTAGCATGTAGCTATAGTGTGAAATGGTAGGTGAGTAGATATAATCTTCTATACAAGAGAACATCATAACATAACCTAGCCTCAAGATAACATAGCCTTAGCCTCCCTTGAGTGTGCCCCATGCCCCTATTATATAGGAGGGCCCTCAAGTGACTCTTGACTCTCCATTTTCTATGTGTGACCCTTGGATGCCTGACCCTAACCTTAACCTTAAGGTTAGTCCTAACCAATGCTCCACTAGAGCTTATTCCCATGCTCCCATGCTCACAAGCCTAATGTGGGTTAGCCTCCTAGTATATGCACACATAATGTGCATATAACATACTTCCCCTCTCTCAAAACATTGCACTCTTGCAATGAAAAGAAGGAGAACTGCACAGAACAATATCAACCGACTCCCAAGCCGAATCCTCTATTTCCCTATCTTTCCACCTAATTTTAACCTCAGGGATTAGTCAACTACAAAGTTTCCTTTCCCTGAATTCAAGTACCTTATCAGGTCCATGTGGAACATAGGATAAATCTTCGACTTCAACGAGTTCTTGAGGAGTAACTGTGTTATCCTCACCTCCCAATTTCCCTTTCAATCTATTGATATAAAAGATTAGATGAACTCTAACATGTGGAGGTAGTTTAAGTTCATACGTAACCGTGTCAATCCAATGTATAAATCGAAATGGACCACAATATCTAGGAGATAAATTCGAGCATTTTCCTTTTGACAAAGTATGAGAATCTTTAGAAACTCTTAAATAAACCAACGCTCCTGGTTCAAAAGACCAAGTTAAGCATCCTCTATCAGCATAGAACCGTTCCCTATCTTGAGCACTCCTGATAGAATCCCGAGCTTCGGTCAGCATTTCTTGCATATTACGCAAGAAATCCCTCGATGCATCAGGCTCAATGTCCTTAAGACCGACATCAATAGGTGCCCTGGGTTGATACCCATACATAAACATGAACGGACTAAAACCAATAGCCGTATGTTTAAAACTGGTATAGGCAAATTCCATCATTGGAAGGTATTTTTTTCAATTTGATGCTTTTCCAGAGACATATACACGAAGCATATCCTCTACAATCTTATTCATACGCTCTGTTTGCCCCATCAGACTGCAGATGATCAGAGGAATTCATACTTAAAGTAGTTTCCTCGTTGTAAACCATTCGAAATAAAGTAGGAAAACATGGCATTATAATAGTAGGAACCATCAGCGGCCTGATGTACCCCACATCTGTTCATGGAATTATCGGTGTCCCGAGTTACTCATATCAACATAGAGAGTCATCAATGTCTCAATGAGTCACATATGTCCATATGTAAACCATTAGGTTGACTGTATAAATCACCTAAAGTACGGAACTAGAGAGAAAGAAATGCCAATAAAGGAAAAATTCAAATTTCCTTAATCCAAACAAAACAAGATAAAATCGTTGAACTCTAAAGAAAGAGATTTCAACAAATGAATATGCCGACGAGATTACACTCATCAATACATGCAGGCTATAGATAAAAGAAGTTTATCTAGAGAGAATGCCTACACTATAACTTCTATTGAATTCAGAAAATGAGATTGTCTTTGAATGTTGAGGTCAACATGCCAAGTGATGTAAGCAAAGAAACAATCCTGAGCCCAAGTTATCCCATAAGATAATATATGTGAGGGATCGCTAGCGTCCCATACCACTATGCCGTCTAGGAAACATGAATAAAATCTTGTATAAAAGGAATAAAATGGCCTTATCCCAGACTTTCACATAATAAAACATGTCTCTATATACCTGAGACTACATCACCTCTATTATGTGTGTTAGTCACTTTATTTTCTTTGTAGACCTCTTTTGTTGTGTGAAGAAGAAGAATAATTTTCAGCCTCTCACCTTGTGTGTTCTCTTCTAGGGTTTGTGTGAGTGTATGTGTGCTTGCAAGAGTTCAAGCTCTCTTCTCCCCTACATCTTTTCAATAAGAAATCAAGGGTGTATTTGCTTATCTTGGTAAAGAATTCCACAAGGTCAAAGTACCTTCTCCAATTGTGCTAACAAAGGCAAAGGAGTGGTGATTGAAGAACCAATTGTCAATGGTACTTAGGATACAAGATACAAGACCAACCAATGCTATCCATGTAAATTTGGGTAACTCAAGGGACAATGATGAATTCAAAAGAGAGAAAGAAAAAGTTAACTTCACTAAGTTTGATGGTGAGAACATGTCCGATGAGCATTTCAAAGAATGGGCCAACAAATTGGACATGTACTTGGAGATTAGTCCAAGAACTGAGAAGGCCAAAGTCTACTTCACCACCCTACATTTGGAAGGCTATGCCCATGCTTGGTGGCGAGGATTACAAAGTGAATATTATGTGGTCACTTCTTGGGAGGCCTTCAAGGAGGAGATGAGAGATACCTTCACCTCTACACTTCAAAAGGACAAGCTCATCTGTGAATAGGATAATCTAGAACAAACAAGGAGTGTAAGGGAGTACACTCATAAGTTTGTCAAGCTCATGTTGCATGTAAAGGACTTTGGTGATGAGCACTGCAAGATTGTCAAAAACATCAAGGGATTCAAGCAAAACATTAGGGTGACGTGAAGGCTCAAAATCCTATTAATATCAAGCAAGCATTGGTGTTGCTTGAGACTTATGAAGAAAAGTATGCTAGTAAAATTTTTCACAAGAGAACTTATAAGGCTGGTATATCCTCTCCGTCTACCATGGAAGTCATCTAAAGAATCTTCTCCAACCACTACCACCATTCCGAGGTATCCTACAGTGTATGGTAGAGGTGCAAAGACCAATTTCAAATTTTGAGGGGCTCCTTCAAAGGGACCCATTAGTGATGAGAAAGCTTCTAACAAGGTGAACAAAAGCAAATTTGTTGAAGAGGATCACATCAATGATTTGAGAAGGTCTTGTGCTATGAGTGTGGCAAAAAATAGAGCAATGATTTGAGAAGGTCTTGTGCTATGAGTGTGGCAAAAAATAGAGCAAAGAGCACCCAAAGTCATACAAAGTAAGGAATATGATACTCAACATGGTTCTTTTAGAAGTGATAGAAGATGAGCATGAGGATGAAGTGGAGGAATTTTATTAATGCATCCACTTCTTGGATGATGATGAAGGTCATGAGCCCAATGGTGAGTTTCCTTTTGAGGGGATCAAATGAAGACAAATTTGATGATGGATATCCTATTGTGAGATGGAAGCAACAAGGCATGATGCAAAGTTGTGCACTCTTTCTTATGATGCTTATGCAAGATGCAAGGGTTGCTCATGTGCTTGTCAAACAATAGTGGTAGCACAAGTGGCTTTGTAAACAAGAGTTCATTGGGCAATCTAAAATTGCATCCCAAAGCCTTGTTAAAGTTGCATATGGTAAAAGTGGATTATGGATCACTGATGGATTGTACAATGATGTGCAAGGATGAAAAAGTCATGCTTTCTAATGAGTATACATACCATGTGGATTTTCTTGCAGTAGACATGGGTCCAATTGACATTATGCTTGGATGTGATCAGCTATTGACACTTGGGACCTTCTCAATGAATTTATAGCATGGATTCATGAGATTTGTGTGTGGGGACCAAGAGGTTATATTGCATGGTCCTTGTTTCTCAAAGGTCTCTTTGATTAATTTGTCAATGCCACTAAAGCTTAAGAAGGAGCTCAAGAAAATGGGGTGTATGTATGCATTATAGCTTTGCCAAGAGAAGGACAATGTGGAAGAGAAGGAAGTTTCAAATGAAGGCACAACAAGATGCTTGGAAGAGTTCAAGGATGTGTTTCAAATGTGTAAGAGTCTACCACCTAGGATAGAAGTCTACCACCAAGTCAATCACCATTTGCATCTCCCATACGTTTGATGAAGAAGAAAGATGGTTTATTCAGAATGTGCATAGACTACCATGACCTCAACGAGATTACCTCGTGAATAATCGGTACCCAATACCTCAAATTGATGACCTCCTTGATGAGTTGAAGGATGCTCACTATTCTCAAAGATTGATTTGAGGTTGGAATACCATCAAATAAGGGGATGAGTTCAAAACAACTTTTAGGATGGAAAGAGGGTTGTTCCAATTATGCCATTTGGTCTTTGCAATGCACTCGCTACTTTTCAAGCCTTAAAGTGAGCAGTTGTTGCAACCCTCCTCTACAAGTTTGGCACAATGGTGGCTATTAAGAAGTCATACCACTGCCACCAAGACTCCACTGATCAGTTCATTAATGAGATAATGATACTCTCACAAATAAATCACAGGAACATTGTACAAGTGGTTGAGACAAAGAACCCCCTTTTGGTCTATATGAGCATTTGCACCCGAAACTCGGATGGAAACTACGCCCACCCTTGCCTTGCATGGGAAACCCGGCTCACGCTTGCTGTCAAATGCGCAGAAGCTCTGGCTTACCTGCATTCATCGGTCAACCACCCCCATTTTCCGTCGAGATATCAAGTCTTCCAACATACTGCTAGATAGAACATTGACGCCCAAGATTGCTGGTTGGTGCCGAGAGAGAGAGAGAGAGAGAGAGAGAGAGAGAGAGAGAGAGAGAGAGAGAGAGAGAGAGTGAGAGTGAAAATTCCAAAAAAAAAAGCAAGCACCATCCCAAGTGGTGAGCTCGCCACTTGGGATGGGACTCTCAGTTTTTTCTTTAATTTTCTTTTGTTGAGAGAGAGAGAGAGAGAGAGAGAGAGAGAGAGAATTAAAAGAAAACCAATCCCCATCCCAAGTAAAGAGCTTGCCACTTGGAATGGTACTTTCAAATTTTTTTCATTTTTGAGAGAGAGAGAGAGAGAGAGAGAGAGAGAGAGAGAGAGAGAGAGAGGAGGGGGGGAAAGGGAGTAAAAATTAAAATTTAAAAAAACCAAGCCCTATCCGATGGGAATTTCAACCTTTTTTTAGTGTTTTTTTAAAATTGTGTGTGTGTGTGTGTGTGTGTGTGTGTGTGTGTGTGTGTGTGTGTGAGAGAGAGAGAGAGAGAGAGAGAGAGAGAGAGAGAGAGAGAGAGAGAGAGAGAAATTTTAATTAAAATAAAGCAAGCCCCATCCCAAGTGACGAGCTCGCCCCTTGGGATGGGGATTTTCATTTTCTTTTCTTTATTTTTAGTCTTTTTGAAATATTTTAGAGAGAGAGAGAGAGAGAGGGGGGGGGGAGAGGGGGAGGGGGGAGAGTGTGAAAGAGGGGGAGAGAATAAATATTATGGCCGTTTGATGACCATAAAGGACCATCATGGTTGTGACTTAGAATGGTCACTCTTTAGAAACCCATATAGCACATGCATGTAAGCATGTTTTAAAAATATCCCCATTTTTACATTTTTAAACACAATTGTTTACACCCCCCCACCCGAGGTGTTTTGTAACATGTTTTGATTTTGAGTTTAAAACCCCCATTTGTGAATTCCAATAAATGAATTAAACAACTGTCTGTTTAGTGCCATCTTGCATGTATATAGTATGTAAGTCCCTCAATTAAAAAAACCCCTCTTCGTTAACCAAGGTGCTATGTTATGTTATGTATAAAGTGACCCCTTGAATCTTGTCAGCATGTGAAATTAACACTGATTAATTTTAAGTAATCTAGTCTCAAACAACAAAGATGATGTTTATAACAAGTTGCTATAGGCTTGAGAATTATATAAGACAAGACAAGAAGGAAGAGCAATAAGTTTCCAAACATGCAAAGGCTTATGCATTATAAAGATAAGTGGCTTATGCATAGCATGTGCACAAAAGAAGAGCTATTAATTGATCAAGCTTGTAATCTATATGATAGAAAACACTCTAAGGATTTGGGACACATAATATGTTTACTAGATGATTCTATTATGACTAGATAGGGTGTGAGACACGAATTGATCAACCAAATTGCAAAGGTTTTGTGTGTTATGGGATTAATTATGCTAGCATTGTCATGGGCTAGTGTTAGATGCTATGGTAGTGTGATATTTTTGGTTATCCTCTATGGCTTGATGGGTGATTGAGCTACATGAATATTATCCATTCTACATATTGAAATCGCTACCATTTAAATCATTTAAAGACTTCAGATTGCTCCCATTTAAAGATTTCAGATTGCTCCCATTTGAAGACTTCTAGAAGAATCAAGGTGAAGGAGTGTTATCATAAAGGGAAGAAGTTTGGTGTACAAATGTGCCTATTCTAGAAGAATGGTGCATTGAGTCTCGGATCCACAAGAGATTGTGGTGGAGCTCCTTCATAGATGGTCTCTTGGACCCTTGTATCTCAAGGCAAGAGGATGCCACCTTCGCCACTTGGTAGATAGATTCAATAGAGAGAGGAGTTATATGGGCTTTAAGCCTTGGGTCAATAAGCTTAGAGAATTCATCACATTCTAGCCTAGTTATGCCACAATATTGTTTTTGCTCGTGATCCTCATTAGGAGTGTGGAGAACATCATTGATTGTGCTAATCACGGGCTTAAGAGAGGTTAACAACTCTAACAAGAGCACCCCAAAGCTATAGACATCACTCTTGTCAGTGAGACGGGACGTCTTGAAGTATTCAGGGTCGAGGTAGCCGAGTGTGCCTTGGAAGAGGGTGGACACATGGGTGCGGTCTTTTGGCACCAACCGAGAGATTCCGAAATCGGCAAGCTTGGGCGTCAATGTTCTATCTAACAGTATGTTGGAAGACTTGATATCTCGATGGAAAATGGGGGTGGTGACCGATGAATGCAGGTAAGCCAGAGCTTCTGCGCATTCGACAGCAAGCGTGAGCCGGGTTTCCCACGCAAGGCAAGGGTGGGCGTAGTTTCCATCCGAGTTTGGGTGCAAATGCTCATATAGGTCGCCATTGCAAACATATTCGTAGACCAAAAGGGGGTTCTCCGTCTCAAGGCAACAACCCACCACTTGTACAATGTTCCTGTGATTTATTTGTGAGAGTATCATTATCTCATTAATGAACTGATCAGTGGAGTCTTGGTGGCAGTGGTATGACTTCTTAATAGCCACCATTGTGCCATCCCTTAATTGACCCTTATATACCCTGCCCTGGCCTCCCAAGCCCAACTCCATATGCTTTGCAAAGTTGTTGGTGGCTCTCTTCAGCTCCTCCTCTGAAAATAACCTAAATTCAATGATCACAAAATAGATAACAATGCCACATTTTTAGTAGTCATCTCTTGGTCTTTTATTTGGAGTTTCGTTCCTTTTAGGGAATGATAAAGAAAATTGATACCTAGAGTTTTGAAGGGGCTAACTACAATATAACCAAACTGCATTATTTTATCCCATTAATTAATGACATGGAAATATATTTCTACTAAAAATATGGAACATCTAGTAAAGATATGTGAAATATAGCTAGAACTAAAGTATATCTAAAAATATGGAAAATCTAGTAAAGATATGTGAAATATAGCTAGAACTAAGGTATAGCTAAAAATTATATGGAAAATCTAGTAAAGATATGTGAAACATAGCTAGAACTAAAGTATTCTTTTTTGGCCTTTCAAAGTACTTTGTACACTCTCCTCATGGAATAGTCATAACCAATTGAACGTAAATATCAACGCTTTTGTATGGAAATTACCTTGGTGCCCTTAAACCTCTATTTAGTGAGGTCACTATGTGCTCCCTTAGCTTTGTCCCTCCGTTCATTTCAAAATAGTCGGCCTTTTGTTTTTTAATCACTCTTGCTATACAAAGCCACTTTAAAAAATTTGTGATAAATACAATAACACTTGTAGATGCCAATGCACCTACACAATTCCAGTTAAAGATCAAGTTAAATATATTTCTTAGGGATATCAAAGATGGTGTATGCATTAACCCATCATTGTGGCTAGCAAAAAAAAAAAACAAGATAAACTTATTTGTATACATGCCTATTTGTGACAAGTAAAACTAAAAAATTAGGAGTGCATATTAAGTTATTGTTTTTTAATTTATTAATGGAAGTAAACTGACCCATTAGTACCAGACTATGAACATGACTCACTATGATAATGGCAAGCAACCATGTATAAAGAGAGGAAATGACAGTTACATGGATAATCTCACCAAAACAAGATATAGGCTCTTAACAGGCATGCATGCATGCATGTGTGTGTGTGTGTGTGTGTGTGTGTGTGTGTGTGTGTGTGTGTGTGTGTGTGTGAGAGAGAGAGAGAGAGAGAGAGAGAGAGAGAGAGAGAGAGAGAGAATAGCACTAGTTCACCAAGCCCCAACCATAGGAAAGATTGAAGTAAAACATTCTTTGAAGAGTAGTGAGGAAAAATCAAGCTATTCATGATTTTTAATTTTTTATTCCTTGAAGAGGAGTGAGAAAAATTTGAGCTATTTAAGTTTTTTATTTTTTCATCCTTCTAACATTTACTAAGGATTACATAGAGTCTAACAAAAAACTATCACAATGTTTACCTTTGGAAGACATGCCAAAAACATGGACATAATTAATTAAAAGATAAAAATATGGTTCATACTGATAGAAAAGCTTTTACTAGTCCTATCTTTAGATGAGGTTCTACATTCTTGAATTGCAGTTCTAATTGATGTCTACCAACACATGACATAGGTGGCTTGAGAAAAGTACCTATGATGAGGTATATGTCTTTACTAATTTTTTTGGTTTTTGGTATGCACCCAGTACCATTCCGTGAGGGGCTTTGAATGTCAATGCCATTGCCTTCAGCCCCATGCAAGCAGCTACAAACAAAACTTCCTGGTGTATTGATGCAACTTCTATAATGAGGATCTTTGATGCAATCGTCCAAACCTTCGGAGCATTCGTCTTTATCTACACATGAATAATGAACATGATCCCACGAACTTAATATTTTAGTATGGATTTTTCCACCATATCATCTTTACGCTTAAATGTCTTTACATTTACATCAATACCCTAAAATATACATAATTTGTATACATTAGGACATTTCGGAGGTCATTTGGAGGGCCTTTTAGAGGAGAGAGAAAATAGAGCACAACCAATAAGGAAGAAGCCAATGTAACGTTGAAAAATAGCTCAAATCATTGAAAAATTTCAAAAAATAGTCACGCTCACATTCAATGAGGGTATCTTTTTTAAAAATGGTCAAGTACACATTCAATGCGGGTATCTGTTTCAAACGAGGTACAGTTCCTTTATTAAATACGGCTTATGTCATCATTAGATAAGAAAAAGCACTTCGAAGCTAAACTTTGTAGACAATGGAGTCTATACATTTCTTCTCATGGTATTTTGGTGTAGAATTTGGAGCTTTTGACATCACCATTGCGTCTACAGTGGCCAAAAACTCCCCAAAATGACTTTTGAATCACTTAAATCAAACACTCGGAGAGGCAAAAACGACCAAAACAAGGGGAGAACTGAATCATAGCCAATTGACGCACATAGAGGACTTGGCCAAGGCCTCTATGTGCGTCAATTGGCTATGATTCAGTGCTTCCCTTATTTTGGAAGTGGCCAAGGCCTCTATGCGCATCAATTGGCTATGATTCAGTTCTCCCTTTGTTTTGGTCGTTTTTGGTGTCCGATTTAAGTGATTCAAAAGCCGTTTTGGGGATTTTTGGCCAGTTCGAACGCATTTGTGATGTCAAAAGTACCAAACTACCACTAAGTGTAGATTGTTAGAAGAGTAGCATGAAAGTAAAAAGGTGCCTTATAATGACGTGAGTGCCTTTTGCAAACCCCAAAAAGTTGAGAGCGATGTGTAGCTAAGGCACATATTTCAATACCTTGTCAAATCCACTTTTTTTTAACTTGCGATAGTTTCTTGTCAAGTACACATTTAATGAGGGTATCTTTTGAACATTTTTTCTAGAGAGAGAAAATAAGAGTTTGTGGGATCTGAGGAGGAACCTTACACAGGGCTTGCATCATTACTCTATCAATTTGTTTAAATATTCCCCCCCCACACCTCCTTTAGATCCTCGATGGCATGCCCTTCCCATTTCTCCATCTTTTCTCAAGTATGACATGTAGACTAGTTAAAGAGGAAAACTGAAGGCCATGTGCTTTTCTTGCATCACAATCCAACTTAGCAATGGCATTTTGTTATCCATCACATAACATTTAGTTTGTGTTTGTGTACGCACACTAGGTGGGGGGCAATAGACACATACATATCTACATATCCTTTGTCATTATTGTCTTTTTTGTAGTAACATTGGTGTAGAGATATATATGCATGTGTAAATAAACATCTATCATGGCATTTTATCTACAAACTTACATCAAAATCATCAAATTTGGCTAATTCAATAAATTAAAGTACTAAATATGGTGATATGCTAATACTAGGGTTCCTTGTGTTGGTAATATACTAACCATACGTATATGTGTATAACCTAGGCGAGAATAAAAGCATAAATCCCGTGCTGCGTACACATACCTTCACATTGAGTTCCGTTCTTGTAACCATCTCCACGGTATCCTTCATTGCAGCTGCAAGCATAGCCGTTGTAGAGAGTGTTGCTGTCTAGGTCTAGGTCAATATCAGGCACATCCACGCAAACGGAGTTAGCAGCACAAGCGTATAATTCCGGGTTGCCAGAGAGATTACCACACGTATAACCGGAGTTGCGTGGTAAAGGCAGACCCCAAGAGAGCTTGAGGCCATAATTATTATTAAGGTCGGGACTTTGGAGAGTGCTAGGGTGGTATACGGTGGAGTAACCACAAGAGTTATCCTGCAGAAATGAATCAGAAACGTTAAAGGTAATTTGCTTGGCCGAGCTAGCCAATGGGACTGTGCAATTAAGTGCATGGTCAATGACGTAGCATGGGTTTGTGCAGGTTGCATAAAGCCGGCCAACATAGTACACCATGGGGTAGGGGTCGAGGAACCCGCTGAGGCCACAGCCGGACACCATAAATGTATTATCGCCTGCTATGGCCACCCCTTTTTGATTCATCAATGAGAGAAGTACTGACTGCGTCCCATTCTTGCATGAACTCGCCTTTAGGGTGGTGGAGTTGACTATGAGATAGTCTCTGGAGAAGCTTAGCACTTGCAGATCTTCGTACTCTGTTTGGAGGTAGGGTAAGGTCAAGCCGCCTGTGTTGTTTTTGCATGTGATTCGATACTCTGCCAGACCGCACTCTTGGGTCATCCCGAAAGGATAAGGGATCGATAAACCTCCGCATTGCTGCGCTGTGTAATTGCATGCATGTGCCAATGCAATCTTACATTGTCCCTTAATCAAGATTAACACTAAGCTGCATGCAAGAAAGAAGCTGGAGTGCACACTACGCCAGCCATTAATGTTGCTTTGATTCGGTCGCATCATCGATAATGAAATGCAAGGGGGGAGGCTACGGAATATTAACGAGAGAGAGAGAGAGAGAGAGAGAAATCGCTTCGGAATTATCAATGTTGAAATGCACGAGAGAGAGAGAGAGAGAGAGAGAGAGAGAGAGAGAGAGAGAAATCGCTTCCGAATTATCAATGTTGAAATGCACGAGAGAGGAGACCCTGTAATATGAGAGAGAGAGAGAGAGAGAGAGAGAGAGAGAGATGGGTTAGATATTGAAATGGAAGAGAGGGAGAGCGAGATGGGTTAGGAATTATCAATACTGAAATGCAAGAGAGAGATCATGGAATGTTTGTGTGTGCGTGAGAGAGAGAGAGAGAGAGAGAGAGATGGCCTTGGAATTATCAGTATTGAAACACGAGAAAGATCATGGAATGTGTGTGTGTGAGAGAGAGAGAGAGAGAGAGAGAGAGAGAGAGAGACAGGGAGAGGGGGGGGAGAGAGAGAAGCATTAGAATCAGGAAGGTAACGACTAGGTGCTTGACGTGTATACCGGAGCCAGACATGAAAAAGACCATAGAAATGCTCTCGGCGAGCTCAACGCTGAGCGTTCATGGCAAACGCCAAAGTCTTGCCGTCCTCACCGTCTAGGCAAAATTCAAGCGCCCTCGAGGCAAGGCATGTGTCGGAACACTAAATATTCAAGCATAGGTTGAAATCAATGCGATCCCTTGTCTTTGAGTTTGATGCCACCCTCAATTTTTTTCTTCGATCCCTTGTCTTTGAGTTTGATGCCACCCTCAATTTTTTTCTAGTGCAAGCACATTCAAGACCTCGATACTATGTGCCACGTATACAGGCAACACTCAGAAGAAGTCATTAATGAAGAACCATACAATAATGTGATTCAATAACTAATTATGAGCTCCACATCCATGTGCTTGTGTGAAGAGAGCTACAATGGTTGATCTAGAATAACTTAGATGGGAAGTTCTATGCTAATAGAAGCTAGGGTGAACCGTACAATAATGTGATTCAATAAATAATTATGAACTCCACATCCATGTGCTTGTGTGAAGAGAGCTACCATGGTTGATCTAGAATTACTTAGATGGGAAGTTGTATGCTAATAGAAGCTAGGGTGCAGTAGAGGTAATAAGGCAAATAACTTGTGCATAGATCCGAGGTTGGATTGTGACATGCGTTTACTATGTTTGGTCAATATAAACATTTTATATATAGGTAAAAGCATGGTTAGGTGGATTGTGACATGCGTTTACTATGTTTGGTCAATATAACCATTTTATATATGGGTAAAAGCATGGTTAGGTGGCTTGCTTTTAGCAATATTAGAAGTCAACACAAAGCATCATAGCATATCAACTTTTGTGTACTATAGATGTATTTTTAGAAAATTAATATATTTTTTAAGGCAAAAGCACTCCAAACAAAATGGTGTTGACATTTTCCCCCCAAATAATAGTGCTTTTTATTACCTAAATAGTAGTATGTCTGAGACACTGCATTTGGGTCCACTTTTGCATGCTTTCACCTATCGGCCATGTGACCCATCCATGTTTATTGCTTTAGGGCTTGTTTGAAACCATCTAGGTGCCCAAACCAAGCCCCACTATCTCAAGACATGGTGTTCAAATCTTTAGAGTAAAGTCCACCAACCCTAATAAGTATGGACTATTATAGAGATGACAATCCATGTAAGTGTGCGACCTATTTAGCAATGAGCTAAATCCATATTTAAGCCATTTCTACACCCTTTGGCCTCCCAAGACATTATCTTGTGTGGATATTATAATGTTAACCATGGCTAAGGGGGATATATATACATGATCTAGTCAGTGCTTTTAGGAAACTACAATAATATGAAGATGGAGCATTGATATTCTATACCATATTTCCCTTTTAGTCTTTTTATTTGAGCTATACTCAACTAGATGTTTTTTTAACCATTGAATATATTACATTAAACTTTTATCTTTTGCGCTTGTACCATATGAACTTGGACAAAAAGGTAAGGTATAATGGCTAAATTAGTGGGACCCTAAATGTTAAAATGTGTAAATCTCAAACGATGGTTTGAAGGGGGAAAACAAGCTTCCCCCTTCAAACGATGGTTTGAAGGGGGAAAACAAGCTTCACTCGTCAGCTTTATCCACATGGTGGGATGGTTGTGTGGATGGGGCCTTTAAGGAGAACCATATTGATAGTAAGCCTCTTTCACTTCCCCTCAGTATCCTTCCAACATTTTGAAGGAGGAGGTGGGTAGTGAGTATGTGGACCTCTATCGCTTCCCCTCAATTCCCACTGTGCATGATGAGTGCATCACCTCATGTTGGTACTAGCCATTAATCAGTCATGGGCATGTTGGCGATTCTTGGGAATTTTAAGATGTAGGTATCAAAGCATAAAGTTTGTGATTCTTGGGCTAGTCCTCTTCATGCTCAAAAAGTAGAGGATCATGGTGAAAATTAGACATCTCAAGGTGGTCTTGGAAAATTTATTGGGCCTCACCTGTTTTTTAAGTGGATTGCAAAAAAAGGTCCCTCTAAAACCATCCCCGTTTGAGTTTGGAGAGCAAGCTTTTAACAAAACCAGTCTCTCTCTATACCCATACCTCCATACTTTTCCTCTCTCTCTTTTCCTCCCCCCTCCCCTTCCTCTCATCCCCTCCTCCTCCTAGCTAGGCCCCGCCTGACTCAGACTAATGTGGCTTGCCCAACCCATCATTCCTCTCTCTCTCTCTCTCTCTCTCTCTCTCTCTCTCTCTCTCTCTCTCTCTCTCTCTCCCTCCCTTCTCCTCTCTCTCTTCCAGTTTATTTCTCCTCTCTCCTTTCTTTCTTTTTTCGTAATGGAACCTCTCTCCTCCTCTCTTCTTTCTCTCTCTCTCTCTCTCTCTCTTTCTCTCTCTCTCTCTCCCCTCTTCTTGTTCTTGTTGTTGTTGTTGTTCTTCTTCTTCTTCTTCTTCTTCTTCTTCTTCTTCTCTCTCTCTCTCTCTCTCTCTCTCTCTCTCTCTCTCTCTCTCTCTCTCTCTCTCTCTCTAAATATAGAAATGAAAATTACTGAAATGATAATACTACTTAGCTTTCACCAGCAATTTGGAAGAAGTAAGAAGCTCGTTCAAATCATGCTTTTGGAAAGGCTAAAATAAGCCTTTGAGATGTAAAGTAAAGGCCGATTCTGAAAGCAAGAGAAACTTGTGGTTTTTTTTCCCCTTTTTTGGGTTCAAATATGAAGGCTTTAATAATAAAGCTTTTAATAGCAAAACTTACAAACGTTAAAAGCTTTTACTAGAGCTAAGGTTTTAATAGCAAAGCTTTTAGTAATGTGAAAGCTAAAGCTTGGAGATAAAGCCCAAGTTTTGGGCAGCCGAGCGAAAAGAGAAAGGGAAAATTATGAGTGCTTGCATGTTATTTATAAAAGCTTATAGTATCAACTTTATACCACAAAGCTTTTATAGTTTAGCTTTTAACGTGGCCAATAAAGAGAAAGAACAGAAACGCTTAAGCAGCCAGTTTATCACAAACATAGCCGGCGCGCAAATCACACAAAGAGGAAGTGTGGGATGGCACGACAACGGCAATGTAAGAAAAGAAGGGAAAAACGATCAACGCAGACAAAATTCAGGATAAAAGAAAGAATAAAATTTGGACACAACGAGAAAATAGAGAGGGAAAGAAAATAAAATAAAAATTTCAAGCAACAATTTAACGTAGTAGAAACCAAAAAATTTCTCCCTTTTTTTATAATTTCTTTGAAGGAATACTCCCTCACATCGAATACTAGAACCTCCGGTCTATGATGTGCTCATCAACATGTGAAGTGTCATCTCCATGTGTTACTAGGGATGTATGACTAGCTGCATGATCATGACTTGTCAAATGCCCATCAAGATCATCGGATGCATCACTATGGTCATCGAATGTATCCACACGAATGCTGCCAGGATGCTATGAAAACTAGGAGTAGTGGTCGTATCCAAAATCTCTCCACATGTGACAACTCTACAGGAGTAGCCCAACACATCCAATACTAGAACCTCGAGTCTATGCTCCTCATTGTCTATGATGTGCTCATCAACATGTGAAGTGTCATCCCCATGTGTAACTAGGGATGTATGACTAACCGAATGATCATGACTAGTCAAGTACCCTTCAAGATCATTGGATGCATCACTATGGTAATCTAATGTATCCCCATGATCCCTAGGAATAGAGATAGGTTGCTCTATGATGCCCATAATGCTTGATGTGAACGCTGCCATGCCTACCCCAAAGATCATGTCCTCATGATCTAGATCACACACATCACTGCTACATTCATCATCATCACCATGTATGTGCATGTCATCGTGATCTAGATCATGTCCTTATGATCTAGATCACACACATCACTGCTACATACATCATCATCACCATGTATGTGCATATCATTGTGTGCACATGTATCACTATCATCATGTGTGTATGTGTCATTATGGGCCTCTTATGGGCATGTGTATTACTATAATCATGTGCGTGTATGTGTGATACAACATCATGTATATGTGTGTATAATACATCATCATCACAATCTGAATCTGTGTTAGTGTGTCCAATTGCATCCTCAGGAATGTAATCATGGCGGCTCAAGAGTGTGGGACACTCATATAAGTGGCCAAAGAAAGAATCATCCCATGCGAACAATGCTAAACCCTCCGTGTCAAAGTAGCCAAGTAATGTAGCAAAGAAGTCGCCATGTACGGATGATCTGGACCATTGAACAAATGCCTCTTATTACTCCTCCTCATTGAACAAATGCCTCTAGGTGGTTGCAAGATGAGGGTACTCACTTTCGTTCACTCTCTCTAAAATTGAAACATCGAAGCATCTCGGGTGGCTGAGTACCTCGATCGTGATATCACCATCAATTAAAACACGACACGTGCCTCCCAAGTCTAAAAGTGACATATCTCGAATGAGATACCAACTACTGCCATGCTAGCAGGTTTGTGTTTCAAGTCACCATCCATGTCACCATCCATGTCACCAGTGGTACAGGTCACCGCCACCACACTATCTCGATTGAGATATTCATGCTAGCAGGTTTGTGTTTCAAGTCACCATCCATGTCACCCCAGTGGTACAGGTCACCGCCACCACACTATCTCGATTGAGATATTCATGCCACTCGGATCCACATCAATGCCATGGTGGATCCCCCTAGACATCCTGCTCAAATGTACATTCAGCATATTTAATCAGCCCATCTCCACCGTCCACATATCTCGAACGAGATATTGAAATATAATCTTGACCATTGAAATACCTCGTTCGAGGTATAGAGATGCAATCTCGACCATTGAAATATCTCATTTGAGGTATAGAGATGCAATCTCATCCATCCACATATCTTGTTCGAGGTATAGAGATGAAATCAAGACCGTTTAAAAACTTCAAACAAGGTACATTTACAAAATCCAACCCATCCATTCGAGCACATTTGAAGATGCGATCCCAGCCTTTTAAATATCTCGATCGAGGTATTAAATGAATCTCGATCGTCAAACATACCTCGATCGTGGTAATGACTTAAAATCTAAGCTGTCCATGTACCTCGAATGAGATACTTAATTCAAATCGCAGCCGTCAATCCTTCACCAACCCTAAAATTAAGTGCGTATCTTAGCCATTTGTCTCACTAACCCTAAAATCCGGAGCGTACATCTTGCAAACCCTAAAGTGCGTGATTCCACCAACCTCATTCAATGTTATAAAATCGGGGAAAAAAAATTTTACCTCATTGTGACAAGTCGTTTTCACTCTCCTTGCTCTCTTGATTTGGATTAGCATTAGTGGGCCCCTTAGCATTATTTTATAGCTTCATTAGTGCTACTTAGCACTAAGCATTGGACCTTTCACATTGCCTATTTGTGTTAGGCTTAGGTTTTAGCATGGAGTCACGCGGGGGCCACAAGGAGGGCCGCTCGTCTATTGTGGACCTCATCGTCCTCGGTGAAGATAGACTGCGAATTAGCGGCTATCCGTAGGGGTGCTAGAGACACACTGTCTACATTACATATCGTGGTAGAATTGGAGGCGATCCTATCGTCCCTTCATAGCCTTCACGATATTAATTATGTAGATGAGTGGATAGCCACCATCACACTGCTCCTGTGTCACATGGCCTGACATATCGTCAGGTATGTGATCTTGGTCTGATTAGGGATGGAGCCTACTCAGATCTATTCCTTGATAGCCATGGGATGAGGCCTAGGGGAGGCAAGCCCCTTACTATTTCGCGGTGTTTGCATCCTTGTATGGAGGCACATATCTATATTCGATATGTTACCGCATATGGGAGGATGCCAAACAACCGCCGCTAGATTCCCATATACTTCACAAAGCAATTATATGCGGAGTTTGTCTTAGGAGGGGAGGAGGTGGATTACACTAGCCACCGGCCTGCTGGTGGTGGTGTTGGCTGAGACCATCTCCAGGACGACCAGGGTAGATGACCTCCACTAGCCCTTTGTATAGCTCCTACAGATCCGGCATTTGTGCCTATGTCGATGGTCGAGGCTCTTGGCACCCAGGTTGGCATTGATGTACGGAGTACCACACAGAGAGCATCCAGCACATAGTGTGCTTGTTCTCACGATCGATACCGACAACAAATGTCAAGGTATTTACACATTTATTACTTCTTAAGTTTTTTTAGTCATTTATTTACATGTTTATATGTACTTTTCTATATTTTTACATGAGCGATATGGTTGATTGTGTCACGTAGGGTCCCACACCTACCACTGAGAGACTCACTCAGGGGTTGGTAGAGGCAGAGCGTAGATTGACCTCCTTAGAGCTGCATTGTGGACGGCAGAGGCAGCTAATGGAGAGGCACGGCATGTGAGAGAGTATGACATCCAATAGGTAGGTTTCTCTTGTACGTAAAAGAGTTATAATTAAGGTCCAAAGTTATAAATTTCTTTAAGTAATACCTAATGAGAGAGACTAATCAATTATTTTTATGTTTTACTTTTTGCGTAGGCTCGGACTGAGGTAGAGAGTTCTAGAGCTGAGGCGTAGTAGCACATGATTATGGAGCAGATTGTACAGCATAGGGCAGAGCAGTTTGATGCTGCATGTTCGGGAGTTCGGTAGATCCTCAAACGTGATAGTGCCTTACTAGCCTCTATATCCACGGCCTTACAGAGGTTTTTCGATGACCTCTCCCGATGACCTCTCCCTCAGGATGCACCACCATTCTACCATGATGCCTGCTGCATGTTTGGGAGTTCCGTAGATCCTCAAATGTGATAGAAAAAAAAAATCGGCAAAAATGCCTGCTGCATGTTTGGGAGTTCCGTAGATCCTCAAATGTGATAGAAAAAAAAAATTGGCAAAAATGTCTAGAATGTTCCCTTGGTCGTTGGGGTGAAGACAATCTATCAATCAGACGGTCGGTCGTGCATTTTTTAAGGTTTAAAGGTCGTCGTTTTTTACTAAAAATAACTAAAATTCGCGTATAAGTTTGATCCGGTGTCTGTTTTGGATGCTGTAAAATCCTATATTAGGGTAAAATTGCATGCAAGTTCCAAATTTGGACTTGTAATTTGAAGATTCTAAGTAGAAATGGCTCGTTGAATAAAAACATTGATTTTTACACCATAAAAACTCATAAATTCATCTATTACATGGACATTTCTTTATTAATGAAGATGGACATGTTGCATCAATCCCCCCTTAAAGAAATCGAGATGTCCTCATCCCATCATGAATTGGGGATAATCCTTTAAGAGTGTAGCTTCATCTTCCTAAGTTGCGTCCTCTTCAGGGTTATCTTTCCATTGTACTAGATGTTCTACAAGAGTTCTATTATGGAGTTGCTTTTCCCTAGAATCTATGATCCTACTGGGTTGTAATTCAAGGAATCCTTGAGTAGGGATTACAACTTGTTCATCATCAAGTATATGATCGAGACTAGGTGCATAAGGTTTTAACAAACTTACGTGAAATACATTGTGGACTTTGATATGGGCTGGGAGTTGGAGTTTATAAGCACTTTTTCCTAGATACTTGATAACTGTATAGGGACCACAATACCTAGGGCTGAGCTTCTTATATTTCCCAAATGATAGAGAACTTCGTTTGGGTCGCACTCATAGAAGAACTTTGTCTCCTTCTTTGAAGATCCTTTCAGACCTCTTGGTGTCAGCATAATGCCGAACTTGAGCAGCTTTAATATCCTTTTGGATTGCCTTGGTCTAATCCTCCATCTCTTCGAGCATTTTCCTGGATGCCTCAACTCTTATGGTAGGATCAGAGAAATTTAGAGGAGATAAGCATTCTTGCTCATAGAGTGCTTTGAATGGTGACATTCCTATACTCTGATGATAAGATGCATTGTAGGAAAATTCTACCAGAGAAAGGTATTAAATCCATCTTTTTGGTTCACGTCCACAATATGCTCTGAGAATGTCTTCAATTGCCTGATTGACTCTCTCAGTCTAGCCATCAGTCTAGATGATAAGCTATGCTAAAGCAAAGTTGAGTACCCAAGGCTTGAAATAAAGACTACCAAAACTTTGAAGTGAAGTCAAAATCCCGGTCACTTACTATTCTCTTTGGGAGACCATGAAGTTTGAAAACTTCCTTGATGATGAACAATCGAGCAACACCAGAAGCTTTGAAGGTCTTCTTTGCTGGTATAAGATGAGCTACTTTGGTAAGTAAGTCCACTACTACCAGAATGGAGTCATATCCTCCTTGTGGGGAGACTTGCGACAAAATCCATACTAATGCACTCCCACTTCATTTGGGGAATATCCAAGGGTTGAAGTTTCCCAGGCATCTTGACCCTTTCAGCTTTGATCCTTTGGCATGTGTGAGACATTGCTTTAAGTACCGAAGGACATCATTTTTCAAGCATGCCCAATGAAAGCTCCTCCTTGGAGGATTAGTTTCGTTAAATCAAGATCCTTAGGGATACATAACCTGTGATTGAAGTAGAGGTTTCCTTCATGATTGGAGTATCCCTTGATTAGATTCTTTTCTTTCTCTGAATTTCCCCCTTCTTCTACTAACTTCACCATCCTCTGATAATCGAGATCATGAGATGATACCAATTGTAAGGTTTCCTCTTTCCAAAATAGGGGAAACACTCAAGATAGTCTACTAAGTCATTGGAGAAAATTTCCTACTCATCAACACCTTGACTAGTGGGATCATTTGGCATCAAAATTGCACTTAAGAAAGATTTGCAACTAAGTGCATCTACTACCGCATTATCTTTCCCAAGGCAGAATTTAATGTCGAAGTCATATTCCTGTAGAATTTCAAACCATCTTCTTTGCCGTATGTTGAGGTGAGGCTGGGTGAAGATCCACTTCAGACTTTTATGGTCAGTTATAAGCTGGAATTTTTCCCTGAAGAGATAATGTCTCCATAATTTGAGGCAATGAACAACTACTAAGAGATCCAAATCATGGGTGGCATAATTTGCTTCATACTGTTTTCAGCTTGTGGAAAGTATAAGCGACTGGTCTTCCTTCTTGGCCTAAGACACCACCAAGTGCAAGACTACTTGCATCAGTACCACTTCAAATTCCTTGGTGAAATCAGGAAGTTTTGGGACTGGGGCGGCAGAAGTAATAATGGCCTTGAACTTTGGCAAAACCGTTTTGATGGATTGGTAGGGTGGCATAATTTGCTTCATACTATTTTCAGCTTGCGGAAAGTATAAGCGACTGGTCTTCCTTCTTGGCCTAAGACACCACCAAGTGCAAGACTACTTGCATCAGTACCACTTCAAATTCCTTGGTGAAATCAGGAAGTTTCGGGACTGGGGCGGCAGAAGTAATAATGGCCTTGAACTTTGGCAAAACCGTTTTGATGGATTGGTAGGGTGCAGCTACTAAGAAATAATCTTTGATAAAAATCCTATACCATCTTGTGATCCCCAAGAACCCACGAACTTCATGAACTGATTTAGGGGGTGGCCACTCCAGTATATCTTTGACCTTGGGGGGATCTACTGAGATACGATCTTCGGAGAGACGATGAACCCAAGATACTCAATTTGATGAGTAAAGAAGGTGCATTTGCTCTTCTTGGCATAGAGTTTATGTCTGCGTAGCAATTGTAGAACCCTACGCACATGCTCCTCATGCTCTTCCATTGACTTGGAGTAGACTAAGATATCAAAAAAGACAAGCACAAATTCATCCAAGTAAGGACGGAATATATCTTGCATTAGGCAGTTGAAGGTTGCAAGAGCATTAGGCAGTTGAAGGTTGCAAGAGCATTGGTTAGCCCGAATGGCATTACAGTAAACTTATAGTGGCCATAACGGGTATTAAAGGTTGCCTTGTGTATATTTGCTTCCTTGATTTTGATCTGATAGTAACCAGACCTCAAATCTATTTTTGAGAAAACTTTTACCCCATGAAGCCTGTCAAGAAGCTCGTCGATATGCGAGGGATAGGATACTTATTCTTGACAGTGACTTGATTTAGCCCTCGATAATCTATGCAGAGGCGAAGAGTGCCATCCTTCTTCTTTTGGAAAATAACAGGTGCTCTCCCCAAGGAGAGCTACTGGGGCGTACAAATCCTTGCTCAATGAGTTGGGAAAGTTGCTCCTTAAGTTCAATGGCTTCAGGGAGGGACATTTTATGGGGCGTTTTTGAGATGGGTTGAGCTCCATGGATCACCTCAATTTCATGATCAACTTCTCGAGGAGAGGAGGTAGCCTTGTAAGCTCGTTAAGAAAGATGTAATTCGTGGAGCCAAAAGGGTTCTATCTTCTTACTAGGTTCAACGGCTTTATTGAGTTTGACTAGGAAAACTTACTAACCCTTACGTGCTCCCTTAAGAATATGGTTTGCCTTGACTACCCTAGATTTTTTTCCCCTGAAAATGGATGCTACTTGGCCATGCTCATTTTCAAAAGTGATACTCCCTTGGTTACAGTGAATACTAGCTTTGTTTGCAATTAACGAGTCCATCCCACTTTGTTTGCAATTAACGAGTCCATCCCAAAAGGATTCCATCATAAATTCCTAATGGCAAGACCCTAAAGTGGCCATGAGTTTACTCATTACCCAACTCAAAATTCAAGGCTCACAGAGTGGCAAGATACTACTTGTTTTCCACTAGCTAACTCTACGATCATTCTTCTAACTATTTTTTGACCCCAAGTTTAATTTTTGCAAACACCTAAATGGGTACTGCCACAATCAATCAAAAGCTGGAATGGCTTACGGCCGCAATGAGTGGATGGGGTTTGGATTACACCAAATTCTTGATTCGGACCTTGATGTTCTACTACCGCATGGACGGTGGTGCACTCTTCTTCAGCCATTTCCAAGTTTGGTTCTTTAGTTATAGTATAGGTGGTTCTAGCAATAACTACTCCTCCGCCGCCTCTGCCACGTCCACCGCCTCTTGCACCTTGGTGGATAGGGGCTCCATGGCCTTGATTTCCTCTGCCACCTTGGGGAAATGATGTTTCCACCTTGGGGAAATGATGTTGCCAACTTGGGATAGTTGGCCCTAAAGTGTCCCGGTATATTGCATTCAAAACATAGAGGGCCTTCTCTGGAAGAAGGAGCATACGAGCGGGGGACAAAAGAGTTGCTTTGCCTCCCTTTGTTGTAGTAGGGGATATTCTATTGGGGTTTCTTTTAGGGTTGATCCTTAGGGTTTGCCTTAGGGCGAGATCTCTTTGAGGCTTAGCTTTATCAGTCCTCAGTTCTTTTACAAGAGGTTTTGCTCGTATGAGAGCATCCTGCAACGTGCTTGGCCTCATTGCTTTAAGTCGGGAATCTAAGGGTTCATTTAACCCTTGGCCGAAACGAGCCACTCGTTGGGAAGTAGTCATAGCTTGGGCATACTTCCGAAGAGTGATAAATTTGGAATAGTTGTCCTCAAGAGTTAAGCTACACTGCTGCCTGAGACTAAAAAACTCATTCATCTTTATGGATTCATGGGATGGGGGAAGATATCTTTCCTTCATGGCCTGCTTGATGTCTTTCCACATTTGAGAATGCTCGGTGACTCCCTTGTCATCACGGCACCATTGTTTCCACCAGAGTTTAGCATCTTCAGTGAGGCGAAACCATGCAAGCATAGACTGATTTACTGCTCCATAGCGACAGCAGAGAAATAATCGTCCATCACTTCAATCCAGACTTCAGCATCCTTCTCAATATTTGAACCTTCTCCCTTAAAGAGGGAGGTTGCATTTGCTTGAGCAGGAGCTTCTTCTCCTAAAGAGGGAGGTTGCATTTGCTTGAGCAGGAGCTTCTTCTCCTGGGGATATCGGTGTAAAGTGTATTGGGAAGTGGAGGTTGATCATCCTAGCCACCATTGTAAGATTAAAAATTTTTAAGATTACAACATTCATACTATGCACAACGCTTAAGCTTTTTTTGCACAAGTAAAAACATTGAAATCATTTATTTTCCAAATATTTACAAGGATAAGTTTTACTTCAAAGATCTGAGACTAATATAATTAGTCGTTTATTCATCATGAAGGGTAATTCCTAAGCTCGACTATGACATAAGGGTAGAGTGGTCCACATAGGTCAAGTATGGGGGTTTCGCTGTAGTTTCTAAGACTTGAAAAACTTATGGTGGTAAGGGTGGTAGACTCTGGATTGGGGTAGGTCCCAACACGGCTACTCTGTCTCGACAGAGGTAAGACCTGCATCACTTGGTCATACACCCAGCGATCCTATGGTATACGAGTCCCATATATAGTCACAGAGGTGTCGGGCCTGGGAGTACCCACCATGAACCAAAATAAATGGACCATCTTCAACTTTTCAATCCAACAAATCCGCTTAGGTCGGTGGTAAGGTTCCCAACTCAATCTGCTCGGATAAAGAAATATTTCAGCCCGCGACTCCAAAAATCTCTACCCCATCCTCTTTTGATACTAGAGAAATGGGGGAGGAACATCTTCTCTAGTATCTACAACATGGTGTCACGGAACTCAAAATTTGAGGAGAGACTAGTAGTCTCGAGAAGATACACTAGAAAACTAGAAACTTAAAGTAGTTATCTTCCTCTCCCTACAATCATTCAAACATCAATTCAACTTGTTTTTAGTAAGGTGTTTTTATTAATTAGCATTTTATTAGGTAAAACATACATGACAAAACAGTCCTTAAATGGCAAGTCCTCGAAGCTAAGATCGGCTCTGATACCAATTGTAAGGTTTTCCCTTTCCAAAATAGGGAAAACAATTAAGATAGTCTACTAAGTCTTAATTTGGAGAAAATTTCCTACTCATCGACACCTTGACATGACCCATGCAGAGATTCAAGGATATGATTTATAGGTAAGACCTAGTCCGATCCCGCAGGGGGAGCGTGATCTTCTAAAAATCAAATCACCCATAGGATAATTGATCATAATTTGGGCAACTGCTAATCTTGATTCTTAGAGACAACACTTTTTCCTAGAGACAATGCTTTTTTCCTCATCCATGCAAGCTGTAAGGTTCCCCCCTTCTAAAATAGGAGAAACACTTAAGATAGTCCACTAAGTCTTAACTTGGAGAAAATCTCCTATTTATCGACACCTTGACCATGTAGAGATTCAAGGATACAATTCATAGGTAAGACCTAGTCCTATCCCCCTGCAGGGGGAGCATGATCTTTTAAAAATCAAATCACCCATAGGGTAATTGATCATAAATTGGGCAACTACTAGACTTGATTTCTAGAGGCAATGCTTTTTTCCTCATCCATGCAAGGCACAGCCGCCGGTGGTCTAGTCTTCTAGAATAGAGTTGCCCAAGAACCTATTTATCTAGCGTAGGGCTTTCACTTAATCTGTTGGAAAGCTACCCGACTAATCGGGTCCACCCGTCCGTAGGATGGTGCCGTTGGGGCATTCCATCCTCCTACTTTCCACCCTACTCACGTGTCAATTTGTTTTCTAATTAATCCTACCACACTGTTTGATATAAATAAACATGTTCCTTAATTAAGGTCCTTTTCACAAGGTTTGTTAAAACAGTCTTTTTCCACAATACAATAATGCCAAAGACAAGATATATATAAAAAGTTTATACATGAATCAATTCCATACAAGCCAAACCGGCTCTCTTATGATCTAGAATTCGGCCTTCTAGCCCCTACATGCTGGGCAAAACCCTACGAGACCATACACCTCATCATCGGCGGCGTGGCCGGGTTGGCGAGGACTCAAGCTGGGCTGGCGAGGACTCAAGTCGACCTGTCGCCCTCTCAGGCTCCATCACTCGATCCTCCCGCCCCCCTCAGAGGGATGTCTACACACTAGGGTGGGCTTATTCACTGCACTAGCCTGGGCCCTCAGAACTATACAACAGTATAATCTCTCGCCTCAATCGGCGAACCTTATTCTCCCAATGGTATGAGGGATACCTTGGGCCAACGACGCCGCCCGGCTACACAAGCACGGAACGGAGCGTCGAAGCTAGGAAAAACTTGCACTCTTTAAGATAACAATTTCATTGCAATTCATTGAATACTTCATCACTTAATTCGTAACTTCATACAATTTTATGTCATTATTTTAAAAAGAAAAGATACACATTTATTAACACTAATATTTTTTAAAAAAACTAAGTAACCTAGCCACCATTTCCTTGAGGAGCTTGTAAAGAGAGGGTTGGAGCTGCATCAGGAGCATCTTATCTAATCTCGTTGTTGCGCGCTCCTCCCGAGGTAATATTTTGACATTTCTGAGAAGGTGCCATCTTGGATGTCGTCTTATAGGGCTCACTGTCGCGATCGAAATGCTCCAGTCAGATCTCAATTCTGAGATCGTTTGCTCACCGTATGAGCAAAAGAGACCACAGCGCATGAACCCTCTCTAAGGCTAAAACCTCTTACTAAAGTCCACGCAAATGAGAGGGGGGGGGAATTGTGAGATGTCCTTAACACAAAAACATTTTGCTGAAGGGGAGAAGGCTGCTGTGAGTCTCTTCACACGGAGGGGGGAGAAGAGTTAAGGACACTACCTCCTAGCAAGAGGGGATAGAGGAAAATTGCCTTTATCTAAAAAGTGGCAAATGAGGGGGCGTGGAGAGGGGTGGCTGTACTACAGCAAGTACACTACACAGGGACAGACGGCGGTACAGACGGCGACAGAGCAGAGCATAAGCTACGCAGAAATGCGTGTTGTCCATAGAGCACCCCGAGGGTTTATATAACTGTGGGGCATGGGTATGGACGCTGCACAAAGCAAGGACGAAAGGACAGTGTACCAGCAAAGGCTGTAGATCAGTGGCTTGCATGGCTCAGGGGGAAAGGTACGGTGTCGGTTAACAGGGAAAGAAGTGGTACGCATGTACCTTACCTTATCAAGGGCAGCATATACCTTATCTGGTCAGGGGCAGCATGTACCTTATCTGGTCAGGGGCAGCATGGCTCAGGGGGAAAGGTACGGTGTCGGTTAACAGGGAAAGAAGTGGTACGCATGTACCTTATCTGGTCAGGGACAGCATGTACCTTATCTGGTCAGGGACAGCATGGGTGTCCACGTAGCGATACGTGTGGACCACACAGTGGGCAGCCATCCTTTGGTTCTTGTGCCGCCATCGTACAGGCACCCTGGTAAGTGTGTACATTCTAAATTTTTTGGGCGGGGTCCCCAAATTTGGGACGTCGGCCTTGATTTGCATGCTGGACCGTCCCAAGGGACGATTTTTTTTTTTGTTTGAGATATTCTCTTGATCGTTGGGGTGCAGACTGTTCGTCAATTGAACACCCGGTTGTGCATTTATTAAGGTTTAAAGGTCGTCACTTTTTAACAAAAAATGACTGAAATTTGCGTATAAGCTTGATCCAGTGTCCGTTTTGGATGTTATAAAATCCTATACTAGGGTAGAATCGTATGTAGATTCTAAATTTGGGCTCAGAATTTGAAGATTCTAAGTAGAAATGACTCATTTAATAAAATCATTGATTTTTATACCATAAAAAATCATAAATTTATCTATTACATGGTTATTTCTTTATTAGTGAAGATGGGTATGTTACATCCTTCCCCCCTTAAAGAAATCGAGATGTCCTCATCTCGTCCATGAATTGGGGATAATCCTTTAAGAGTGTAGCTTCATCTTTCCAAGTTGCATCCTCTTCAGGGTAATCTTTCCACTGTACTAGATGTTCTACAAGAGTTCTATTTCGGAGTTGCCTTTTCCCCTAGAATCTATGATGCTATTGGGCTATAATTCAGGGACTCTTTGAGTAGGGATTACAACTTGTTCATCATCAAGAATATGATTGAGAGTGGGTACATAAGGTTTTAACAAACTTACATGAAATACATTGTGGACTTTGATATGGGCTAGGAGTTAAAGTTTATAGGTACTTCTACCTAGACACTTATTAAAGTATAGGGACCACAATACCTAGGGCTGAGCTTCTTATATTTCCCAAGTGATAGAGAACTTCGTTTGGGTTGCACTCGTAGAAGAACTTTGTCTCCTTCCTTGAAGATCCTTTCAGACCTCTTGGTGTCAGCATAATGCTTTTGTCGATCTTGGGCAGCTTTAATATCCTTTTGGTGGATTGCCTTGGTTTGTTCCTCCATCTCTTCGAGCATTTTCCTAGATGCCTCAACTCTTATGGTCGGATCAAAGGAATTTAGAGGAGACAAGCATTCTTGCCCCCATAGAGTGCTTTGAATGGTGACATTCCTATGCTCTGATGATAAGATGCATTGCACGCAAATTCTACTAGAGGAAGGTATTGAATCCACCTTCTTGGTTCCCGTCCACAATATGCTCTGAGAATGTCTTCAATTACTTGATTGACTCTCTTAGTCTGGCCATCGGTCTCTCTGGATGATAAGCTATGCTAAAGCAAAGTTGAGTTCCCAAGGCTCGAAATAAGGATTGTCAGAACTTTGAAGTGAAGTTAGAATCTCGGTCACTTACTATCTTTTTTGGGAGGCCATGAAGTTTGAGGACTTCCTTGATGAATATTCGAGCAACATTAGAAGCTTTGAAGGTCTTTTTTGCTGGTATAAGGTGAGCTACTTTGGTAATAAGTAAGTCCACTATTACCAGAATGGAGTCATATCCTCCTTGAACAGTGGGGAGACTTGTGACAAAACCCATACTAATTTACTCCCACTTCATTTGGGGAATATCCAAGGGTTGAGGTTTCCCAGGCATCTTGACCCTTTCAGCTTTGATCCTTTGGCATGAGAGATGTTGCTTCAAGTATCGAAGGACATCATTTTTCAAGCCTACCCAATGAAAGCTCCTTCTTACGGCATTTAATGTTTTTGCATAGCCTGCGTGTCTTGCAGAAGCAGGACTATCATGAGCTTCATGGAGGATTAGTTTCTTTAAAGCAGGATCCTTAGGGATACATAGCCTATGATTGAAGTAGAGGCTTCCTTCATGAGTGGAGTATCCCTTGATTAGATTCTTCTCTTGCTCTGAATTTCCCCCTTCTCTTGCTCTGAATTTCCCCCTTTTCTTCTACTAACTTCATCATCCTCTAATAATCCGGATCATGAGATGAGACTTCTTCCACCTTGACCAGTATGGGATTATTTGGCATTGAAATTGCACTTAAGAAGAAAAAGAAAGATTTACGGCTAAGTGCATCTGCTACCACATTATCTTTCCCAGGGCGAAATTTGATGTTAAAGTCATATTGTTGTAGAATTTCAATCCATCTCCTTTGCCGCATGTTGAGGTTAGGCTCTGGGTGAAGATATACAAGCTGGAATTCACCCCCCAAGAGATAATGTCTCCATAATTTGAGGCAATGAACAACTGCTAAGAGCTCCAAATCATGGGTGGCATAATTTGCTTCATATTGCTTCAGCTTGCAGGGGAAGTATAAGCGACTAGTCTTCCTTCTTGACCTAAGACACCACCAAGTGCTAGACTACTGGGCATCAGTAAACCACTTCAAATTCCTTGGTGAAATCAAGAAGTTTCAAGACTGGGGCAGAAGTAATAATGACCTTGAGCTTATCAAAACTCTTTTGATGGATTGGCAGCCACACTATTTTGCAATCCTTCTTAAGAAGATCCGTCAAAGGTGTAGCTACCAAGGCATAATCTTTGATAAAAATCTTATACCATCCCGTGATTCCCAAAAATGAAGTTCACGAACTGATTTAGGGGGTGGCTACTCCAGAATATCTTTGACCTTGGGGGCGGGGTCTACTGAAATGCCATCTTTAGAAACGATGAATCCAAGATAATCAATTTGATGAGTAAAGAAGGTACATTTGCTCTTCTTGGCATAGAGTTTGTGTCTGCGCAACAATTGCAAAACTCTACGCACATGCTCCTCATGCTCTTCCATTGATTTAGAGTAGATTAAGATGTCATAAAAAAAACAAGCACAAATTCATCCAAGTAAGGTCGGAATATATCTTACATTAGGTGGTTGAAGGTTGCAGGAGCATTGGTTAACCAGAATGAAATTACAGTAAACTCATAGTGGCCATAATAGGTATTAAAGGGGCTGTCTTGGGTATATCTACTTCCTTGACTTTGATCTGATAGTAACCAGACCTCAAATCTATTTTTGAGAAGACTTTGGCCCCATGAAGCCTGTCAAGAAGTTCGTCGATGCAAGGGATAGGATACTTATGTTGAGATATAGAGCTCATCTAGTGAGGCGGTGGACACTGATGACCCACCTGGGGGATAGGCCCCGCACTTACACCACTGGCATGGTTGGTGAGATCTTGGGTGATATGCGGCCAGTGGGATGACAAGCTGTGTGACAGCCATTCTAGAGACTGGCATAGTTATAGCGCCAGCTCATTTAGTTGGGTTCACAATATAGAGAACCCTTGTATATATTGGTCGAGTACCTTTCATATTATGTGTACTCTTATCTTGTATATGGTGTGTTGAGTGAAGAAGACTTACCGTCTGCAGATGTGAAAGAGTTTAAAGACTGGAACCAAGGAGCCAGGAAAGTTATGTATTGGCTCTCCATTAGTATACAGGACACCATGATTGGGCACATTCAGGATGCCAAGTCCCCCAAGGAGGCGTGGGACACCTTGGTAAAACTCTATGAAACAAATACCAAGGCACGCAAGATACAATTGAAGAATGAACTTCATACTGTGGAGAAAAAGAGCATGTGTGTGAATGACTATGCGTTGAAGATAAAGGGTATTGTGGAATCCCTTGCATCTATTGGTGTGTCAGTAGATGATGATGATAAGGTGGAAGTCTGTCTATGTGGTCTCGGGCCATAATACAAGGCGTTCAAGACGTCTATTCAGACTCGAGAAAACATTCCCAAAATTACAGATTTGGTGTCTATGCTGATTATAGAAGAGAAGAGCTTGGGTGAAGACCAACAGTCTTCACAAAGCAAAAACAGTTCAGAGCAATAGGACTTCTACACAAGTTCAGGAAGAAGAGGACGAGGTAGAGGAGGCCGTGGACGCGGTCAAGGAGGTGGCCGAATAGGTAATCAGAATTATGGCCAACAGCAGCAAAAACAACAATCCCAGAATTCACAACCACAACAACAACAACACACAGGTGAAAGAGGCCAATTCAGAGACAGGGGGAGTCAAAGAGGCCGTGGAAATTGGCAAAGGCAGTATAATGATGCACGTGGATGCTTTTATTGTGGTAAGCCTGGACATGTGCAGGGGGCAGAGTGTTATGAGAAGCAGGCCGATATGCAAAATGGGAAATTGCAGCAAAACAACTATGCATCCTCGAGCAGAAACAATGAGGATAATGAAAGGTTATTTGTTATGCAGCATGTCATGAATGCCATGTCTGAAAATGTTGAAGTAGCATATGGTATGTTGATTCAGGTGCTTCGAACCACGTGACAAGTCATGGGGAATGGTTCAAGGAGATGAAAGACCCAGAAAGACCAGGTTTTGTCGAAATAGGGGATGACACTGCTCATCCAATTGCCCATGTTGGAGATGTGCCATTGTCTATGCAGGATGGCAAAGTGAAGCACCTTGCAGATGTACTTCAAGTACCAAACATAACAAAGAATCTGGTTTCAGTTGGCCAGATGATTGAGCAGGGTTTGCAGGTTCGGTTTAACCCTAATGGTTGTTATGTTGAAGACTTTAAAGACAAGTGTAGGTTGGTTGCAAAAGGCAACAGAGTGGGCAGAATGTTTACGTTGAATGTAAACATGCCTGAAGTGAAAGCTGCAATGTTTGCAAATGGTTCAGGAATTATTGCAGACACAGACATTTGGCATAAAAGGATTGGACATGTGAATGGGCAGAGATTGAAGTCTATGCAGACTAAAGGAATTGTGACAGGGCTGCCAAAATTTAAAGTGGAAGGTATGCAGAAAATATGTGAAGCATGCCAATTTGGGAAGCAAACAAAGCATGTGTTTCCACGTAACAGATATGTGAGCAAAAATGCACTAGATGTTGTGCATTCAGATGTATGGGGTCCTACGAAGACCATATCTATGGGAGGCTACAGGTCTGCACAGGTATTATGTGACATTTATTGATGACCACACAAGGAAAGTGTGGGTATACTTCATGAAGGAGAAGAGTGAGGTGTTCACTCACTTTCAGAATTTTAGAGTTATGGTTGAAAAGCAAACAGGGAAATATGTAAAGTGCTGGACTAAAAAGCAAGATAAATCTTTTGCAACATTCAAGAATGCTTTAACACAAGCACCAGTTCTAACACTACCTGATTTTCAAAGACCATTCTTTATAGTAGTGACTGATGCTAGTGGCAAAGGATTTGGAGCTGTTCTTATGCAAGACAACCATCCTACTCCTTTATCAAAGTAGAAAGCTTAAGCCTGCAGAGCAAAATTATAGCACATATGACAAGGAATTAGCAGCAGTAGTGCATGCTTTGAAAATCTGAAAGCATTACCTAATGGGCTTTGAATTTCTCATCAAGACAGATCAACAAAGCATTAGGCATTTGCTTACGCAACCCCTTATTTCAGATAGGCATATCAAATGGGCATCTTTCATTCAAAGTTTCCAACCTATGATTCAATACCAACCTGGAAAAGAAAATGTTGTTGCCGATGCTTTGAGTCGAAGACCAAATATCAACAACATTTCCATTATTGAAAGTGAACCATTTGTACTTATGAAAGAAACTTATGAAGTTGATCCAGATTTTTCTGAAATATGGATCAAATTGCGTGAAAACAATTGGACACCTCAAGGAAGTTATTCTCATAATGATGGCTATCTTTTCTTTGAGAAAAGATTGTGTGTTACTCAACCTTATAGACAACTTGTCTTGGAAGAGATGCACCAACCACCATTTGTGGGACATAGAGGAGTTTCCGCAACACTTCAAGTAGTTTCTTGAGAATTCTATTGGCCTCATTTGAAGAATGATGTAGCTAAATTTGCAGCTAAATTTGTAGCTGAATGTAACATTTGCCAAACAATTAAAAGCTACAAAGGCAAAGCTTTGGGATTGCTTATGCCTCTACCTATTCCTGATAGACCATGGGAACAGGTGTCTATGGACTTCATTACTGGCTTTCCTACTACTTCCAGTCATCATGACATGATTTGGACAATAGTGGACAGATTTAGTAAGCAAGCCTATTTCATTCCATGTAAAAAGACACTAACTTCTCAGCAAGCCGCGAACATATTTGTTAAGCAAATTTTTGTTCATCATGGACTACCCAAAGTGATAGTTTCTGATAGAGATTCTAAATTTTGTAGTCACTTTTGGGTTGCTCTTTTCTCAAACTTAGGCACTAAGTTAGATTTTTCCACGGCTTTCCATCCGGAATCGAATGGACAAACCGAAGTCACAAATAGCACTATCTTAGATATGCTTAGAGCCTATGTTTCCCAGCAACCTAGTGCATGAGATAAGTACATACACCTACTCCAATTTGCTTATAATAATACTCCTCATATTGCTATTGGTCGAGCACCATTTGAGATTATCTATGGTAGAGCTTTGCCTATTCCGGCTACTAGACTCTCTCATAAGATTGAAGCTGCCGACCAATATGTTAGAGACTTTGATCGCATTTTATCTGAAGCGCGTGATTGTATTGCAAGAGCTTAAGAGAAGTATACATCTCAAGCAAATAGGAAGCGTAAAGATTTTTCATTTCAAGAAGGTGATTATGTACTTTTGAGAATTGAAAAACGTCGATTAAAGAGTGTGGAAAAATTCCCTGCAGTGAAGCTAGCTCCTAGATATTATGGGCCATTTAAAATCCTTCAAAAGATTAATGATATGGCCTATAGGCTAGAGCTTCCATCTAATTGGAATATCCACAATTCTTTTCATATCCATCTCTTGAAACCTTTTCGAGGAACACTTCCTACTCACCCAACATATGAGGAACCACCTCTTATTGAAGGAGAGGAAGAAGTCTTAGTTCCTGATGCTATCATTGACCAAGAGATAACAACAACAAGAACAGGTAATCAATACTTCAGGTATCTTTTAACTTTCAAGAATCATCCTCAAGAAGATGCTAAATGGATGCCTGAGAGATTTTTCCGACTTTACCCTGAAATTCTTCATTCTTTTCAAACCCAGCAAATCCGCAATTGAGGACAATTGCAAACTCAAGCAAGAGGAATGTCATGAGAATATATTTTAAGTTCTCTAGAAAAATATTATTTATCCCCTCTTGAGTAATTTGGGGACGCCTAGGTTACTCTTGCGTCATGCCGGCTAGGTTAATATCATGGGTGATACCACTATAAATATTAATATGTGCGGTATATGACGTTTGTTTGAGGCCACCTATGATAATTTCAGTTAGGTTTGTATGGCAGGGTGATTCCTGGGGTACTTACGCCTGGTAGTCATGAGTTGGTGATGATTTGTGCCTGTTTAATATTTGTGGGATTAATTTAATAATTAATTGGGCTTATATTTTCAGGTGATGAAGACTATGGAAATTGAAGAGTTTACTTTGGAAGAAATGTCTTGGTTCATCACATTTCATTTTTGGCAAGCATAGTAGCTTGCAACCTTAGCAAATGATTTTTCCATTTTGAACTTTAGGAAAGATACATTTATTATGTGGAATTTATTAAAGCCTATGGCTTTACCCTAGTCCCAATATTTGACACTCTATTTTTGTAAAAGAAGAGTGCCGTGCTCTCTAAAAAGCACATCTTATATATTTTGGGGGCTATGGCCTAATTTTGGTGAAAAAGAAAGCTAATAAAGAAATACTCTTGTGTGGGGAGAGGCCACGCACAAGAGGGGGGAAGATTGCACCCAATATGGTCTATTAAGCTAAGTATTTTAATTTTGTTAAGTGTTTGAATTTCAATTGATTTGATTTAGTTGAAGCTTGCAAAGCAATGGTTTTTATGGTTGAATCAATTCCTGTGAATTCTCTACTCTTCCACAATCTTTCCTAGAATAAGATTCCGGTTGCAATGCCTTAACCCTGATAAATGCAAGTTTATGGTTAGGCAAGGAAAGATTCTAGGCCACATTGTGTCTAGGAATGGTATATCCACGGATGTGGAAAAGATAGCTGTTATTGTTGAGCTACCTAGACCTTACAATGCAAAAGGGGTACAAGTTTTCATGGGTCGTTGCGGCTACTATCGTAGATTTATCTACATGTACGCGAAAATAGCACAGCCATTGTACGCACTCCTTGTTGTATTTGAATGGACAAAGGATTGTGAAGAAGCCTTTGAAAAGCTGAGGAAAGCATTAGTGTGACGGCACCTATTCTCAGGTCGCCGGATTGGGATAATTTATTCCACGTACATATAGATGCTTCGGCTTTTGCAATTGGTTGTATTTTAGCTCAACCAGGCGAGAACAAAATGGACTTTCCAGTCTCATATGCTAGCCGCCAGTTGAATAGTGCTGAAAAGAATTACACCACCACGGAAAGCGAAGGCTTAGCTATGATCTATGCTGTGAAGAAGTTTTGGCATTACCTTTTGGCCAACAAATTTACATTCTTCGTAGATCATCAAGCTTTGCTTTACCTTGTGAACAAGCCATGTGCAACTGGAAGGATTGTACGCTGGTTTGTTATTCTACTTGAATTTGAATTTGAAGTAGCGATAAAGAAAGGAAAAATGCATCAGCGGGCTGATCATCTTTCCAGGATAACTTTAGGAGAAGCACCCATTGGTATAGATGATGATATTCCTGACGCTACTCTATTCTTGGTTGAGACAGCACCAAGATGGGCAGAACCCATCATTCAAGTTTTAACAAGACAGGATTTGTTAACTCCATTAGTCCCACCAATGAAAAAATAATGACCTTAGAGCATTGTGCTCCTTATAAGCTTCTTTCTGGACGATTGTATAAATTAGGAAAAGATGGAATACTTCGTCTATGCCCTGACCCTAATCAATATGATGAGATTATCTCATCTATCCACGTGAGCTTAGGAGGCAGACATGTCTCTAGGAAGGATACGGTTAAAAGAGTTCTGTGGGAAGGATATTGGTGGTGGCCAACACTTCATGCTGATACAGAAGAGTACGTACGGAATTGTAAAATTTGTCAACAAAGGAAACCCATTCCTCATGTGACTCTATTTTATATTTCAACAACACCCAATTGGAGTTCGTACATTGTGAAGTATTGTGAAGTATTTGACGCAGGGTCATACGGACGATAAGATGCCTAGGCATAGAAAGAGAGCCATAGAGGTAGAAGCAGCGAGTTTTCAGATTATTGAAGGCCAGCTATACAAAAGGGGCAAAGATGTACAAAAGGGGCAAAGATGGAAACCTACGGACTTGTGTTTGTGAGAGTGACTACCTTAGTGTATTGACTCATGCACATTCAGGAGTTGGCGGTGGACATTTCTGTGGAGAAACAACTGCCAAACTTATACTATGGTCAAGACTATGGTGGCCTATGCTTTTTCATGATGCAACAGAGTATGTCAAACGATGTGATCAATGTCAAAGAGCCAAACCTCCTACCAAGTATGAGGACATGCCATTGAGACCAATTATGGGGGTTAGAGCTTTCGCCAAATGGGGAATTGATTTTGTGGGACCGATTAAACCACCAGCACGCCATACACATGCTGAGTATATCATTGTAGCCACAGATTATCTTACGAAGTGGGTAGAAGCAAAAGCCACAGTAAAAAACGATGCTAGGACCACTGCAAAGTTTTTATACGAACATGTGTTTACACGCTACGGTTTACCTATTGAGATTGTGAGTGACCAAGGTGTGCATTTTATCAATGAAGTCATTACCTTTCTTTTGGAAGACTTTATGGTCATCCATAAGAGGTCAGCGCCTTATCACCCGCAAGCAAATGGTCAAGCTGAGAGCACAAACAAGACTCTTTGCACTACGCTTACAAAGATTGTTGAGGGACATAGAACAGATTGGGAACAGAAACTTCACTCAGTTCTATGGGCTTACCGAATTGCTTACAAAACGTCCATAGGCACGACACCTTTCAATCTAGTTTTTGGATTGGACGCTATCCTTCCGATAGAATTTATTGTACCTACACTTCGAGTTGCAAAACAACTTGAGTGGACGGATCATGAATTCTCTACACGGATCGATGAATTGGAGAGGCTAGATGAAGGCAGGCTATTGGCAGTCATTGGCATGTATGCTGAAAAATGACGCCAAAAGCATTGGCATGATACGCATGTGAAGAAAGGTCGCTTCAGGAGAGGTGATCTAGTGTTGCTTTACACATTGAAGAAACAAAAACGCAAGCTGAAAATGCGAGGACTTGGTCCATTTGTGATCAACGAGCTTGTGGTGCAGTAAGGTTGGAAACCTTAGATGGAGAGCCAATGACTAACTTCATCAATAGAAGCCGCTTGAAGCGCTATGAAGAACCTCTAACAGCAGATGATATGCTGATACGCATACATGCTAGTCAGACACGTAAAAAAGCTCAAGCTTTGTTACAAAGTCAAGCAAAAGAAGAAGCTAAGGCTAGAGTAGCACTAGCATGAGAGCGCCGCAAGGCAGCTATCATGGCCACCCACACTACAAGACAATGCTGCCATACACGCGTTTCATACACGCGATAAATTACGAACGCGTGTATGGTCGCGTCTGTATTTGAATAGAATCGGGCGCGTGTATTTTTGCATTTAAATTCGCGTGTATATTTGCATTAATAAACGCGTGTATAAAAGCGTCTATATACACGCAGTAATACACGCACCTATACACGAGAATATTTACGGGGTAATACTCGCTATTATACACGGATAAATACACGCTACTATACACGGATTAATACACGAATGGCAGAGAAAAACTGAAAAAAAACTGAATTCCTTTACAAAATTAAAAACTATTTTCCTTAAACCATCTCATAGTACATTACAGTATAGATCATTACACAATCCCACTACATGCATTTACAACAATGAAATATATTCAAGAATAAATCATATTGCATATGAGATGATGGAAATGTCATCAATTTAGAACATACAGTGACGGATTGGTTAGGGTTCGATCTCATCTTCAATAAGATCCATCCTTGCCAAACGATCAACATCAATATCCATTTGATCAATTGGTAAGGCTACGATTAAATTTATTCCACTATCGATATTCTGTACTCCATTGATAATGGTATCGATGTCCTGATCATCCTCATCAACATCACCATCATCCTCAATGGTAGGGTCATTCTCATGATCATGAGAAATGGCATGCTCATCCTCATTATCACGATCATCTCTTATTTCTTGATCATCGATCACAACATCTTCAATGGCATATGCATGTTCGACGTCATCTTCATTGCGGCTTGTTACATCCTCCATATGCTCCATATCAGTGAATGTATTATACATCACTTTGGAACGTGGTGCAATAGGGATGACGTACCACCATTTGATGTCATGCACCATTGGTAGATAGATAACCTACTCAAATACACACAGTACAGTAATTAATTAGCATATCAAAAGTCAAGGGGTACGCGAGCTTAGATATATATGTACATGAAACACATTAGTAAAAAAATGCATACCTGCTCACATTGTTGTGGCAATACGAGCCTATCTTTCTTTGTTTGCCAGAACTTTGTAGAGTCAATAGTTACATATCCACTTGCATGGCGTTTTATCGTTGCATCAGGCCCTTTTTCCACCACGTTCATTTGCCATTTGACATCCAAAACATACACAAAGAAGCGACGAAAGTCGAGCCTAAATATGTCTTGGATTATGCCACAATAATCATCCATTTTTCCATTAGCTCCCTCAAAGCTACTAATGACACCGCAATCTTGTGTATTTCTCTTTTCATCAATTCTTTGTGTTCGAAAATGCTTGCCTTCACACCATATAGCATTGAACATAGTGCACTGGACCAAAATAGAAACAATATTTGTGTAAGCAATGTGAATAAATATTAAAAGAAAATCACTTACAACTAATGCAAAACATTAGTTCTATGTACCTTTGACATGCATCCTCGTGCATACTCCCATTCTTCCGCCGTGATATGCAGCCCCTCGTCACTCTCTGCTCTCTCCATTTCCTCATGCAACCAATCAACATGGATATCATTCGGAAGTGTTGCTAGATGCTTAGGGTACGCCTTCCGAGAGCCATGTTGCCTCCGAAAGAGAGCTCTTTCTGCTTGCCTTTTTGTCTTTGCATCCTCATATCTTGTAACCCATCTGCTCATCACATCACTATTAAGGATACAAGTGAAATTGAGATCATCAATCAACGTTTTGTCAATTACTTTACTCTGTCCTTTTCCTTGAGGCACAATAGAGGTCATCCTCAAGTCCTCTTCATTGCTCCATAGTCGTGGCAAAGAGCTGTCCACCTGACCAAGAAATTCTGAAATATATACAAGCGACTCTTGTATCAACCAACCCTCGGCCATGCTTCCTTCAGGCCTTGCACTTTGCCTCACAAAGTCTTTTAAGGTCTTCATGAAGCGCTCTAGGAAGAACATCCAACGTGCATGCACAGTACCACATAAAGTAATTTCGTCCACTAAATGCACAATGAGATGTAGTTGACTTGTGAGAATGGTTCGCGGAAAAGTCTCCTCTACCAAACAAACCACCTCCACTGCCATAACACGCGCATCATCCAACGTGGCTGGATCAATTGCTTTGGAACTAACATATCTGAAAAATAAATAAATAGTACGTTATACCTCATGCACGTTCATTTTGCAAGGTATAATGAAGGGTGATCTGAGCATGGGTTTTACATACCTCACAAGCTCGCCCATCTTATAAATACATTTTTTCAAACTCTTATTCGCACAATGGTCGATGCTAGTAGGTAGTATGAACTGCGCACATAAGAGCACATTTATGGTTTATGGCATTACAAAATTTAATTTCAACGTACGTACAAAACTTGGAAAACGCTTACTTGAAGCATCTTGTGCCAATCGTGGGACTTCAACCCATATAGTTGCTCAACGCCTCTTTTCTTAGTGGTTGTAAAGGCTCCCTTCAATGATCTCATGCATCCAGTGGGAGTACGCAAAGTGGTGATGGCCTGCTTTACCTGCTTCTCCTCTTTCTATTTTCCTTTGGAAGCATATTTGACAATAGCCTGCATCCAATATCATCAATTATAATTAGTCTTAAATCCTAAACCTTAAACCACTAATTCAAATTTATAAGTTAGAATGCTTACTTCAACAATGCGTCAAGACTTGCATTGCTCCATCCATAAACTGTTTGTATATTAAGTAGTTCAAGGGAAGCACGTAAAACTGAGAATGTGCACCCTTCAAACACCGGTGTCGATGAAGCTTTATAAAGATGCTCTTGTTCCATATCATCGTCGTCCATACCTTTGGGATCATCCTTAAAAAGATTTCGCACCATATCATCAAGCACCTCCTCTTCCACAACTTCGTGAGGTGCAGGGCTATTGTCGTCCCTTTCCCACTCATCTCTGACATTAGATCCCGAAGCTCCAGCATCATCTCGTCGACGCTTTACGTGCTCTCGTCGCGCGTAGGGTACCATGTTAGGGTGTGGTACTGCATCCTGCTTCAATTTATCAAATTATATGTTACAACTCTATTAATTTAATTTGGATACCATGAGTCATTTGAATACCATCAATTTACATCTACTCACCTCCAAACCTGTTTGATTCCATTCTCCATACATGGAGATATGATTCAAGGTAATTCGACGTGCTCGTACAATGCATCCTTGACATCGATTACACATACATTTGATCCGTTGTCCCAACCACACATCGCGATTACGATGACGCATTGTCTCATCTTCCTCAGAACTGCTTGAAGAGGTTGATGACATCCTGTGTACAAATCAGAAAACACAAACTCATTATATATTTTTAATGAAAGCACAAAAACGCGTGTATTCACGCGGCTATCTCCTACAATTTGCGTGTATAAACGCGGCTACTTCCTAAAAAACGCGTGTATTCACGCGGCTAATATCTGCAAAACGCGTGTATAAACGCAGCTACAATCATGTACACGCGAATATACCTGCGTTTATATACGCGAATATAAACGCACACATAAACGCGGCGGCATATTTAAACTAAACATAGCCCGCCTTCCCCAAATATAGATTTTGAACTTAGAAATCAACAGTGCGCCTGTTTTCGCCTCTTCCAACAGCAAAGAGGGAGCAGAGAAAGGAGCACACACACGGGAGAAGGAGGGAGCAGAGAAGGAGCAGAGAGGACTCACTTTTTCAGAGGTGAGTCACTTTGTCCTGTGCCTTGTCTCTTTTGTCAGATTTGTTTACTTTGCTCTTTGCTCTTTGGGTTTGTCTTTTTGCACACGATTGGGTTGCTGCATCCTGACAGGGGCGACAATGGCTGGTCCTTTTGTAAGGACATTCTGTTTTTGTCGGGGGGTCGGTCTTTTCGAGAAATTTTTTTCGCAGGTCGCGTGTAAGAACGCGTGTAGGAGCGCGTGTAACCTGTCTGCAGAGTTTTTCCACGCGCATATACACGCGTTTTTTGCCGGGTATATACACGCGTTTTTTGCCGGGTGTATACACGCGTTTCTGCAGACAAAAAACTGCCGCGTTTCAGATTTCAGGGTTTGCAGGCATTTGACTTGTGTAATGACAATGTGTGAGTCAAGAGACAGCCCATGATGTACATGATGATGTTTGTTGCAGGTTCTTTATGGATATTCCAGGTTCTTCATCCGATCCATTTGCGTACAGCAATTGGTTGATGGAGATGATGAATCACTTTGGGCGCCAACCTGGTCCGGTTGAGCTTACAGAGTATATGTATGTCCATCCCCCTCCTTCCCTGCCTGGTGTCTATACCCCTGTCGCGAGTATCCAGGGCACTCCAGTGCCGTCTATTCCTCCGAGTCCGACGAGACGGCATGCAGCTTCTCCTCTTCCACGTCCACCGAGGAGACATACCTCGTCCCAGACACACTCACGTACACCCTCACAGCCACCATCACGTGCTCCCTCAGAGCCACCGTCACGTCAGGGCTCACAGCCACCGTCACGTAGACAATCCCCCAGTCGTGACTCCACCCGCAGCAGTAGGAAGAGTGGGAGTGGGGGAGGATGCGGCGGGTGCTTTGGTGGGGGAGGTGGGGGAGGTGGGGGAGGTAGTAGGGCACGGGGTGAGAGAGGAGATAGAGGGAGAAGAGTTAGAGGAGACAGTTCGGAAGAGGAGGAGATGAGAGAGATGGAGAGAGTGGTTTGCTATGATGTGACGGATAGGGGCGGGATAGTGATGGATGCGAGGGGGAGGGAGGTAATGGAATACATGCGTGGGGTAGTATCAAACTCATATAGAAATTGTTTTATTAAATTTAAAGATCAAAATAGCCGATTAGTTGGGGAGGTGATAGAGGCTGTACACAGTCGGTACCCCAATCCCCCACATGCTACATTCTCGGATGTATGGGGAAGGACGCGAATAAGGGAGATCTTAAGTAATAAAAGATCTCACCTTAAAAAACTCGCGTACGATGACCGGCTAAATGTAGCTGCGGGTGGCTATCCTGCCGAGAAACCTGCCACTGCGCACAAACGCGAGTGGAAGGAGGCAAAGAAACGAGCAGAGGGTGGCGTGAAGAGCAGGCAGCATGTGGAGGCACGACGGATCCAGATGGAGACCGTTGGATCTTCGCATTTCGGATCTGGCGGCGTCGAGTCATGGGAGGCAGAGTTCGTAAGTATCCTGTCACTTTATTTGATTGTTTACTTAATTCATTGATTCTATGAATTGTTTTAATCTTACAAATTGTGTTGATTATGATACAGCGACGGGTTACGGGGAGGAAGCCCACAACCCACGATACTGCGTATGCTCGCCGGCATAGCAGACGTGACACGTGGGCCATCTTCAGAGCCGAGGGACGTATTACGGACGCGCAGTTTGAGTTGGCCATGAGACCATACGGTCGACAGGTACTTGAAAATTCGTAACGAATGGTTTTGGTTTATTGAATTGCATATATATATATATATATATACTTATATACTATATATTACTTGAACAGGCACAAGCTGCTGATGATCCACCGGCCGCCGCTGCAGAGGGTGGACGTGAGCACTACTCCTCGGACATTCCGACCGATGCGAGCTCATCTGAGCATGAGGGGAGCACCGAGTCATCATCTGGGTCTGAGTAGTACTCAGATTTGTAGTATCACATTCCATATTTAGGATGTGATTGTATATATTTTTTTGTAAACTCAAGCCATGGGCTACTTCGAGATATGGACTCCCTTGTATACATGTATGAAATTTTGATAGTAATATTGAATTGATTGATCGATAGTATTACATTCATGGCTCTCTTGAATCGTGTAATGACAATGTATGCATTCATGTCGTTCTTGTCTTAATCTCCCTCGTGCATATGTTCTTCGTGGATGGTCTAATGCACCAAAAACCCTAAACCAGAGAGTGCTATTGGGTGCTGGAATGCTGGAACAGTATTCAGGCACCAAATAGCACTCTCTGGATTTTTTTTTTTGCTCTCTGTTCGCGTGTATAAACGCGTCAAAACTGCTAAAAATTGCGTGTATCTGCGCGGATAAACTGGAAATAACGCGTGTATACACGCGTATAAACTGGCAGTAACGCGTGTATAAGCGCATCTAAATAAAATAAACGCGTGTACAGACGCAAGTAAAAACGCGGCTGGGACATTGGAACTGAACAGGATGCGGCTATACACCCGTGTATAACCGCGTCTAATAGAACAAGACGCGTGTATACTGGCGTGTATTAATGCGTCTGAAAAAAAAAACGCGGCTACACACCCGTGTATACGCGCGTCTGAGAGGTACTTTACACGCGTTTTTACACGCATGTCTGTGGCCGCGAGAATACACGCGCTGATACACGGGCCCGCTACTTTTTTTCACAAGTCATTTTTAGCGGCTAAGAGCGCGGGTATGAGCCCAATCCCTTGTAGTGCCACTTGAATGATGATGAAGACTTTGTAGATCCCTTTCATATTGAAGTAAGGATCCCTACTCAAAGAGCAATCTTTGCAGTGTCTGCACTTATAGATTCGGGAGCTGACTGCAATGTTTTGTCTTATGAAGCGTGGACATCATTAGGCCAACCTTTGCTCACCAAACCTCAGCCCTAGGCAAGTGCTGTATTAATATGTCCATTCAGGATCAATCTATGCACGTGACTTTTTATGTTGCTAACAAGAGCCAAGCACTGGTGGATGTTGTTTTAGGCAGATCATGGATTAGAACCACCAGCAGATGCGGTATGGACTGGAACTCACGACAATACACCTTGTTGGTAAATTCTATTCACCTTACAGGATCGAGTGCTTCGGCACTCCCATCTTTTCAAAAGGTGGAGACCATCACCACTGTGATAGAGACAACCTCAAAAAACCAATAGTTCCACCTCCAACAAGACCACTCAACAACGGTGGATCCCAAAGAAGGTTCTGCAAGCCCAAGGATACTACGAGGGTGCTACTACCTTGTGGCTACCAAAGAAGAATGCAGGGACTATTGCAGCAAAACATAATTATGTTCCTGAATCTACTCAAGAACAAAAGCAGTCAATACCAACTCACTTACAGAAACCAAATCAATACTGGAAACCACGCCTTACCAAGCCTAAAAGAGTCCAGGTGGAAACACAAGCTGACGTGTCAATCGGACATCATCAGAAGGTCTTGAACAAGAAGGGATACTCCAAACTGACATGGGAAGAAAAAGGCAAGTGGGTACCTTTACTCACTTCTATCTCAGAGGCAAAACATCAAAAGGAGGATATTGCAATCGTTCAGAGTCTATTCCTCAAAACATAAGCAATGTCAAAGTTTGTCTTACAAAACCGACAACTTTCAATCAGGCTCCTACACAAGTAGACTCCCTGACTATCAAGGAAAGAGCGTTCTTCCTACAACTCCAACTCCCTAATCAAATTACATTACCAGCCATAAGTCTACAGGCATAGGTGTTAGAGTTGGGCACTCTAAAGACCCAAGAAAATTTGGAAAGCCCAATGGGATGGCAAGAACACAGCTCTGCCATATGGTTTCCAAAGCTCAGAAGTGTTCAAACATCTCCATTCACACCTCCTCCTATTTGTCCAAATGCATTTCTTATGCCTATCGCTAAAATCTCACCTCTGACTAAACTTCAATCTCTTGCACGTACTCTAAAATGGGTACCAAAAAGAGCCCAACAAAAAGGAACCTGTGCCATACGTCAACACCCCAAAAACAGTTTGCCTAATGTTACATCCAAAAAACAAACTCATTTTTGAAAGAGCTATCATGCTACAAAAGCTACTTTTTGGCAATTCATCTACTATCGAATCTATTAGCTCTATTTCTGTCATGCCTGTACATACTAGCATTCTTTGTTCAACTTGCATTAAATAAAAAAATATGAACACTCCCTTATGTGTTGTGTAGAATAACCAAATGGAGACTTGGTTGGACACATGCAGTCCATCTTTGGACCTAGATAGCACTCACCCTGACCATCAAGGGGGCTACATCATTGCACCTTTCAGACGCACTCCCGATATTTTTATGCCCCAGTGGGTGAGGATTGCTGTGGAAGACAATTTGTGGAGTTATACTACCAGCAACATCATCCGTTTCCACACTGCCGCGACTGTGCTCGTATGGTATTGGGTAATGCTTCCCATATATGTTGGCAGTGTCGCACATACTTCCGTCGCTATGGCACTGGTATGATGCAGCAGATCATGGGGGTCACACTTTAACGACATAATCTCTAGGCAATTATGATGCCGCAATGTGGACCCAACCAACAAAGACTCCCGGAAGAGGAAAGAGCTCAAACATGGCATGAAGACACCCTTCGTTTGCTAACCCCTCCCATTTTGCAGGTTCTTCTTCCCCATGAATCTACATGTCAGTTTTGGCTCAATGTGAGTGAGTCTTTAGAACGGTTTCAAAACCATAGGTGCCTCTTTAGCCTTCCTACTGTGCCCATACCATATGTTAGTGAAGATGCACTTCTTCCCTTGCCATCTTCTCCATGGGTAGGATTACGTTCTGGGTTATCTTTACATCCTGAAGCTATTGATGTCCACCCATCTGAGAATGCAGACATACATCCACCCCCAGTGCAAGACTAGCACTTGTACTCTCTTAATAAGAACTAGAAGCCAGGGCACTTTTTCCCATTGGGTTTTTTCCCTCGGCCAAATCTGGTGTTTAGCACCAATGTTTTTTATTTTTTGTCTTTTTAATTTTCTTTCTGTTTAATTTGTTTTGTCGGAATAAAACAGATACAAGCACCAAACTACATCTTTCGCTTCAGTTCCGCAAACTGACAGCAGTCATACAATCAAGTGCAAACAATTCTTCACCAACCAGCGCTTTAACAGAAACAAGTGCACTCATGCCAATCTCTAATGTTTTCTGTATTTTTCTTGTTGCTTGATTGTTTATAAATTTCACTTTACTAAGCATGGCAATATGCATCTCCTTTGGTCTAGAGTAGGGATAGCATTTTAGTAGCTTTAGACTTGATAGTGTAAGTTTCACCGTAATTGTTTTTACCCGTTTAGCAATACAAAGTAATTAGTGTTTTGTGCTAAAGGTAGAGTTCCAGACCTAGGACAAAGAGACTAAATTAATCATAGGACCGTTAGTGGATATCTTCCCTTTATTACTGGGACATTGCTTAGGGACAATCTAATAAACCTTCCATAACAAAAATTGGCATGACAAAAATAAAAGAAAAGTGTATATGTTTATGGCCTATTGCCTTGTTATTCATGGTAGGCGAGGGAGGTCTATACCTTTTCGAGACCAATGCCTTGTGTAGCAAGGAATAGCCATACCGCGGGTGCGCAAACATACTCTTGAAGAGAGCCCTGTCCAAATAAAAAAAAAAGAGGACAGAAAGGCACCAAGAGAAATGCTTGTCTAATCTAGGATGGTCGCCGTTGTGCTTAAAATATTAAACCTTAACACTAAGCAATATCAAGAGTCTGCCACTACATAATTATGTTAGATTTATTAATGTTAAACCGACATCTTTGACTTAGCATAGGCTCAGTATACTACGATAGTCCCTCGATTAACTGTTGTCTTTTGCCTTCTAGGAAAAGAATAATACATTTGGCATAAAACATTCTTTACTTTAGTTAGCTGCAGGTAGTAATTATTAAGGCTTGAACTAACCTATTCAATCTCTACACTGCTTCAATGTTTCCTTCCTCTAGCTAATTGGACGTTTATTGCCATGTCTTATTCAGTAAAATTGCTTGATTCGTTATTGTCTGTCAGTACTTTTGCTTCTTCTTTTTTTTTTAAGAACACACAAACCACCTATCATTTTGCTTGCAGGTACACACTGGAGATTCTACTCTTCCTTGGCATCTACGTGCTCGAGGACGTGCGCAAAATAGGAAGGGGGGAATGTTGCGTGACGAGTGGTGATCAATGCAAGGATGCAACACAAAGATGGAAGCAGGAAAATAAGAGACTTGACATTCTTATTTAGGGCTCTTGTAGAGAGTTCCAAGTTGTAGGTGAGTGTGGGAGTGGGCTTGAGAATAATCCCACATGGGAAGTTTTGGGAGTTTTAGGAGTTTTAGTATAAATAGTGGCTCATTTGAGAGCTCACGGACACATTGGGCTAAACTCATGCTTGAGCTCTCTTGAGACTAGCTTTCCCTCTTGTTCATAGAGGTGCAAGCTCTTCTCTCTCCCCATCTACACTATTGTATGAGCAATGCTCTTCCAATTCAATGCAATGAGATGATGTTTTTCTCTCTTCTCATCTCTATTCTCTAGTGTGCATGCTTCTTTGTTGATGCTTGTGGATTCTCTATTAGGCTTTGTGTGGTAGTGGATTCAAGCTTAAGCTTCTCCATAGCTTGTAGCTTATCCATGGGCAAGGCATTTCAAGTTCCATTAAGGTTCAAGGTTTGTGTGCATGCTAGGGAAGTAAGTGCTTGAGAATGAAGTGTGCTTTGAGCTTGTGTGTGCATTAGCTTAGCCTTCTTCTTGTATTGGTGGATGCATTAGCTTAGCCTTCTTCTTGTATTGGTGGATGCATGAATGAGTGGGATGATGAGTGAATGAGCTATGGCAAGATTGAGCTTGTGTGTAAAGTCTATGTCAAGGTAGTGGTATTCATAGCATTTTCTCCATTCGTGTGGATAAGCTTCCGTGCACCGGTACGGGTTGAATCCCTAGCTCCGAAAGGGATGCAAATCCCATTGGATTGAGCTACACGCGGATCATGCTACTCTTGCTACAAGTGTAAAGAGTCTTCCGTCTCTCCAAATATTCTTCTCTATCTTTGTTAATATGTAATTTGAGTTTTAACGTTTTATGCTGTGAAAGATCCTACTTCTTCTGTGAGTGTTTTCTTATATACACCACATATTGTATCCTCTTACATCTTCAAGATTATATCCTCTTACATCTTCTTGTGGGGTGTTCTCTGCACATTCTATCCTTTTACATCATCTTATTCATTCATGGGTTTGTGGCTTTTAAACAAGGCATAGCCTTGTGTGTGTGTGTGTGTGTGTGTGTGTGTGTGTGTGTGTGTGTGCGTGCGCGCGTGCGTGCATGTGTGTGTGTGTGTGTGTGTGTGTTTTCAGTCTTCTACATCAGTAGTCAAAAAACTCCAAGAACCTTATCCAACTTGACTAGTAAAAATGTTTAAACATGATCATATAACAATAGATTTGTATACAATAATCATCTTACAAGTAAGTGAAGTCAGTGACTCCATTATTTGAAAACATTTGGCATACAGCATAAACCCAAAGACATTTTGAGAGAATAGATCCTATTACTTGCATCCATCCAAACAAACAAACAACTCGTTAGCCTGTATGTGTGTTGCAGGTGTCTTAGTACCTATCACGTGTTATAGATGTCAGTCCAAATAGATTCAATTTTATGCTATAATAGGGTCAGTTACCTCGTCACACATAGGTATATATGTTTCTATGTATAGGCAAGGTTTGCAAATATAGTCCTAGCCTAAGGTACATAGAATAAGAACTTTATCCTTTTGTTCATAGACCATGAATGTGCATATAGTGATAGCTAAGAGGACCATCCCAAATCTTCTTTCATTGGTTTCATGATGGGTATTCATTCTCTCTTTTTTTTATATTCATAGCCCAAAAACGAAAAGTAAGTTGACTATAAAAAATCAGCGATATTTCTACAAAGCCATGTGTATTAGACCTTTATATAGGTTTGAAGCATTATAATTCATGTTTTTGGTTTAGACCCGCGGGAGCTATCCTCTGTATATGTCCCCACCAACCAGATAAACAAAGGCTAGGTTGACAATATGCAATCATGGTATTAACCCAATGCATTGTGGCTCAAGATTATATACCATAAGCATGTTAGAGACTGTAAACATGATGTTTAATAGAGGTCCCATCAATATGCAAAGATTAATGACCATGAACCTACATAGTAATCTAAGTATCGTAATCCTATGGTATCATAAGAAACCAAAGTATGTTATGTATATCTGTCCAAATAGACACCCAGTTATCTCAAAAACAAAATTCTACCATAACCTAAATGATTTGTGAATGTATGCATTTTAAACGGTGCATTGTTAACATTTTCAACAACGTGAATGCATGCATTTTTAACAGCATGCTGTTATGTTTATAGATAGTCAACCCCCCACATAGAGAGATAATATAAAACTAGTATTTAATCTCCATGTGATTTTGGGGCATCTGTAAATAATTATATATGCCCATAAATTCACATCAAAACCTTAAAAGGTGTAGAAAAGTGAAATCAAAGAAACCGATGATAAGAAACTTGTCAAAAAATCAAAAACTATGCCTTATTACTCCTATGTGAGACATCAATAACCAGTATAATGCATATGCACTCTATGAGTCTCAACAACATCATTTACCTGGTATATCATGCATAATCTAGTAGTCTGAGTTACAAACACAAGCATAAAACCCATCAATGTACTTGGTCAATCATTAGTCTATCCAATAGTGAAATAGCCTTCAAGGACTGATGTGCAACCTTATAAACTAGCGAAAAACAATAGATCAATATCCAAAAGTTATACTCTGAGATTCAATTTGCTGGGAGTTTGGGGAGCCCATAAATTATTTTATATGCCCGAAAAAAACTTATTAATCGTATCGAAACCCTTACAAGGTGCACAATATCAAACTCAGAAACCAATGATAGGAATCTATCACGAATTCAAATATTGCACTTTGCACAATATGGGTCTCAACAACGTCATTGACCCAATATATCATGCATGGCCGAGTAGCCCATGAGTTGAAAACATGAGCATCAATGTATTTGGCCAAAAATTATTCTATACTATAGAGAAACCAGCCTTCAAGGATACATGGCATGTAACATTATGTATTCAATGAGTAAAAACGAGGTGATTAATGTCCATAAATCACACATGTAAAATCCTAGATAGGATTTTTATAAACATAATATTCAATATGCGAGTCTCATCAGCATCTTGTGCAGAGCGGAGATGTTCTTTTACAAATACATGACAAGAGTATTATGAAAAATAGGCATAAGTAATTTCGAAGGTGTTCATATATGCTACCTCAGAGGATCTCCCGGTAGTTGCAAGCACCATAGACATAGCTAGAGAAACACCAGATACGTACAGGCTAAGTGAGTATACACTCACCCTCCAAGCTCCATATATAGGTCTAGCTAGGTTGTTTCCCAGTTGTCGTCTCATGAAGGCACATTGCCGGTGCCATCTCCATGCCTAGAGACCTTACTCATCACAAAGTGCCATATCCAGCGTTGCTGTATGCAGAGTACCTGACACCGGTGGATGGCTTAGAGTCATAACCCCAACTGGCCATAGCCAGAATGCCTGACACATACAATCAGTAGTCACATGTACCAAATATACAATTGCAGATTTCGCATGCAACTCATTGAATGCATATTTTCTGGGGTTTTTGTTGTAGTGTGAATGTCCCCAAATTGTGGCTACTCCTACAGTTTTTAACCAAGGCATACTTTACCATTGATAATAGCTAATACAATGTGAAATGTGTGTTTTGTGTTTGTGTGCAAAGAGGGAAAAAATCCATTTTTGTGATAGATGAGTAGTGTGTGTGTGTGTGTGTGTGTGTGTGTGTGTGTGCGCGCCCACTCATTCCCAAGCACCATACTCATCAATTTTTAAGGCAATAGGCCCCATGAGTATGGGACTATTGCCTTAAAAGATTGATAAGTAAAGAAGGGTTGAATCTAGCCCACTCCATTTGCAAGCTAAACTCTCAATGATTACATTAAGTACATCTTTCTTCCTGAATCCATTGTTGCAAAATTTATTGATTGGTTTGGATATTACCTCAAAGGAAACAAATGGGTTAGTTGAAAAATAAATTACTAGGTGAAAGGGTCCTAGAATCATTTTTAGGCTTTGGACAAAAGGACAATTGCTTTTTCTTTTTACAAACTCAGAAGGTACGATAGGGAGTTTTTCACGTTTCCAGGTATACCTCATAACAAAGTTACCTATATAAGGGCTTATGAGGGAGAATTCGATATTCAAATAGCTAGTTTTAGTGATGAAAAGAGTATCATCAATATTTATCCCATGAATCTAGGTGGGTTCTATTGAGATAAAGTTAGTTAGATAAATTTCTTTAAGCAAAGAAGCAAACATAGGACAATTAAGATCAAGAATATCATCCATGTATCGAAAGGAATGTGTGATGCCTTCTATCATGGATTTGTGGACAACATCCACATGAGATGTGGCAAAGCAATATTCAAAATAAGCAAAGTATACGTTGCACATTATTGGGGAACATGAAAACCCCATAGGAATGCCTTTAGTTTGTTTTGCTTTGCCACATCCACATGAGATGTGGCAAAGCAATATTCAAAATAAGCAAAGTATACGTTGCACATTATTGGGGAACATGAAAACCCCATAGGAATGCCTTTAGTTTGTTTAAAAACCTGTGAGCCTAGTTGAATAAAATTGTGGTTAAAGAGCCAGAAGAGTAAATGTTGAATCTCTACTCTATCAACTGTAATCGGGAATTCAGCGCGGGCGGCGAATGGTTTTTTTACCCATTGGGGAAGGTTATGACTAAGGGATATTTTAGGGGATACTTCCTTCTTTCTTTTTTCAAATATCATGTTACATACTTTTGTATAGTATGTTCATGAGTCCCGTTTCCTCAATTAGTGGGATGTTCTCGTAGCACTGTGTGACAGTGAAAATGTGAAAGATAGAGTTTGGTAGATGATCATGAATAGCAATGCACTATGATGGAAGCTCATAAGGGCATTAGTGGTGGTCACTTTGGAGGTGACATCACATGTAAAAGATAATGCAATCATGCCTATGGTGGCCAACCATGTTGAAAGATGCTTGGGATTTTGCCAATTCGACCAATTTGGTAAAAATTTACTATAAAAATATCATGGCAATGTTTGGGTGTCTAATAGAGCTAGTAATTGACTTGCAAACAAGGAGGATGTTTCTTGACGTGGTATCTAAGCTCACGACCAAACAAGGAGGATGTTTCCTGACGTGGTAACTAAGCTCACGACCAAACACTTGGTCATTCACAAAAAATCAACAGTCAACCTCGTCTTGCTAAAAAAGGGCAATTTGACTAGACATAGAATGTAATCACACACAAACCAAAGAGAACTAAGCTGCTGCACGAAGAGGAAGAACAACAAAAATTACAGATGGAAAGACATTTCTACATTAAGTATCTACAAAAAAGATAAAGGAACTCAACAAGAAGAAAGACATTTCTACATAAAGTATCTACAAAAAAAGATAAAGGAACTCAGCAAGAAGAAAGACATTTCTACATAAAGTATCTACAAAAAAGATAAAGGAACTCACCAAGAAGAAACTCAAAGGGCTTATTATAGTGTGATGTGGGTAAAACTCATTGGATGGTATTGAAGCTTTGGACTTGTTGATCTTAGAGTGGGATGTGGAACCCTCTAAGCTCTTGAAAAAAAAACATTCTTGCCTTTTCTTTAGGAATAGATACTTTATGTCGAATAATCTTTGATTGTAGTAAAGTTATGAAGAATTGGATAGTTTGTTTTTGGAAATAAGAAATCCTCGGGAGTTGTTGCAAGGCTCATTACAGTGGTTGACTGACATACTACTATGGTAGAGATGTCACACTTCTATACAAGTGCTTTTATACTACATAGTTGAGTTGTAGTGGTAGCTCTTGACACATTTTTATGGTGTGTGTTGACTTCTAATGAAGACTAGGTTGCACATCTCTATGGGGATAGTATAACTTTAGATCTTGCAAGATCTTGAGACAGGTAACCACTATGGTGGGAGACTTGGGTAGGTGTGTGCGGGTCCTGCTAGAGCTCTTGGATGGTCGGGCGGTTATGAACCCTTACATGAGAATGTTTCCCAAGAATGTATGATTATGATAAAAGTGATTATATGAATAAACCCTTCACGCCTTATATAAGCTTGCTTTAACAAGGATTTCCTTGCATGCATCATAATTCAAGGATTTCCTTGCATGCATCATAATTCAAGGACCACAATGAGCCCCCAAATATGTGTGAGGCACATTCCCTCTAAAACATCCCTAAATTTAAGTAAGTATAATGGCTAAGATCTATAGACCTAACTCTAATACCATGTTTCAATGACCACTTTCATAAAATTGCTAGCACATCCCAGGTAACGAGCCAATTGGTGCCATGCCTATATAAGCATATACAACGGGTGAGCTCTATTGGAGGTTACCCCACCTTCACCTTGGCTTCCTTGCCTCTAAACACATACTGTGAATAGAGCGAGGGTATGAAGAAATCCTTCATGGCTTGTATAGCCCCCCTTCCATGGGACTTTCCTTTTATATGGCTTATATAGCGCCCAAACTTTCCTTTCATATGGCTTATATAGCCCCCCTTCCATGTGACTTTCCCTTCATACGGAGTATTTAATAAATTTCCATCACACAACACCAACCAACCTATAAACATGGGTGAGAATATATGCCCTCCAACACAAGAGAGTGTTTCAAGAGGTAACAGTTAGTATGCTTAGAATATGCATTTTTTATTGATGCCTAGTGTAATTAAGGTACACTCGGCATGTATATTGAGGTATATATGATAAAAAGAGATTATAAAGATATGTTTTTAAAACTTCTAAGTTTACTTTTTCAAATGCATGGTGGTGGTATCATGTATGGAAGGAAGGTTTTTAAAGAAAGGCCCTTGAGCACACACACCCTTTGCTAGGCATGCTGTAGTGTCACGACATCGTTGTGGTATACAACTTGGATCTATTTCTAAATGCAAGCTTTTAAATAGAAAAAAGAAAGTATTTGTAAAGATGCACGCCCATGTGACATGTACTAATGGAGAAAGCACAAATGCAACAATCCACGTGGTGAGATTGAGACACTAACATTACTCTATATTGAGAATACTTTGTTCAACGAGTGGGCAAGACCCACCTTTAGCAGATCGATTGTTAACCGATGTGTATATATATATGTGTGTGTGTGTATATATATATGTATATACACACACACACACACACACACACACAGAGAGATATATATGTATATACATATATATATGTGTGTATATATATATACATATAAATATATATGTATATAATATACATATATGTACATACATGTATATACATATATGTACATACATGTATATACATATATGTATATACATATACACACACACATATATACATACATACATACATACATACATACATATATATATATGTATGTATGTATGTATATAATGTGTGTGTGTGTGTGTATACGTGCAAATGTATGTATACATGTGCATCTATGGATGCATGTGTGCCTATCGATGTGTGTGCACGTGTATTTTTGTATTTCAGTGTGTGTATACGTGTATATATATGTAAGTTTATATGCATGTATGTGCATGTGTGAGGTTAAGTAAATGCGTGCATGTAAGTGTGCATATTTGTGTATGTGCACGTGCATGTGTGAGGTTAAGTAAATGTGTGCATGTAAGTGTGCATATTTGTGTATGTGCACGTGCATGTGGGTGTGTGTGCATGTGTTTTTTGTGTGTGCGTGTGTGTGTTTTTTGTGTGCATGTGTGTGTGTGTGGTGCGTTGTGTGCATGCACATGCATGTGTTTATGTTGGCATACATATAGATCTATTTGTATATACATATATACATACCTATAAATACATATATATGTTAGTGTGTGTGTGTGTGTTCTCTCTCTCTCTCTCACATGTGCACATAATATAATATATAGTGTGTGTGTGTGTGTGTGTGTGTGTGTGTGTGTGTGTGCATCTATGTGTGCTAGGGAAAACAAATGAGAAAATGATGAACTCTCTAATATGTGTGTGTGTGTGTGTGTGTTTATATATATAAGAAACCCTTTCAATGAGGAAATGACTTGATGGTGACAACTAATTGTGAGCCTCAATGCATCTAGGCTTGTGGAAAAGAACCATTCCTTTTTAAAAGTTCAAAAATGTGAAACTCTCCTATACATACATACATACATACATACATACATACATATATATATATATACATATATATATATATATATATACATATATAGATATATACATATATATATATATATATATATACATATATATATATACACATATATCATATATATATATACACATATATATATATACACATATATATATATATATATATATATACTTATTCAATGAGCAAATGACTTGATGGTGACAACTAATTGTGAGCCCCAATGCACAATGAGCAAATCACTTGATGGTGACAACTAATTGTGAGCCCCAATGCATTTAGGCATGTGTAAAAAATACGTATAAAAATTTTAAAAATTATCCTTTCTCCTTTATGTGAAAGATCTCTCCTTCTCTTGCCAAGTGGGGCTCTCCTTTGGTTAACATCTATATATTCTCATACTAATGAAGTAACATAATGAAGTAACATGTGAAATATAGGATGAGTACCTCGCTGCCTACTAGAGAGAGTGACCCCCTTGTAGATACCTTGCATGCAAAGGACTTTGTAGACAAATGGAATACTACTTTTTATAAAGATGAGTGAAAGTGGAGGCCTCCTACTAGACGGTTATCCATGATTGCAAACCCTGCACAAGGAGATGGTTTCTTTGAGTAAGAAAGCAACCTATATCCTTCCCTCTTAGTCATTTTTTAATAGGCAATGATGTAAATTGGTTTTAATATTGTAGTTTGATTTTGGTGTTATGTGTTACAGTCAACTAGTGCAAGTAAATTGGGATAATATACCATATTTTTTTATGGTCAACTAGTGCAAGTAAATTGGGATAATAGACCATATTTTTTGATAGAGGATAGGTTATATAGCTTGGCATCTAGCATACTACCAAATGACCAGAAAGCTATGATTTTAGATATCTTGACTGATGAAGATTCTCAAAGGCTTAAGAACTTGCAAATCCCAAAGAGTAAGTAATTATTACTTTTCTAATTTTCTTCATATATACAAAGCATTATATCTTGTATTAATAACAATTGCAATGGAAACACAACAAATGCAAGTTTATTCAGAGATTGGCTAAGATGAGAAGTTTGCACAAGATTAGAATACAAGGTGTGGTAGTCCTTACAAAAATTATAGATAAGTACCAAATACAATTTCCAGATACATTTTAGGAGGACCTCGGTGATCTCAAGAGATTGTATTTTGGGAAGCTATTTGAGGAAATGGTGGGGTCCCTAAAAAAACAAGGCATGGTAGCTTCAAAACCTACTATTATCAAAGATACTAAGCATGTTGTATTTAGGTGCGTAACAATCTAGAAAGAGCACTCACTACTTTTTATGTTCTTGTATTTGTAAATTTAACGAAAATAATTGTATGTAAATGGATTCTTAAGTGCCATGTCGAGAATTATATTGTAGTTGAGCTAGCCATCGTAAATAAGTGGCGGGATCCAAGACATGAGAACACAATGTATACACAGCAACAACTTCGAGAACTTTGGGATGCAAGGGTGTATATAAGAGATGTCCACTATTCCTTGACTTTTTTCCAAATGGAAAATTCCCTAGGAGCGAGAAGGAGATGTACACTCGGGCTTATAAATTAAAGCATTCCAAGATGGTATGTACTATATATCTACTCATACTAGTAAATAGATTTTTTCAATCAATATCTAACATTATATCCTATTGAATCGTGATTTATATTATGAAGACTTGAATTCTACGTGACCAATCACATCTTAAAACAAAGGGAAACAAGCTTATGGAAAATCAAGAGGCTGATGAAGATGAAGAGGATGATGATGATGATGATGAAGTGGTAGAAGTGCCAAATAAGGATGCCATGAATGAAGAGGAAGAAGCAAATGCAAGAGGGGAAGAAGATGACGAGGATACTGACATTGCATCAGAGTATGATAATAGCGATTCCGGGGATGAAATTTGGCCCATCGAGATAACCCCAAATTTGACGAAGCGGATCATGCTGCAACACACGCAGGCCACTCTTTTAATCATAATTGATTATTCTTATTAACCATAATAAATAGTTAGACTACTAATGTACATGATTTGGTTATAGGTGTAGATAAGCTTGGCTAGAGATGAAGCACCAAATGCACCATTTCAACATAATAATCCACCTCACCTAGGTAATTTGACACCGATCCAAATAAATTTGCCAAGTATGATTCTACTTATTAATAATAATGACCATGTAGTGTATATGTGTAGTGAATGTACTTACAAAATGTATGCTTTATAAGAGTGTCTTGTGGTACGATAAGTACATTGGTCCTCGGTGTTCCGCAACATCAAAATACAAGTTTCTCTACTTTTGTAGAAGCCTTAGTACTCACACTTATACTAATCAATTGTGCATCACGTGTGTAATGACAATTAATGTGTGTCTTTTATATCATTCTTAACAAACTCTTCTCAAATATCTTTGCATATAAAAATCCTCCTAGTGTCTAAAATGAACTTTCCAATGTACATTTAGAATTAATTAAAAATGTGTATAAAGGACCTTAGCCTAAGGGTCTACATTTTACAAAAATTTGGATTATGGTCCAATTAAGGTTCCAGTGGGCCAATTAGATTAATCCAAGTGTTGGGATAAGATAAATCCAAAGAATAAAAGAAAATACCCAAACATGAGTGTCTAAAAATCCTCCTAGTGTCTAAAATGAACTTTCCAATGTACATTTAGAATTAATTAAAAATGTGTATAAAGGACCTTAGCCTAAGGGTCTACATTTTACAAAAATTTGGATTATGGTCCAATTAAGGTTCCAGTGGGCCAATTAGATTAATCCAAGTGTTGGGATAAGATAAATCCAAAGAATAAAAGAAAATACCCAAACATGAGTAAATTCTCACATAAGATGAAGAGTTGACTGAGTACAAGGTTTATTAGTTAAAAACTATGAGATATTACTAAAAAAAATGAGATATTACTAAAAAAAATGAGATATTTTGGAATAATGATGCATTTTTGACACCTTGGTAAGGAGAGGGGGACTCTTGAGGTAGGCGCCTAATTCACACATGTTGAAGAGTTTTTAATTCAAAAAAATTGTGATATTTTTATCTCTCCTCTGTCCTAGATCAAACCAAATAAAAAAGGAAGCCAAACTGGTCCAAATCTTATTCAAATTGAGTCAAACTGAACCTGGAAAATTCTAGAACCCAGTTGGACTTGGTTAGTGGCCTCCCTCACCTATAAATAGATCCTTAGTCTTTTGTAAAAAATCTGTGAACTATACCATGCTAGTATTACATTAAAATAATGATATTTTCTATTATCCCTTAAAAATCCTCTACTTTTGGAGAACTTGGAGCTTCTCTCTCTCTTCAATAACTCTTGGAGCTTTCTAAACCAATTAATTGGTTGGGGGCTTCACTTCTAGATAAAGAAGCAAGCCAAACCTTGAGGTAAGAAGTAATTTTATGGTTTTTGTTAATATTCTCAAATGATTTCACTTCTCAACCCCTCTCAAGCTTGAGAAGTTTTCTAATTAGTTGTTTTTAATGCAAATCAAGCTTTTCTTAAGAGTTTTAATGATTAATCACCAAAAAGTTAATCTTTATGCTTATTTTGAATGCTTTTTATGTATATCTCTCTCTCCCACAAGAATAGCAAATGAATGCTTCTCATTGATAAATTCTTAATTCAAAATCAAACTCTAAGCTTGTTAAGCTAGAGGTTAAGAAAATGGCTTTTTTATGCTTTTATGATAATAAAATTATGGTAAGTTCTTATAAGTAGTTAAAAAACTACTTTAAGTGATTCTAAATGTGAAAGAGATAAATCCTATCATTTTGGGAAAAGAAGAATAATAGAAATAGCCTAATCTAGTAGATTAATCATAATTAAGATTATGATTATGGCTAAATTTATGTTTTAAATCTATAAATTGGATTTAAGTTTATGAATAGATCTTCTATCATAATTGTATTGCAATGTCTTATTCTTTTTTAGGAAAATTGAGAATTATCAGTAATAGTAGTGAAGCTATGGCAAATTCTTAGAAAATAATACATATCTTATTTTTATGCATAATGCTAAAAGAGGACTTCTTACCATATTCTAGGATTGGATATCCTATGCTAAAAGAATGATTTTTATCATATTCATGGGAAACAAAATTTTAGTATTTATGCATAAATAATTGATTAAAGAAAAGAGAAATTTTTGGTAATTTTATTTTTATGCAAAAAGAGGAATTCCCATGATAATGGAGATCCATGCAATTAAATGGAAAAAGATAAATTTTGGTATATTAAAATAATGGATAATTTTAAGAGAAATTTTAGATAAATTTATTTTATGCATGAGAAACTTTTAAATGATAAAATAGGAATTTTCATGACAATTGGAATTCAATCATTTAAATGGTAAAAGTGGAATTCTTGGCATATTTGAAATAATGGATATTTTTATTAAAAGAAAAGAGGAATTTTAGATAAATTTATTTTATGATAAAAGAGGAATTCCCATGACATTTGGAATTCAATCAATTAAATGCAAAAAGAGGAATTCCCATGATAATTGAGATCCAAGTAATTAAATGGTAAAAGAAGAAATTTTGATAAATTTATTTTATGCAAAAAGAGGAATTCCCATGGTATTTGAGATCCAAGAAATTAAATGGTAAAAGAGAAATTTTTTGCATAATTCAAATTATGAGTATTTATCAAAAGTGAAATTTTGAGCATTATTAATTTTATTGGAAAATATGGGTAGAATTGATTTTTTACTCAAAAGAAGAATATTGAATATATTTCACTTGAAAAATTTGAGAAAGAATATGAAAATATCCGTCGAGAAAAAGTACCTTTATCTAGGCCAAGCAATTGACAGAAACTTAGAAAAGTCCCATCGGTATTGAAAGTAGAAAATGTTACTAAATGTGAATAGATGTGAATAAGATGTGATAAGATGTGAATGCGATGTGATAAGATGTGAATGCAATGTGATAAGATGTGAGTGGATGTGATGAGATGTAAATGGATGTGGATATGGATGTAGATATGGATGTGATAAGATGTGATGTGATGTAAATGGATGTGGATGTGGATGTGGATGTGGATGTGATGTGATGTAAATGGATGTGGATGTGGATGTGATAAGATGTGATGTGATGTAAATGGATGTGGATGTGGATGTGGATGTGATGAGATATGGATAGATGTAGATGTGATGTAATGTGGATGGAATGAATGAGATGTGATGTGGATAGATGTGGACGTGATGTAATGTGGATGGAATGTATGTGATGTGATGTGGATGCAATGAATGTGATGGATGTGAATGGATGTGATGAGATGTGAATGGATGTGAATGTGATGTGATGTAAATAGATGTGATGTGATGTGAATTGGGATAGATGCGAATGGATGAGATGTGATGTGAATCGGGTTAGATATGAATGGATGAGATGTGATGTGAATGGATGTGATGTGATGTGAATAGGGATAGATGTGAATGGATGAGATGTGATGTGAGTCGGGTTAGATATGAATGGATGAGATGTGATATGAATAGATGTGATGTGATGTGAATCGAGATAGATGTGAATGGATGAGATGTGATGTGAATGGATGTGATGTGATGTGAATCGGGATAGATGTGAATGGATGAGATGTGATGTGAATGGATGTGATGTGATGTGAATGGATGTGATGTGATGTGAATCGAGATAGATGTGAATGGATGAGATGTGATGTGAATAGATGTGATGTGATGTGGATCAGGTTAGATGTGAATGGATGAGATGTGATGTGATGTGGATCGGATGAGATGTGATGTGAACCGGGATAGATGTGAATGGATGAGATGTGATGTGAATGGACGTGATGTGATGTGATATGAATTGGGGTAGATGTGAATGGATGATATGTGATGTGAATGGATGTGATGAGATGTGATGTGAATGGACGTGATGTGATGTGATATGAATTGGGGTAGATGTGAATGGATGATATGTGATGTGAATGGATGTGATGTGATGTGATGTGGATAGATGAGAATGGATGAGTGTGATGAGATGTAATATGATGTGATTGGATGAGTGTGATGAAATGTAATGTGATGTGATTGGATGAGAATGGATGAAGACGATGGGAATACATATGATTGGATGTGGAATTGATGTAGAAGAATGTGAAATAACGAGAAATGATGTGGAACAATGTGGAAAGATGAGAGTTCATTAGAATCTGTATTTATGAAACTTGTTTTAAAATGACTGTTTTATGTCAAGAATGCTGGGAAAGCATTTTGACCATCTTGTGAATGAGGTCGTGGTGGAGACCTAATTGATAAAGTTGCAACAGCTGACGGAGAGTCAACGAAGGACGTCTCGTGTAGCAAGGTCGACCGAGGTCTTGACCAGCCTTGGTTCGATTTAAATGGTGAGCTTCTAGTACGGTGGATGAGGGACCAAGGAAGCGGCCTATGAGTGAAGCGCTAGGTGACCTGCGAGAAGGAGCCTAGAGGGTGCTGACCATACGGTGCTCGTGCTCTGGGTCGCCAAAGATACCCACGCGTGCATCGAGGAAGAAAATGGAACAAGGTGTTAGAGTTGTTTTCTGAACTCGGGCATGGATCTGGTTGATTGTCCTTGTTGCTGGTCCTCAACGGATGAGTCCATGGCTCTTTTATATGGATCTGTTGGTTGATCTTGCTGATCTTCAACGGAGAGTCCATCTGGATTTTCATAAGTGAATATATTTCCGGGTACTATGAGCTAGGAACTATTGAAAAGGCCCCTGAGAGTGGACAGGTGGTGAGCGTTCTGGTTGCCAATGATGCCATAGGTACACCGATAAAAGAATGATTGGAAATTAGAATTCAACCTGGATATTTTGGAGGATTATGATCAGTGATACTATGGCTTCATTAAAAGATTGTTTTAAAGACAGTGGAATCTGTGAAACAGGCAATTTCATATTGGGTGTGTAAGTGGTGCGACTATCTTGAAGTTTGCTTAAAGCACCGGCTAGGAGGCTTGGGAACTCTTGTCCCTGGTACCCGGAGCAAAACATAACCAAATTCTTGAATGGATCCTATCACTACAATGGTTGGTGGGCGGTTGGCTAACCCATCGGACTGGACTGATGGATCCCTAAAATGAGACTCAATTCTGCTATGGTACGATAGATGAAGTAAATCCCGGAGAGTCTTTGTTCTATGGAAAAGAATCAACGGCTGTGCCTCTCGATGAGGAAAAAAGCGTTGGTCTCTATGATGTGTAAGTCTCTTCCTTGATCTGACCATTAGACTTATAGGTTCGGTCGGATTAGTTTGGTTAGTTAAGGCTCTTGACTACGTTAGAATAAAAATATCCTGGAGGAATCGCGCGTGCTTTCTGGGCGAGGGAAGTTTTTCAGTCTCTTGTCTGGATATCCGTGGGCGAGGCCCCGAGTAAGAGGCTTTGCCCTGCGCAAGAAGTGCTACTTTCGCTGCTAGTACCCTTGAATTCGTTGCGCGAAGGGGGCAGGGATCTTTCAAAGAGGACATTGTGAAGAGTGTCTTGATGAAGATGTCATTATAGTTCAATAAATATATTTGTTTACGAATATTTTAGTGATTGGGTTTAACAATTGTTTATAATTATGCCATGATCTTATTTTACATATGAATAGAGAGAGAGAGAGAGAGAGAGAGAGAGATGCTTGTTGGGGTTTAAAATAAAATATGATTGACAGTTTCAACAATGTTTGTGCTCAACATTTCATATAAATTAATAAAGTATTTACATTGTGTGTATTGTGTAGATGAATAAGGTAATATTAAGTTTGTAGACTCAAAGGATCTATAGGAGCAAGGTGAGTGCTTATACACTCACTTAGCCCGTGTCTTGTGGTTGTTTTCCATGTCTCTTGTGCTAGCATCAGTCGTCGCGGGAGTTCCTCCTCTTAGGTAACTCTTGTGGATTTACCTCACATATCCTAGTTATGATTATTGAATCCCTTGATAACTATCGATGGAAACTCTGTGCTCAGTACAGATTTATGGGTTAATGACTATATGGAAACCCATATTGTGCTATGTCCATATTACATACACCTCAGACTGTGTGTTGGAAATTTCTGACTTGTATTACGTGATTGGATGATGACCTTTGGAGAATCCTACATGTGATAAACATCCGATTTCAGATAATATAGATGCTGGTTTTTTGGAAATGGTTTCTCAGTTTTTATGCCACAGTCGAGTCTGAGTTATTTTTTGGAGAAGTTTCTCAGTCTTTATGATAGAACCAAGTATAAATATTTGAATTTAATTTGAGGATACAAGGCTGTGCATATCTTTTCCTATGAATATCAAGTCACGACGATGCTATGTTGGTCTTGTTAAGCATTGTGGTTTTTTTCAGAAATTTTAACTAGGGATGAGCACGGCTCATAATACGGATTCAATATCATTTATGATATATTTTTGGTTTTTTTGTGTGTGATGATCCTATAAATCTTGTATGATTAATACCAACCATGAGGATTGATATAGGCATATGGAGATATATCCTTAAGCTAATTCGGCCCCAAATCTCATTCACATGGATTGATAGAACACCAAATATGGATGCACATTACTTTTTCCTTAATCTACGGTGCCTAGCATATGGTTAATAGGCTTATGTCTGATCATGCATGGCTGATGGTACTCAATGCTAATTCAATAAACTGATACATTAGCACTACGTGGACTTTGGAAACTTTATAAGGCCTCAATATAGGCCAAAGAATTTGTTAATATAACTCACAATTTGAGAACTTAACCCTCGGTTTAGTTAGATAAGGGGAGGTCATGTGCACATGAGAATGTATATAGCTTCTCTTGTCAAAATAGGGTTTCCTGGAAGTTGCCATTAGAACGTATTTCATAATACTACTAATATGTAGTGACAATGATGATTTTTTAACAAATAGGTGGCTTTCTGAATTCATGCAAAAAGATCTCCTAAGACAAGCTTAACATGACTACCAATCCTTTGGACAATATGTGGATTGTTGGATTATCTTTAGCGATACCTGAGTGCTTATACCTTGATAGGCTGTAACATATAAATTTAATTTGTTTTGCTGATATGATTGGAGATATCTACTGGTTCTTTTGGGATTACTGAGAAGCTAGCTGTTTTTTCATATAATAGGAAACAATATTGGATCTCTTTATAGAGATCACTAGATAGTCAATCATCTTCCAATTTTTGAATTATCCCTTTACTTTGGGATGATACTATATTCTAGACATATCAAGGGGAATGATCCCATCACTACATAAACCATAGGCTATTTTGGGTGACATCTATAACACGTGATAGGTCCTTTGACACCTGCAAGACACACACGGGCTAACTCTTTGTTTGTCTGTTTGGATGGATGCAGGTAACATGACCTATTCTCTCAAAATACTTTTGTGGTTTATTCTCTACAACAAATAATTCTTTTTCATTTAATGGAGTCACTAGCTCCACGTTCTTGTAACATGATTATTGTACACAAATCTATTGTTATATAATCATGTTTAACGTTTTTACTAGTCAAGTTGGATAAGGTTCTTGGAGTTTTTTTGACTGCTGATGTAGAAGACTGAACACACACACACACACACACACACACACACACACTCCATGCTCCTCTTTGAGGATGACACCGATTCACCCCTCTCCCTCTCCCTCCCCCTCCTCCCTCTCTCTCTCTCTCTCTCTCTCTCTCACACACACACACACACACACATGCACACACACACACACACACACACACACACACACTCTCTCTCTCTCTCACACACACGCACGCACACACACGCACACACATACACACACACACTCTCTCTCTCTCCCACACACACACACACACACACACACACACACTCTCTCTCTCTCTCTCACACACACACACACACACACACTCTCTCTCTCTCTCTCTCTCTCTCTCTCACACACACACACACACACACACACACACATTAAAACCAATTGAATCATTAATATAAAGACTATCTTAAGAAAGGGTCGAAGCTTTTCTTTGAGAAGACTTGAGGTTCCAACCTAATCCACATGATTGACTGAAACCCAAGCTTAAGGAAGTAGAGAAACCGCCTTTGAGACTGGAGGCGACGAAGCTAATGACAAAAGCGTTTCTCTGTTCAAGTCTCAGAACGAGCTTGCTCGTCTTTGACCCCACCGCGAAAAACAAAAACAAAAAACTAAAACCCAAGTCACGATTGGCTGAATTCAAAACTGTGTAGACCTTCAATGGCTAGGAAATCACGAAGGGACATATGCCAACATGCACTTTGTCATCATTGGCATGATCGGAAAGCGCTATTAAGCTTTCTATGAAGAGAAATGGTATAAGTAGTGAGCATACTCTCTTTAGCATTTACAAGCCTATTATATCTAGGTGTTTGTGAACTGAGTAAGCATGACAAGTCGGTGCCTCCTCTACGTGAGAGTTTCCTTCTTGTTTTGTAGGCCATGGCAATGAAATATAGGAGATGAGGATTGTCCTCCAAATTGAAGAGAGAGAGACAAGAAAAAACCCTAATGTTTATCAAATCAAGTCAAATGTAAGGCAAATGAAACACAAATGACATCTCCTGTTATTTCTATTCTCTTCTGAAGTTGACGTTCAGATATTTTGCACTGTGAGGCGGTGTGTCTCCTGCATGTTCTTCAGCCGCTTCGATCTGTCGTTGAGATCTCAGTTCTGAGATACTACTGTGGAGAGGGGAAGGCTTCGTGACCTCGAAGCCTGCGCAGACCCAGGCGTTAGGGTTTCTTCTACAGGTATTTCTGTTTTCATGCCTTTTTAGGGTTTGCTGCTAACTGCATCTTCCGCAGCTCCTCTAAGGGTAAGCCACCGAACGAAAGGCTAGCTCTGTTACCTCGCCTCTTTTCGTTCGCTCCGTCTTTTACTAGAATTGCCCTCAAGGCGGAGCTCAGCCTTTCTCCTTAGCACTATGTCTCCCTGGGAGGTTATGTACTAGGGTAGATGCGAAGGGCTACAATACTTGTGAGTTATGTTATTCTGCGATGAGCATGGTTAACCTCTTGTTCCTCCACAATTCGCCATAGACATGGCCATTTTCATCTGTTTCTTTTGCTAATTTAGGGTTTAAATTTAAATGAAGTTCTACTAGGTCCTCTTGTTTGTTCTGTGAGCTTTCCACGCTACTCTGGGTTTGCAGATAGGAGGTGGCTCCTGCTTGAGGGTATTTCCCAACAGTCATGGCCAGAGGAAGAAAGTCCAGGCGGGGAGGTGGAGTGGGGTCACAGCCAGTGTCCGCACCGACAAAAGAGGCGAAGGAGGCAGTTGAGACTCAGAGCAAGGAAGCACCAGCTGAGTTAGAAGTGCCAGTAGAATCTCCTGAAGAGCCTGTTGTGGAGCAGACCAAAGCAGTGGGAGAAAAACTAGATGCAGCAGAAACTCCCAATAGTGAAAAAGACGAAAACGCTGATACCAAAACGACACCAAAGAAGGAGAAGGGAAAAAAGCTCAGAGGCAAGAAGGGCAAGAGTTTTGCAGCCCCTGACAGAAACATTAAGGAGAAAAAGCAATTTGATATTGCTGGACTGATTTTCATGTGCAATACTGACACCAAGAAGGACTGCTTCAAGTACCGTGTGTTCGGATTTCCTGAGGCCAGGAAAGATGTGGTTGAGCAGGTGAAAAAGGGTATAAAATTGTTTCTGTTTGACATTGATCGGAGGGTCTTGTATGGGATTTACAAGGCAAGCTCTGAGGGTGGCATAAACCTGATGCCAGAGGCCTTCAAAGATTCGGAGCGCAAGTTTCCAGCTCAGGTGCTGTCCTTAATATTGTTTATTTGTGGATTCAATTTATGCTGTAAGGAATTTTGTGTGATTACATTCAAGAGAGGCTTCAGAGAGAATGGGTGTCTATCCCATCGAAGATTGAGTTGCCCTTTGAAGGCGGTCCTTACCTGGACAGGTCTCCCTCTGCAGGATATCTCAGCAGCGCTCATGAGTTGGGGGGTGGTTAGGTTTTCCATTTGAAGCCTCTTAACTTGTATGGCATACTGAAGGTATTTTTGGCAGGTGCGATTTCGCATTCACAAGGATTGTATGCCGCTTGAGGAGAGCATCTTCAAACAAGCAATCAAGGAGAACTATTTCCGTGGCAACAAATTTAGGTGTGAATTGAATACTGAGCAGGTACTGGACAAACTGTTTGGTCATTGCTACCTGTATCGGACTGTGAGTTTGAACTGACTCTACTTTGCCTGTGCTTTTGAGACTTAGGTTGGCAAGCTGATGCAGCTTTTCCGTCCATTGGATTCTAGAGGCCTGCCAAAGCCTAAGGATGCAAAGAGAGAGCCTGCCTTCAAAGCCAACACCCCTCGAGGTCCTTCTCGACCCCCCTGGTCTCGAGGACCCCCTCCTCGAAGTACCGCTCCAGTACATACTTCTCGAGGCACCGCCCCAGTACATCCAAGGGAGCCAGTTTATCCTAGGGAATATGCCTCTCTGTATCCTAGGGAGCGTCTTCCAGCTGAAATGGAGCTTCGCGCACAGCCAAGCTATGTACCAGTGACAGATGTTGCGCTTGCGGAAGCTGAGGCTGTGTACAGGCAGAGGCTTCAGTTGAGACAAATGCAGGAGGCCCAGTTAGATGCCCTGGACAGAAGGGCTTATGGACTGGATCCCATCGTGGCAGATGCATCAATTACTCGCAAAAGGTATTTGGATGATGTTTACGTAGAGCAGCAAGGCTTGATTCCCAAGAGGCCTTTACTTCAAGATCATCTCTACAGAGACTTGGAGTACCAGAGAGAGATTCCATATAGCAGCTATGGTGATGGTTTGCGTGCTCTCTCTGGAGCTGTGCCATACGATGCCCCATCCGGTCATGTGGCATGGCCCCGAATGACCCTCTAAGAGGATTGCAGGACTTTTTTTATTGAGGGGGTTCGAAAGGGAAACTGCCAAGGAGCTAATGATTTGTGTCTAGATATGAGTAGGTGAGTTGATATTGTAGTTTACCTGCTAGTTTGCTTTGCTTTCCATAATTAGCAGGCCATTTTTCAGCTCTTCATTACTTTCTGTATGGGTTTGACATCTGCATAAGAGACCACTCGTTTTTCTGTTCAACACTATGACATTGCATCCCACTGTAGTTAGTTTCCTTGCTTTTATCATTTTGGTTCTTTTATAAGCACCAGATAATGCTTTGGCAAATGATTACACAAAGTGATTAGGTGCAATCATTATCCATGTTATGAATGCCTTCAAAGATACTAAGAGGCACTTGATGTGGGTCTTAGCTTGGTATTCATATAAATCTTTTGCTGTTGGGGTCTAGCTGATTACACAAACGTGTAATCATAATCCATGCTATGAATGCCTCAAGGATACTAAGAGGCAATCTATGTTGGTCTAGTCTTGATACACATGAAAAGTCCCTTGCTGTTGGGGTCTAGCTGGTGAGTGTATCAAGAGGCCAGTCTCTAATATAGAGTAGTCTTTTGCTTGATCTGAAAAAAAGAGGTCTCTATGAGAATAGGCTTGCTGCTTGTGTTGCAGTATGGAGGCATGTTTTTGGATGATGGTTGTGCAGAGCATCAAGGCTTGATTCCTTAAAAGGCAGAGAGGTTCTCCATAGCAGGTAGGGTGATGGTTTGTGTGTTCTCTGGAGTGTCGTATGATTCCATGACTACACAGCTGGCATGGCCCCAAATTCTCTTAAGGGGATTGCAAAACTGTCCTTATTAAGGGTATTTGAAAGGCATTCTGCCAAGGGAGCTAATGAGTTCTATCTAGACATGAGTTGTTCAGTTGACCTTATAGTGACCTGCTAGATTGTCTGTGTAAGAGAGCACTCATTTTTCTTATCGACACTGATTGCCACTGCAGTTACTTTCCTTGCTTCTGTTTGACCTTTTTAATGGTACTACGCACTAGGTAATGCCTTGGCAAGGCATTACACAAACTGACTAGGTGTGACCACAAGTTATTCCATGAAAGCTTTCAAAGATTCAAGAGGTACTTTGTGCAGCTCTTAGCTAAACAGACACATTTAAAATCTCTTGTTAATTAGGGGCGAGGGGGGGATTCTATATCTGATTATATGCAGGTGGTCATTCTGGCCTGGCTCTCTAGTTGGGTGTGGTCACCAGGTGATGCCAGCAACCGCATTCAACCAATTAAATTAACGGCCAGTTTTTATTTAGTGTAGGCTTGCTGTGGGTGATCTATGGATATGAATGTCGGTAGATGGATTCTATAGCTGAACACACAGGTGGTGCTTGTCGCTGCCCTAACGCTCTAGTTGGGTGTCGTCACCAGGCCATCAGTAGAACCTGGCTACAATTGTGACAAAGTTCTTGTAACCCTCTTTTGTCAGGTGTCCTTGATATTTTTAAAGTAGTGCATTCTATGCTTTCATGACAACTCAGAGATTGAAGTAAATTACGGGGAAAAACCATCCTTTTTATTCGTTGTCTTCTATCAAGTTGATGAAGAATTCCTCCAAATTCGCATGAGCTCACTAGACGTGAGCCATGAGATGTGAGATGCGAGCTACGAGACATGAGATGTAGGTCTAGTAAATAAAAGAGAAAAAAACAAAAAAAAAAACTCAAAAAGAGAAATCTCCGTCATTCAAACTAGCTTTAGGAAGTGGTAGAGATTGCTTCATCAGAGTGAAACCTTTTGATGTGAACTCGGCTTGGGCTCATTCTTCACATGGACAAATCTGTAGTGCATCAAATCATACCTCCTTAGTCATAGCAAATGATCACCGTTTGGGATGAAATGAGCTTATTAAACATAGATGGAAGTGGAGGATTAGCAAATGGGACCTACAATAGGCCTTGGAGTCCGAGATTCACCAAATGGCTCAATAGATAGCACCATTAACTTTATGTAAAGGGCATTAAACAACCTTGTCTTGGACCAAGTTCTAGTGAAGGAGTGGAAGCAAAACTAGGTTCCTCTAGGTTCGCTCCCTCAGGAAGTCAATGTTGATAACTTTGAGCCAGGTTTGTCCCAAACTAGCCATGGCCAAAGTAGCCCAACAACCACAATTATGGCATTTGGGACATGTCTCCTTTATGGCACCATTAGATAATAAGCATTCCACAAAACACTCAACAAGAACACAATGCAAGCATGAGTCCCATACTCTAACGGAGTCCATTATAGAACCTTCTTTACCATGAAACTCCTCTTTGTTCTTCCTTTTGTCCTATTTTTTTTTGAGAATTTGGGACTCCCACCACCCTCCACCCTCCATGGAACATGGAGCTTCTTAGGGAAGGGTAAAGAGCTAGTAACATGGACCTAGGGATTCTATAATGATGTGTCCTTAACTATTGCAAGCATGTAGCCTTAAAGCTAGGCGAACATATGACAAGTACCATTGGAAGCTATGCAACTCAACCCAATGAGCAAGCAACATGGGTATGAAACACGCCAAACCCCATGCACTAGATCCCATGGGCAAGAAACATCATACTTTGAGATAGGGTTTTGCACAACCATTCCCTTATGTTCCATCGCCACATGTGAATATACATAAGATACGTGACGAATGACGTTTGAAATGGAAAGGGTGTTGCCACAAACATAAGATATGCTAAGGATGACGTTTGAAATGGGAAGGGTGTTGCCACAAACATAGCACCTAGAAGCTCAAATTTGGACAAAAACAGAACTATGCCAATTCATATGTCAAGAATAATGACCAATTTTGATGGAACTTGAGATGATCCTATTCAGGTCCTAGAGAAGTTCAATAAAGTTTGTAAATCCATGGGAAGGATTGATGATCCCACAAAGATCTACACATTTTGACATTGCCTTGAAGGCAATGATGGCCAATGGTTTAGGGCACTAAACCCACTTGAAAAGCCAGTTATAAGGTCTTATTAACGTATCATTATTATGGGATTATCACTAAATGGAGCTAGATGGAGCCACATTGCACACATTTACATTAAGAGTAAGAGGAAGAAGAGACCACGTGGGACTACATTGCTAGAACCAAGTATCTCCATATGAGATATAATCCCTATAAATGGCTAGATGATTTACACTCATCGATCTATTCATGATCGAGACAAGAGGCTTCATGACCATCTCTATAGGTTTATTAGACACTACAAGGGGTTTCACGACCATCTCTATAGGTCTAGACACTACATATTTGATGAGTGTTATCGTGAGGCAATAGACTTTATATAAGATAGGGATATAGAAGTCGTCCACCCAAAAACCAAGTGATAGGGGATGTAGAAGTCATCTTACCCAAACCAAGTGATAGGGGATGTATCATCCAAATCCTTAGCACACAAGGGTGCCCAACTAACCAGCATCAACAAGAGTCCTATAGGGTAGTCAAGGACATGTGCATGGATGAGTTGGCAGAAAACCTACTCAACCTAATAGGCCCAAAGGCCAACCCCAAGGGTAACGTCAAGGCAAGCCCAACCAATTCCTCACACTTATTTCACATACACATGAGGCTCCGAATACCCAATAGCTTTATCATGATTGGATTATCTTCTCATTCTCCTCCTCCTTTCTCTTTTCATTGTCTTGAGTGGTTATGTAACGTATAACAACTTCTTGAAATGATAAATTAACATTGAGCAGAGTAGCTACTTCCTCTAATGTGTCATATCATGGGCCACGCTTTCTCCCACCATGGTCCTCCCATAGAGGGATATACTTAGATGGATGTCGATAATGAGGCTTGGTACATGTACTAGTTATGTGAGTGCCTATGTAGAAAAAATGTACTTGTGAAGTGCAAAGCCCTTATGAATATCCTTGTGAATAATGCAAGCATTGTGCATGGGATATATGAGGGCTAAAGGTGTGCCTGTGTCTGTACTCCTTCATGTGTGATAAATCCATCTTACTACTTTCTTTGATCTTTGAGTGTCATTGTTGCTTTCTTTGACATTTTTTCACTTCGGTTAAGAGAAAAAGAATGAGGGTTTCTTCATGCCGAGATTTGTCGTTTGAGGACAAGATTGGGTTATAAAAAAGAATGGTAGGATAACCTTTTGTGCTGTTAGTTCCGGTCAAGACCCGGTACTTGCGTGGTTCTGGACCACCTGAAGAGCAGGACTAATGCAACTATACCCAATGCGATAAGCCAACGGTGATACGTTAAGCTACCCGTCTGTGTAATTTAGAGGAGTTCATCTTCTCTACGGTGCAGGTTAGTTCCTAGGCCTCTTATGATTCCGGAATGGAGGTCTCATCTAGATAAGAATGCACTTAACATGGAATGATGCATAATAGACAGAAATGCACTTAACATGGAATTATGCAGAATAGCCAACACAATGCAAGAAAGAGAGAGACAAGTGAGAGACCGATCCTAACAACATCCTTCAATATTAGCCTTAGGAGGTACAAAGTTGTACAAGGTAAAAGCTCAAATCGTTCACTCAGTATCCAACTATCTCCTATTCCTTATCCTCTAATCCACACATATCCGACAAATTCCCCTTTTTCCCTTACATCCACACAGGTACTACTTGTTCTTTAAGAAACTGTTACAAGTTTGTTACAAAACAAGAAGGCTCGATTTGTTGCACAACGATCAGTTCGGGTGGCGACCAAAAGAGCTGGTTGGCCACCAACACCTAGCGATCACCGGTGGATGTTGTGCCAACAGCGAAGCCCATAGTTGTTCTAGAAAAGTTTTGCATCCGGATGTTCCTGACTTTGGATCTTGCGGTCAGACTCTTATGGCCTATCCTATCTGCCTTTTGTTTCTGCTTTTGTTGCGATGCCCCCTGAAACAAATTGGATGGGATGGTCCTGGGCATATCTTGGCTCATAGGACCTTTTCTTGCTGCTCACAAAAGCATGGTCCACTCCGGCTCTTTCATCCACCTTTCAGAATTGCACATCTATGAGACGCGCCTCCGACTACCTTGCCATGGCCCTCTTCATTGTGTGCACAACCATGCCTGCTTTTGCAAAGGCATGGGGCTCTATTTGCTCTAGGGTGATGGCGTCGTCTTCGAAAACTGTTTTCTCTGGCTCTTTTGGCCTTCTCCTATCGCCTTGATTCCATTTCCACCCATAGGGACCTATTGGTTCTTACTTTGGTACTTCCCTTCCTCTTTATGCTAGGTGACTCCATTGGTGAGGGGCACTAGCAGTATCGCTTTTCGAGTGAGCTGTTGCCTCCTCACCCAGATCCGGGAGTCATAAGAGCCCGCTCCTTCCCCACACTACTTTGGATTTGGGGGAGGGGCTTCTTCCCTATTCGGCTGCTCTTGCCTGAGAGCTGGTCTGTCGCCTTAGGCAGTTCCAACTGGTTCATGAATTTTGGAATTTCATCCTAGTTGGAAGGCCTCATGGCACCTGCCTGCTGAGCCGTCTGGATCAGATTTTGCATGCACTTTAGTGCAATATCCTTCCAGATGCCCATGCTTTTCTGGTTCCTCTTGGATCCTTTTCTGCAGGTCCTCCTTTGCCCTTTTTTCTCTTTTAGCCTAGCTTTGGAAGTCCTCTAGCAGTTTTTCTCTTTTAGCCTAGCTTTGGAAGTCCTCTAGCAGTTTTTCTTTGACAGAACTTCCTTTGCATGTGTCTTTTTCATGGCCTTCATTTGTTCTGCTTTCTTTCTGAGGTTAGCATTAGCTGTTGTCTCGTCAGGGCGACATTCAACTTATTTATCATCATTTTCCCTCCTTTGCCCCTTGTTACCCTTACAGGTGAGACTGCCTCCACTTCCTTTTTCAAAGTTTTTATTGTTTTGCCATCCCGTCTCTGTTGTTCTTTGAATTCTTCTATGAGCGCCTCTAGTTTTTCAATCTGGACTCTCAGGGTGGCCTCATCATTTTCTTTCTCCTCCAGCTTCTTTGTAGCTTCCCACACATGCTCTTTATGTTCATTGTTGGGGATGAGATCCATTGATGATCCTTTCAATAAGACGATCTCTTTCCCCGTCCCTTTAGATTGTGTGGCTGGCTTCTTTCCGTCTCCCTTGAAGAGTGTGAATCTTCTTTTTGAGACTTCCATCTCTTGCCTCAGTTCATTTTCCTTTTGCAGCTCTTCTTCTTTGCTAGCACCTCCTCCGCTGGTTGTTGCCAGCTCCTTTTCCCACTTGGCCCATTTTGTTGCTGTTTCCAAGCCCTTTGTTGGCTGCAGGCCTATTGTTTGGGCCAAATTTAGGTTTTCGGACCCCCTCTCTGGATCTCCCCTTTTGACTGGTAGGGAGCCAACTGTTACAGGAAGGTGTGGGGGCTTGCATAACAATTATTAACTTTGTAAGATACTCTCCCCACACCTCCTTAAGGTCATCTATTGCATGACCTTCCCACTATTCCATCTTCTCTGCTTCAACTCGTATATTTCAGGGAACTTCTCTGCATCCAACAGTGCAAGCTTGGCTTTTGCTTTTACCAACTCCACCTTGTCTTTTTCAGCCTTGTCTTGGACCTCTTTATAATGATTCCGAGGTGCTCTTCCTGGATCAGAGTGACTTGTTCCTCAGTCCTTACTTGACTTTTTCTAGCCCTCTCCAATTCTTCCTGCATTTGTGCAGTCATCTTATCCTTTCTGGCGGCCATCATTTCCTTCATATTTTCCATTTCCCTTTTTATCCCTATGTTGGCTTGCTAGAGTTCCCAAATTTCTTTTTGTAGTACATCTAGCCAACCTCCATCCTCCTCCTGTGCAGCTTCTCTTGTAAGGGTTCATGCTGGTTCATAAGCACTTGGAGGGCCAAATCTCTCTCCTTGATGACCGCTTGTAGCTTTGTCATCTCCTTTAGCATGTCAGTCATACAACATTGAAGGTAGCTAAGGGCTCCTTGTACCCACTCCGTGTCAATGGATTCTGGAAAGTTTGCAGGCTTGGTTGTTGCAGAGATATCTGATTGTGTAGGTGCATCTAGCTGCAAGCTTGCATTAGTGGTACCCTCTTGCTCTGTTGCTCCAGCCTTTGTGATAAAACCGACTTGCCAATATTGGCCAAGTCCTCTTTGAGCTGATAGCCGCCTACTATCTCCATTGCCCCGCTGCCCCCCTCCTTGGCAATTTTCCCCTTCTTGCTGCTCGTCTTTTTCTCACGAAATTCAAATGTTCTTTTCTGTCCCAGTTTGGACGATGCCTAGTCTTGAGTCTTCTTGCCCTGCCCTGAAGTTGCTTGGTTGCAATGTCTGAGCATCGCCTCTTCTTGGGGCTTTCTTGTTGCCTCCTCTTTGGGGCATTCTTCCTTGTTATTTTTAGCTCTTGCTTGGGCCTTCCCGTTAAACAGGGCCGTCAGATATGGGCCAATCTTTGTTTTTGTGTTGGGCTTGGCTAGCTTCCCAATTTGTTCCTTAAATTATGGTACATGACCTCTGCCCACTCCACTCTTGTTTCGGCTTCAGTTGCCTTAACCATTCTGAAAGTTTTTCTGGACATACAATATGGTTTGTGCATGAGATTGATCATCTTCACTACAAAATGCATTTGCTTCTGTCTGCCTTCATCTACCATAGTGGTAATCTGGAATTCCTTGGCCCTGCCCTCCAATGGGCTGAATTCCCTGATCACGTCCTTGTTGGCTTGATCTCAACTTCCCCCTCAACCGACAAATTAAACACTTCAGCTACATATAAGGGGCCGAAGACCTTCTTCTCACCTGATCTTGACTGGCAAATTAAACACTTCAGCTACATATAAGGGGTCGAAGACCTTCTTCTCACCTAATGTCAAGGTGATCATGTTTGACTTTTAAACCTGCTCCACAACTGCTCCATAGCTCTAAAGTTGTGTTGGAGCTCCTCTACAAATTGCTTTAGTCCCATTTTATTCAGCCAGTTGGCATGCTTGTCTGCCTTTTTGTATAGGGTGGATGAGAGATTCTTGACAAATTTCACCATCCATAATAAGATGCGAGAGACTTAGGGTTGAGGGCAAACTAGGCCTTTGATGGAGAAAGTGATACACTTTCTATTTGTTGTTGTGGCGCACGCCCCCCTTAGTATGGCCATAACTGCCTGATATCTCCATGATTTTCTCAAATTCTTTTCAAAATTTGTCCATGAGTGCCCATTGCTTGAGATACGAGATCATTAATTGTCGTATTGAGAAAGGGCGACAGTGATTTGACACATTTTCCCTTCCATCCATGTATCCTTTTTTGAGGCAGCAATCTTGATTTTTCTCCCACCTCCATGTTGTTGCCAGCTGGCTCCTCGTTCTCTGTGCACACACTGCAATCATATTTACATTGGTAGTGCCTAATTTTGGATTTTGTTCTTTTCTATTTTCATACTCTTCATAATCCTGTCCAACTTGGATATCTTGATCCTGACTGACCTCTGAATCAGCTTGTTGGACATTCTACGGATCCGGACACACTTTCCTTTCCTGATCTGGCATCCGTCCATAACAAGGCTTTAGCTTGTATCCATTCACTAGTTTCCTTAGCCTTTCACCATCCAGGCTTGCTAGTTCAAAGGTTGCTGTCCCCATTTTTCTGACAATTCTCTATGGGCCCATCCATATCAGTGTGCATATTTTAATGCCATCGACTAACATAATCATGCCTGGACCACTTTCTGCCCCGTGACTTCTTCGAAAAAGTGCCCTTCTCTTATCCCTTTGATGCACTTCGGCCAGCATAGCCTGTTGCTCATGCTCGGGGGGGGGGGACACATCTTCTCAGTATTTGAAGGGACACATCTTCTCAGTATTTGATCAATGCCCATCTTGTAGAGCTGACTTGCTACCACCATAAATGACTTGCTCCGTAGAGTGAGCTTTTTTCTCTCATCTCTGGACATATACTGCAGAAAGGACAAGTCCGAGAGGAACTGCAGCATCTCATCATACTAGCTAGGATTTTCTCCATCTATGATGAAGAGCTGAGCATCTGGGAAGTCATCCTCCACCCCTTATGGATCTTCTCCTGACTCCAGTCTGGATAGGAAATTTGCTACTGTGTGTGTGTTTCCTAGGGTGTACTTGATAGTGAACTCAAACTCTTGTAAACAACAAAATCCATCTGGCTAATTTTTATGCCAAGTCTGGTTTGTTCACCAGGTACAAGAGTGCTTTGTGGTCCACATGAAATTCAAACACATTTTCTCACAGATAGTGCCTAAATTTCTTGATCGAGTAGATCATCCCCAATGACTCCTTTTCTATGGGTGGAGATGGGTTATAGACAGATTTAAAAAGGTAAGTTAAGTTTGTGGAAAGATTACCAGACCTCGTTGTCTTCAAGGTTGTTTGTTCTTAATCACTACTTGCTTCCTTCCATTATGTATTTTATTTGCTGTTGGAAACCTCCTAAAAGTCATCTGCAGTTACTTCACTCTCTAACCTCAAATTTTTTGTGGGGAGGGGATGGTTATAGCAAAAAAATTTCTAAGGTTTCTCTTAAAATCGCTTTGCTGCCTAAAACTCAAGGGGGGCTGGGCCTTCTGGATATAAATAAATTGGCTATTGGAGTAGTTCTTTTCTGGCTTAGACATCCTTCTACTTGTATAGTAAACTGGTTAGAACTAGCCCTCTTGCAACTACTACATCAAAGCACTACCAATGATGAATTCAGAAGCATCAACAAATACATGGAATACTAGATCAAAGTTTGGTTGTTGAAGAATGGGTGCCGATGACAGTAACCACCTTGAGATTCCGGAATGCCTCTTGATAGGATCCTGACCAGACATATTTTACATCTTTCATCATAGCTAGGTTGTACAGGGGTATTGCCATGTTCGGCAGGAACCTCATGAATCTACTATGCCATTTGATCAGTCCCAAGAATCTGGAAAGTTCTTTGGCAGCTGCAGTTTTATAATAATCTTGACCTTGGCTAGATCTACTGCGAGTCCTTCTGCAGATACTATGTATCCTAACAAGGATCCACTCATGACAACAAAGGTGTGCTTGGCTGGATTGAGGCTCATTCTGGCTTTTCTGCACTTCTCCAGGCACATCATGAGGTGTGTTATGCGGTCTTCTTTCTTGACCTTGGCGAGATCTATTGCCAGTCCTTCTGCAGATACTATGCAATGAACATGCATCCTGCCACTTCTATTTGTTTTCCCCCTGATGATTCCAACTTGTTGGACTCTTCTCTGGTCAGCCATCCGGATCTGGAACTGAGCAGGCTGCATATCCGTGATTTCGAGTTTTTTGGCCATGATATCTGATATTATGTTTACTCCTGCTGACCCTCCATCCAAAAGAATGAGCCTTGACAATGTCTTCCCTTTGATTTTTATGGTCACCTCCGAAACGGATGTGTCACAGTCCTGGATTATCTCCACATTCCTACATTCAGCATTTGGATTTTCCATTTCGTGCACGGGCATCTACACCAATATTTCATTTGGCACTATGGCATGAAGCAGATTTTGCTTGTAATTGGGAGCTAGATTCAACATTTTGTTCAGTGTGATGTTCAGTTTCATCTTGCAGATCCTCCTATAAGTCATTGTCCAGTGTGATGTTCAGTTTCATCTTGTAGGTCCTCCCACATGTCATATTCCTTCACAGAGTTGTTGTTTTTCTACTTGTCAGTGGGAATACCCTGGCCTCTATACATTCTTCTTTCTTCCTCCTTTGCTTTCCTTACTTTTCCCTGACATTCCCTTGTCACCTTTCCTATTCAGACTTCTTTTGAATTTATTTCCACTTCCTTTCAGGACACTTCTGCTACTCTGGGCTACAATTCGCTCTAGTTGGCACTTCAACATCCTTTCTTGGGTTGCTTTATCATTGCACACCGACTTCTTTCCTGCTACAATTTCTTTCCTAACCCATTCCTAGGATTAATAAGAGCTACTATCATTATCTTATATCAAGGAGTTAAGGTAGATACACCAAAAGGTCATATATTCAAGGTATGAAGCAATTGTGTCCAAATCTACAACTTGGACGGGCGCCTGTAATGGTCCAATGGAATACTTATGGTGATTCCCGCTTCAAGAGTGTGTGGTAGTAAGTTAGGATGAAGTCACAAGTGATGTACTTCATGGATATATTATGAGAGTAGTCATTATAATAGCATTAGGCCTCTTATGAGCCTAAAGTGCCCGACCGGCCATAATTTAAGTGAGTGTGAACACTTATGGCCATGTATATAAGTGAATATCTCTCATAATACAAAGAACTCTCCCTTTGTGCAATAAATTCTTGCTCTTGCTAATCCTCTTACTAATCTCTCTCTAATCTATGCTGGTGAGTGTCTGAGTGAAGTGAGGTGAGAGGAGGGACAGGTACACGTAGTGCAACGCGGCGGTGTGACAACGCTTGCGAGAGGTGCGGTGGAATTGCTTCTCAAGGAGTTGTAGAGCTTGGAGACCTCAAGGGTTATGAGCTCGGCCATTGGAAAGATCCTCATAACAGTTGTGGTTCACTAGGTAATCTCTTGTTGGATGTGTTTCAAGGGGGGTTTGGGTGAACCATAACATTTTCGGCTATCGTGGAATCATCCTTGGCTTTTTCCATCGTTTTCCTCTAATCTACGTATTACCCATTGCCCATTTTCTTGATTAGTGTTTTCCATGAAAAAGATGTGGTTTTGATGGAGATTTGTGTGTGATTTGGTGAGAAATAGATCTCTTTTTTGTTTTGTAAAGAATACCTTTTTGCTTAATTTTTAGCTTAAATCGTTGTTTTTGGTTGTTGTTAATGTGGTTTTTAATGTTCCTAGGGATTTCATATAGAGTCTATTAGGCTTTGTTTGCTTCCATTGCATCAAAAAATGCGATAGAATGCAATTTTTAGCTCTCTTTAGAGTTAAACATAGAGTTAGAATCATTAATTTTTGTTTGATTTGTGTGTTTTTTGTTTGATTTTACGCATTAGAGTGTTAGCAAGCATTTGGAGTAGCTTAATCATTTAATTTTTTTTCAAAAATATTCAAAAGCTCTTGAAATCAACTAATCTTCCTTAATTGATTGGTTTTTGTCATTAAGGGGTGGTTAATCCAATTCAAGAGGTAAAAAAATCAAAAAATATGTTTTTTGGGGTTAAAATGGATCATGTAAGAGGTCAAAATTAGTGTTTTTGTTGAGAGTTTTGAGAGCATCTAGATTCATCAGAACACCTAATTACATCAATTTCTTTATCAATTAGAGGAATTTTCCTCTCTTTTGCTTAATTTTGCATAAAGAGAAGAGAATAAAATTAAGAGTTTAATTAATATCTAATTATAGATCAACTTACACATTAGTTGATACACATAGTTTAGCAATTTCATGCTCTATCCAATGATGTGCTCAATGGTGTGAATTAATTAGTGATTAGTGGTTAATTAGAGCTCTTATTTAGTTCAAAAGGAAAAAAAGATTAGTAGAAGGATTAATTTTTGATTAATTTTTGAGTACCTTTTTCCATAACTCATTAAGGCTAATTAGCATTGAATGAAAAGATGCCAATGAGTTGTCAAATTGTCCATTTTGGGGGTGATTTATGAAGGGTGTAAGGGGGTTGACTTTTTTGATTTGCACTTGCCTTTTTTGGGAAAATGCCCATATCTCCCCAATTTAAAATTCAAAAAATATTCCCCCCACACAAAGAAACTTGAATTTTTCACTAGAATCTAAAAAAGAATCGTGAAACTTACATGTTTCACGATGTGAAACACAAGGGTTTTACATCGTGAAACAGCCCCCGTATGGCAAAAAAAAAAATGACGTTTCATGAGTTAGTGTTTCACGAGTTAGTGTTTCATGGGTTAGTGTTCACGGATTAAGGGTGTTTCACAAATTAGCATTTTTGACCAAAAATAAAATAAAATAAAATTATGAAACGTACCTATTTCATGACGTGAAATAGCCCCCCACGATAGGAAAAAAATAGACATTTCATGAGTTAGTGTCTCATGGGTTAGTGTTTTTTGGATTAAGGGTGTTTCACAGATTAACGTTTCATGCAAATTTTTTTTAAAATGAAACGTACCTATTTCACGCGTGAAACACAAGGGTTTCATGGTGTGAAATAGCCCCCATGGCAAAAAAACAAAAATAAAAAAGATGATGTTTCATGAGTTAGTGTTTCACGGATTAGCATCACACCTTTTTTTTTTGGGGCGTGAAGTACATTTCATGTCATGAAACCCTATTGTTTCACATCATGAAACATGCAAAAAAAAAGAAGAGTTTGGAAAACATCCTTGTTTGGAAGTCCATATCTGCTAAATCATGAATCCGATGAACGAGCTCTAGTTCTCATCATAAAGCCGGCATCGACCTCTTTGAAATTGGTCTTGAGAATCAGAGGAAAAAATCTATCATTTTAGCTTCCAAGCAGTAGCCTCAAAATTTGACCCAAAAATCAAGGTAAAAACGGCTCTTAAAGCACTAAAAATCGCCCAAAACAACCCCAAAAAAGATTGCAAACCATATTTGGACTACTTTTTGAGTGTCTAAACCACCAAATCACAGAGACAAAGTTGTAGTACTCCAAAAATACTACAACTCTCTCATTTAGAGTTTTTTCAAATTCCTTTTGGAACATATTCAAAAATGGGTTGCGAGGAAAAAAAATCGAAAACAAAATTCATCTTGAGACAATGATGGAAAATAGGTTTTGAGACCTCCTCTTCCATCGGGGATGCTACAGGCATGCACTTTTTCTGGAAAAATATATCTAAGGTTGTTCATGTGCGTGTAGCGCCTAAGCTAATTGGGACAAACGAACACTCGTTTGACCCAGCGAAGGGAGCGCCAAGCCTCTTGAGGCTGTAATGGACTGTAAGAAAACCTAACAAGAAAAAACAAAAAAACACCTGTGCTTGCTCGTTAAGGAGTAATTTACAACGTCAATATATGGCAACGATAGAGGGATTACTAAGGCTCACACCCAGACTAAACCCAATGGCTGATATCTTCGAGCCATTGAGATCCATGCCCCAAATGCATCTCCCAATTCCTTTTGCCATTGGCGAGACGACAACAAGCGTGTCATCGGGTTTTACACCCCCCCTGTCACATCAATCCCTCCAGGATTTGGTCCCTTGCCCAGCACTACCACAAGTTCTAAACCTTTAGGAGGGCTAGGTACCCTTTGCAACCCCTAGATGCCCACACCATGGATATATTGACTAATCTAGGAAGGGACGTTGCCCAAGGACTAAGTGAGTCCCTACCCACATTAGCACCCACACACGGCTTCAGTGACTCATACAAAAACAAAGCCTTACAGATTTCCAAAATCATGGGCAAATACGATGGAACGATCGATTTTGTTCAATTCATACAAATGTTTGAACAAAGATGTGAAGCCTTTGGAAATCCAAATTGCCCCACCAAGGTACATGCGTTGAACCTATGCTTACTGGGAAAGGCTAGTCGATGGTTCATCACATTGATGCCAGCGATCAAAACAAACTTCATGACCATGAAAACATCCTTTATCCATGGCTTTTCAAGACAAGGTGATCAGTGGAGTGTAGAAAAAGAGCTCTATTCAATTGAGCGTAAATAAAACGAAACCATTAGAGATTTTATCCTTCAGATAAAAATCTTAGACTCACAATGTGAGCCATGGGAAAAACTAAACAATGCTCAATTGAAGAGATGTTTCATGATGGGCTTGAAGAATAACAGCTTACACAACTTGATCATTGTATCCAATCTAGAAACATTCGATCAATGTTATAAAGAAGCAATATGATTAGATGACAGCATGATGGAGGATGATCACAATAGGAGATGTTCCTCATCTAAACCAAGTGAAGTAAAGGCTAAAGAAAAATTGATCTTGGAATTGTTACTCCCTGAATTCTATATAGCATTTCTTAAAATATTTGAACCGACATCTCCAAGAGAGGATGAGATCCCAAAAAACCAAACATCCTGAATGTCACTTAAAGTGATGGGCAAAATGCCTTGTGTTCATTTTTGCGATTGCTATGTCCATCCCTATCCCCAATAATGTATGTAATGTATGTACAATGCGCCTATTTTTTTTTACTACATATATTGCAAAACCTTTGGTCATGACACATTGCAATGTCCCAATGCACCTACAATTAACTCAAAACCTCCATCTCCCGTGCCCTAAACAAAAACAGTTCAAAGAGTCGAAACTGCCTAAGAAGTGGTTAAGTAAACACTTTACTGTTTCTATTAACTGTGGACCGCACAAAGTGGCACACTGCATAATTTGGAATACTTCCATGCCCACAGTAACTGACACTTTATAACACATATGTGAACGATGTGGCATCGATCACATATTCCAAGATTTTTTGACACGAGTTGGTTCAATGCAACCTATCTCACAGAATACAACTCTTAACATCTTGAGTGTGCAAAATGGGCAATTGTCTATGGTACCCTTGAATTTGCTTACACCCTTACAAGCCAAGGCACGAGAAACAATAAAAAAAATGCAAAAGAAAATACTTTGAAATGGGTAGAAGAGCATGTTTAAAATAGAAACCAAAAGGTGAAACAAAGCCTTCTAAATCTAAGAAAAACAAGGGGCAACAAACTATCGACACCAAAGTTGAAATAGAGGACAAGGAAAAGGAGCCTGTGGAAATCCTAACCCCAAAAGATGTTAAAATCCTAAAGATCTCTCTAGCTAATAACCATGCATGAACTAGGCATATACTCATCCACCCAACCACCCCCCCCCGAGCCCAAGGGTGCACACATCAATATAATGAAGTACCACATACCTAACCTTGGTGTTCCATACCACCAAGAGATATGACTTGAATCCAGCAGCACATAGCTCTAGCATGAAATGGCAAGAGAGTAGATACAATGCTCTACACAAGAGAACATGCCTTGAGAGTGCCCCATGTCCCTATTATATAGGAGGACCCTCAAGTGACTCTTGACTTTCCATTTCCATGTGTGACCCTTGGCCCTAACCTCAACCAAAGGTTAGACCTAACCCTTGCTCCACTAGAGCATGTTCCCATCATGCTCCCATGCTCACATGCCTAGGGTGGGTTAGCCTCGTAGTATATGCACATATAATGTGCACATAACAAAAGAGCCAAAAGCTGCACATGATGCGGAAGCATCCACCTCAAAGGCTAACCCTAAACCACAAAACCCATGGGTAAGACAGAGAACAAAAAAGCAAAAAAGAAAAATTGTTCTCATCGGTATGGGAAACATAATGAAACAAGTTCTAGTACGTCACTTAGTGATGAGGATGAAACAAGTTCTGATTCATCACTTAGTGCACCTCACAGACCAATCAAGAAACTAGAACCCGCCCAACCACCCCAAAGTGAAAATCATGATCTCATGACACATGCGCAACGCAAAAAGCGAGCTCACATATCCGACTAATTCTCCCTTTTTCCCTTATATCCATTGACATGGGTACTACTCGCTCTTTAAGAAAATGTTACAAGTTTGTTAACAAAACAAGAAGGCTTAATTTGTTGCACAACGGTCAGTCCAAGCGCGGCGGCCAAATGGTCTAGTTGGCCACCAACATGTGCGTGCATCATTCAATCAGAATCCAAGTGATGGGTCGTACCATGTATGTTTACTCTCTGAAACACAGGTTAGGACCGCCCAAGACCACACAGGTCGAGCTCTGATACTATGTCAAAGTCACGCAGTAGCAACATGCACACCACCCTAGGGCACTAAGCAACATCAGTGGCTGGGCTCCCATCTCCTTGCCGTTGTTCCCCCCCCAAGAACCCGACCGGAGGAGATATCTATAATAAAGTGCCACCACACCCTATATATGGCTCTTCGACTTCCCATACTCTTGCATATAGGATAATCCACCACAACTTCTAGTCATGCGATAACCCAAGAATAGCTACAAGAATTGCCACCTCCAACACCAGTCCCCCCATCAAGAGATGTACCTGAGTTGATATTGGTGATGAGAGTGTATGCACACTTTATAGTGCTTTAGGGTCAATGAGAGACCCTGATCTTTTTCTTGTCTCATGGTTTTGACTATTTGATCAAGGAGAACCATGAGCTTCTGCATTTGAAGTGTGATGGGTGGAGGAGCTTCTGACATTAGTGGTGTACCTAGGTTCCTTGTGTGGGGATTATATCCTTAGCTAGAGGCCAGTACTGATGTGGGGGGTTATATCCTTAGTCAGTGCTAATCTATTTTATATGAAGTGCTTAATAGAGAAGTGGGTTAGGTTCCTTGTGTGGAGGTTATATCCTTAGTTTAAGCTTAGTGCTGATGCGTTTTTTTGTGAAGTGATCATTAAAGAAGTGAAGAAGATGCTCTAGACTCTTTTGAAGACTCTAGTACTAATAAAGAAGAAATACATGCTATAACGGTCTAGGTCAAAGGCCTTACTCTAGGCGAGGTCGAGGATGAGCGGGCTTTCTAAGCCTCTTCTCCCCTCCTTCAATATGTGTCTGCCCGGGTTGTCCCCTAAAATTTGAGTTAAATAATCCATGTGTGTGTGTTTCCTTTATACATTTGTTTCACTTTCACTTATAAAAGGCTCCGTGTTATCTTTTATCCCTATTAGGATGTAGGGCACGATAAAGAGTTGGCCATGTTGCTTCAGTCACTTGCTATTTGGAGGATTAGCATGGCATAGGAGGTGCACATGGCTAGATCACTCCCTTGTAGCATGTGATAAAGTTAGAAAGTAGCTACTTCTTTTGCATGTTGGTCTCACCACCTTCTCTCCAAAGGGGGGTTTTGTTGGGTATTCAAAGCCTCATGTGTGTAAATAAGCCCTTGTATATGTTTATGTGTCCATGTATGTGTGAACTAGCCCTTAGATAGCTTAGTGTGTTTATGTGTGTGAACAACCTCTTATAGTCGCCTTTGTGTGTGAGTGTGATAAGCAATGATGTCATATGTTTATGCATGTGTCATTACACCACTTAATGTGATGTGTCAAAGATAAGGCTTTTTAGCCTAAAAAAGGATGTACTTGATGTAACATTAATCAATCAATCAAAGCTTCATTGAGTTGTACAATCACTTTCTCTCCTCTTTGTGTTTGCTACATCTTTATCTCACTCTCTCCTACACGCACCATCATGAATATCGTCAGGGCTCCATAGCAACTGCTTCAACTCAACCTAACTTAGCCAACAAAAGCATGCCTCACACCTCATTCAATTTGCACTACTGCTATACTACCACACTAGTTTATGAGAGAGATATGAGAGAGTTGCAAGAGAGTAGAGAGAACATCATCTCCATTGCACAAAGAAAAGAAGAAGATCTATCTCATGTGAAAGAGAGTTGCAAGAGAGTAGAGAGTACATCATCTCCATTGCACAAAGAAAAGAAAAAGATCTACCTCATGAAAGATTAGCTTTTATATTTCATGAGACTTTTCTCACTAGCATGCTAAAGAGTAAGTGACCCAAGGCACCCATTACCAACTCTGGGCTTTTATAAGTGTTTGGCCCTATAAGCCAAGCTTCTCATAAACAACCATGAACAACATGATATGGGAGTGTCTCAAGAGTGCTTATGGTATGAATAATGTGACAAGGTGTTTACATAGTAGTGCATCCATATATCAATGAAGTATCCATGTTAACCTAAATTGATTAATAATGAGGCTGACAAATTCTCCATTTTATGTGAAAGAATGTGATGTGATGTAAAGGGATGTGGATGTGTATGTAAAGGGATGTGATGTGATGTAAAGGGATGTGTATGTGAAAGAATGGATGTGGATGTGTATGTGAAAGAATGTGATGTGTATGTGAAAGAATGGATGTGGATGTGTATGTGAAGGAATGGATGTGGATGTGTATGTGAAAGAATAGGTGTGCATGTGTATGTGAAAGAATGGATGTGGATGAATGAGATGAGATGTGTATGAATGAGACATGATGTGGATGTAATGTAATGTGGATGGGATGAATGAGATATGATGTGGATAGATGTGATGTGATGTAATGTGGATAGAATGTATGATGGGATGGTGATGAGAATGAATGTGATGGATATGAATGAATGTGATATGACGGATGTAAATGGATGTGATGTAAATGAATGTGATGGACGTGAATAGATGTGATGTGATGTGAATCGAGATGTGAATGAATGAGATGTGATGTCATGTGAATTAGGATGTGAATGAATAATATGGGATGTGAATGGATGAGATGTGATGTGATGTGAATCGGGATGTGAATGAATGAGATGTGATGTGAAATGAAAATTAGAAAAGATGTGAATGGATGATATGTGATGTGAACGAATGTGATGTGATGTGATGTGAAACGGGATAGATGTGAATGAATATGATGTGATAAGATGTGATGTAATGAGAATGGATGTGGATGAGAATGAGATGAGAGGATCTGTGAAAGGGTGAGATGGGAAGTACATGGATGTGGATGTGGATGTGTATGTGAAAGAATGGATGTGGATGTGTATGTGAAAGAATGGATGTGTATGTGTATGTGAAAGAATGTGATGTGATGTAAAGGGATGTGGATGTGTATGTGAAAGAAGGGATGTGGATGTGTATGTGAAAGAATGGATGTGGATGTGTATGTGAAAGAATGTGATGTGTATGTGAAAGAATGGATGTGGATGTGTATGTGAAGGAATGGATGTGGATGTATATGTGAAAGAATGGGTGTGCATGTGTATGTGAAAGAATGGATGTGGATGAATGAGATGAGATGTGTATGAATGAGACATGATGTGGATGTGATGTAATGTGGATGGGATGAATGAGATATGATGTGGATAGATGTGATGTGATGTAATGTGGATAGAATGTATGTGATGGGATGGTGATGAGAATGAATGTGATGGATATGAATGAATGTGATATGATGGAAGTAAATGGATGTGATGTAAATGAATGTGATGGACGTGAATAGATGTGATGTGATGTGAATCGGGATGTGAATGAATGAGATGTGATGTCATGTGAATCAGGATGTGAATGAATAATATGAGATGTGAATGGATGAGATGTGAATCGGGATGTGAATGAATGAGATGTGATGAGATGTGATATAAATTGGGATAGATGTGAATGATGTGATGAGATGTGATATAAATTGGGATAGATGTGAATGGATGATATGTGATGTAAACGAATGTGATGTGATGTGAAACGGGATAGATGTGAATGAATATGATGTGATAAGATGTGATGTAATGAGAGTGAATGTGGATGAGAATGAGATGAGAGGATATGTGAAAGGGTGAGATGGGAAGTACATGGATGTGGATGTGGATGTGTATGTGAAAGAACGGATGTGGATGTGTATGTGAAAGAATGTGATGTGATATAAAGGGATGTGGATGTGTATGTGAAAGAATGGATGTGGATGTGTATGTGAAAGAATGGATGTGTATGTGTATGTGAAAGAATGGATGTGGATGTGTATGTGAAAGAATGTGATGTGATGTAAAGGGATGTGGATGTGTATGTGAAAGAATGGATGTGGATGTATATGTGAAAGAATGTGATGTGTATGTATATGTGAAAGAATGGATGTGGATGTGTATGTGAAAGAATGGATGTGGATGTGTATGTGAAGGAATGGATGTGGATGTGTATGTGAAAGAATGGGTGTGCATGTGTATGTGAAAGAATGGATGTGGATGAATGAGATGAGATGTGTATGAATGAGACATGATGTGGATGGGATGAATGAGATCTGATGTGATGTGATGTAATGTGGATAGAATGTATGTGATGGGATGGTGATGAGAATGAATGTGATGGATATGAATGAATGTGATATGATGGATGTAAATGGATGTGATGTACATGAATGTGAATAGACGTGATGTGATGTGAATCGGGATGTGAATGAATGAGATATGATGTCATGTGAATCAGGATGTGAATGAATAATATGGGATGTGAATGGATGAGATGTGAATCGGGATGTGAATGAATGAGATGTGATGTGAAATGGATGTGATGTAAATTGGGATAGATGCGAATGGATTATAAGTGATGTGAACGAATGTGATGTGAAATGGGATAGATCTGAATGAATATGATGTGATGAGATGTGGATATGGGTAGATGCGAGTGGATGAGATCTGATGAGGATAAATGAGGAAAGATGTGATGAGATGGAAAAATGATGTGATTGGATGGGAATACATATGAAATGGATGTGAGTGGATGGGAATACATATGAAATGGATGTGGATTGATGTGGAAAGACGAGAGTTCGTTATAGAAACTGTATTAATGACTTGTTTTTAAATGACTATTTTATGTCAATAATGCTGGGGAAGCATTTTGACCGTCTTGTGAATGAGGTCGTGGAGACCTAATTGATAAAGTTGCAATAACAGACAGAGAGTCAACGGAGGACATCTCGCGTAGCAAGGTCGACCAAGGTCTCGACCAGCCTCGGTTCGATTTAAATGGTGAGCTTTCGGTATGGTGGATGAGGGACAAGGAAGCGGCCTATGAGTGAAGCACTAGGTGACCTGCGAAGGATCCTAGAGGGTGCCGACCATACAGTGTTCGGTATACCCACACGTGCGTCGGGGAAGATATTGGAGCAAGGAGTAAGAGTTGTTTTCTGAAACCGGGCATGGATCTGGTTGATTGACCTCATCAACGGATGAGTCCATGGCTCTTTTATATGGATCTGCTGGTTGATCTTGCTGATCTTCAACGGAGATTCCATTTTGATTTTTATAAGTGAATAAATTATCGGGTATTATGAGCTAGGAACTATTGAAAAGGCCCCTGAGTGGACAGGTGGTGAACGTTTATGTTTGCCAATGATGTCATAAGTACACTGATGAAGGAATGATTAAAAATTAGAAATCAACTGGATATTTTGGAGGATTATGATCAGTGATTCTATGGTTTCATTAAAAGATTGTTTTAAAGATAGCTGAATCTGTGAAACAGGCAATTTCATATTGGGTGTGTAAGTGGTGTGACTAGCTTGAAGTTTGCATAAAAATCCGGTTAGGGGGCCTGGGAACTCTTTTCCCTGGTACGCGGGACAAAACCTAACCAAATTCCTAAATGGATCCCATCACTACAGTGGTGATGAATTCAAATGTGGTTGATATGATTTTAAAATTCTGGTTGAGAATTGATGAGTTGATTTGGATTCTGATTGAAAAATGATGATTCCTGAATTTTGGTTGAAAAGCGATAAGTTGAGCAAAATCACAATGAGGATGAATCGGACGAATCCCAGTGATGATGATAATAACTGGAATGATGATTATGACTTTAGCAAATCACTATGAGATTAGTGGATTGTGCTGACAGATTGCTACTATTAACACGACCCAGTGGATCAAGTTAAGGGATGACAAATTAAAAACCTGCATAACTGAAATTCCCGTAGAGAAATATTCAGATGGAATTTTCAATGAACCATTATTGTATTAAAGATATAAATGATATGATCTGAATGAATTGTTATCTGATAATGAGTTCTATATAAGAGATCTTTATCCCAAGATTTTGTTGAATTAACCAGACTATAAGGAGCCCCAGAATCAGTTGGATCTCAAGAGAAAGAGTTGTCCCCCAGCTACTGCGAGATGAGGATATCTCAGGTTTTTTAAGTGGGGTAGGATGTAAGATTCCTCCCTCCAGCTTTTGAGGTGTACAGGAGTAAGAACCTCCCCTTCTGATCTTATAATTATTCCCCTCTCTGAAATAAAAGAAAGATCCTATTTTATCCTGCTTTGGCCTGGAGAGAGAAAATGTCTAGAGGGAGGTAGTCCAGAATTGAGATATTTTTGGATATAAAAATCCTCCTAGTGTCTAAAATGGTTTCCCCTCAAACAAAAATTCAAAAAGAACCTTTTAAAATGGTTTCCCCTCAAACAAAAATTCAAAAAGAACCTTTATCTAGGCCAAGCAATTGGTAGAAATTTAGGAAAAGTTCCATTATCGATATCAAGTAGTAAAAACTACTAAATGGGAATAGGATGTGGAACGAACGTGATAAGATGTAAATGGGATGTGATAGAATGTGGAACGGACGTGATAAGATGTAAATGGGATGTGATAGAATGTGGAACGGATATGATAAGATGTAAATGGGATGCGATAAGATGTAAATGGGATGCGATAGGATGTGAATGGATGTGATAAGATGTAAATAGGATGTGATAAGATGTAATGTAATGAGAATGGATGTGGATGAGAATGATGAGATGAGAATGAGATGAGAGGATATGTGAAAGGGTGAGATGGGAAGTACATGGATGTGGACGTGTATGTGGAAGAATAGATGTGGATGTGTATGTGAAAGAATGTGATGTGATGTAAAGGGATGTGGATGTGTATGTGAAAGAATGGATGTGGATGTGTATGTGAAAGAATGTGATGTGATATAAAGGGATGTGGATGTGTATGTGAAAGAATGGATGGATGTGTATGTGAAGGAATGGATGTGGATGTGTATGTGAAAGAATGGATGTGGATGAGATGAGTTGTGTATGAATGAGACATGATGTGGATGTGATGTAATGTGGATGGGATGAATGAGATATGATGTGGATAGATGTGATGTGATGTAATGTGGATAGAATGTATGTGATGGGATGGTGATGAGAATGAATGTGATGGATATGAATGAATGTGATATGATGGAAGTAAATGGATGTGATGTAAATGAATGTGATGGATGTGAATAGATGTGATGTGATGTGAATAGGGATGTGAATGAATGAGATGTGATGTCATGTGAATCAGGATGTGAATGAATAATATGGGATGTGAATGGATGAGATGTGATGTGATGTGAATCGGGATGTGAAATGGATGTGATGTAAATTGGGATAGATGTGAATGGATGATATTGTTGAGATATCGAGCTCAACTAGTGAGGTGGTGAATCAGGATGTGAATGAATAATATGGGATGTGAATGGATGAGATGTGATGTGATGTGAATCGGGATGTGCCAAATGGATGTGATGTAAATTGGGATAGATGTGAATGGATGATATTGTTGAGATATCGAGCTCATCTAGTGAGGCGGTGGATACTAATGACCCGCCTGGGGGATAGGCCCCACACTTACACCACTGGCATGGTTGGTGAGATCATGGGTGATAGGCTGTGTGACAGCCATTCTAGGAGACTCGCCTAGTTATAGCGCCAGCTCATTTAGTTGGGTTCACACTATAGAGAACCTTAGTATGTATTTGGTTGAGTACCTTTTCATATGTGTGTACTCTTATCTTTGTATATGGAGTGTTGAGTGTTGAGTGAAGAAGAAGAAGATTTTCAGCCTCTCACCTTGTGTGTTCTCTCTTAGGGTTTTGTGAGTGTGTGTGCTTGCAAGAGCTCAAGCTCTCTTCTCCCCTGTATCTTTTCATAGTATCAGAGCGTGGTTCATGCTAAGGGGCTGAGCTGCAAGCAAGAGAAGCACCAGTACGAGGGTAAGAGCTTCAACTACTCTTTCCTATTTGTGTTGGCGACTACAACCTTGTCGGGAGCTCTACGGGAGGCACTGGCAAACGATCTCTGATTGAGGAGCTTTCTTCGTGGGAGTAAAGCTTTAGGGCAACTATTCAGTCCTATCGGACGAATTTTTTAGGCCGAAAACGCGTTTCGGGTGCGTCAGGACCTCCGTTTTTCAGAAAGCAGGCGATTTCGAGCACTGCGGGTAAGTCATCGATTCTCTACAGAACTCTGTTTTAAGAACTGCAAGAAGACAGATTGGTTGTGCAGACATTGTGTGTGCTGCAAGGAGGTCAACAGTGCCATTGGGTGTATGTATGCACATTGAGGTCACTGGTTGTGACATTTGAGTGTACTATAGTACCGCTGTAGAAAATACAGCAGTTTGTGCAGGACAAACCAGAGTGCTGTTTCTGGCAAATTTGTGTGTCTGGCGAGATGTCAAATGATGGCATAAACCAGATTGTTGCTTCTGAGAAGCTTGATAAGAACAACTTCCATGCTTGGAGGTTCAGGTTGACGAATTTCCTGATGGGAAAGGGTTACTAGGACTATATAGAAGGTGAGCATGAAGAGGAACCAGAGATACCGGAGATCAATCCGACTGCTCTAGATGTGAAAGAGTTCAAGGATTGGAACCAAGGAGCCAGAAAAGTTATGTATGAGCTCTCTATCAGTATATAGGACACCATGATTGGGCATATACATGATGCCAAGTCCCCCAAGGAGGCATGGGACACCTTCATAAAACTCTATGAAACGAATACCAAGGCACGAAAGATACAGTTGAAGAATGAACTTTATACTGTGGAGAAAAAGAGTATGTCTGTGAATGACTGCATTGAAGATAAAGGGTATTGTGGAATCCCTTGCATCTATTGGTGTTTCAGTAGATGATGATGATAAGGTGGAAGTCTGTCTACGTGGTCTCGGGCCACAATACAAGGCATTCAAGACGTCTATTCAGACTCGGGAAAACATTCCCAATTTCACAGATTTGGTGTCTATGTTGATTATAGAAGAGAAGAGCTTGGGTGAAGACCAAGTCTTCACAAAACAAAAATAGTTCTTCTACACAAGTTCAGGAAGAGGACGAGGTAGAGGAGGCCGTGCACGCAGTCAAGGAGGTGGCCGAACAGGTAATCATAATTATGGCCAGTAGTAGCAACAACAACAGTCCCAGAATTCACAACAACAACAACAACAACACGCAGGTGGAAGAGGCCAATTCAGAGGCAGGGGGAGTCAAAGAGGTCGTGGAAATTGGCAAAGGCAGCATAATGATACACGTTGATGCTTTTATTGTGGTAAGCCTGGACATGTGCAGGCAGATTGTTATAAGAAGCAGACTGGACATGCAAAATGGGAAATTGTAGCAAAACAACTATGCATCCTCGAGCAGAAACAATGAGGATAATGAAAGGTTGTTTGTTATGCAGCATGTCGTTAATGCCATGTCTGAAAATGTTGAAGCAGCACATAAAGATGATGTATGGTACGTTGATTCAGGTGCTTCGAACCACATGACAAGTCATGGGGAGTGGTTCAAGGAGATGAAAAACCTTGAAAGACCAGGTTTTGTGGAAACAGGGGATGACACTGCTCATCCAATTGCCCATGTTGGAGATGTGCCATTGTCTATGCATGATGGCAAAGTGAAGTACCCTGCAGATGTACTTTATGTTCCGAACATAACAAAGAATCTGGTTTCAGTTGGCTAGATGATTGAGTAGGGTTTGCAGGTCCCAGTTTAATCCTAATGGTTGTTTTGTTGAAGGGAGTCTAGTGGCTCAGAGATGAGCCTTGATAAGGAGCTTGGGATACCAGCTATGAGAACACCTGGTGTAAAGAAGGCTATGGAATCCATGAATGCAAAGCTGCGAAGATCTGGGAGAGTGAAGAACCTTGTGCAGAGGTTTACCTATGATGGTTATGTGGCACATCACTATGCATACATGATGGCAAAGGTTGTGCAGGTTGTAGAGCCCACATGCATTGATGAGGCTGTTGGAAATGTGTGTTGGGAGAAAGTTATGGATGCACTATATGAAAATGAGACTTGGGATTTAGTGCAATTGCTTGAATTCAAGAAAGCCATTGGATGCAAGTGGGTGTACAAAGTAAAACATAACAGTGATGGAAGCATAAGCGGTAGCCAAAGGATATGCACAGACATATGGCATTGATTATGAGGAAACTTTCAGCCCAGTTGCCAAGATGGCAACAGTGAGAGTTGTGATAGCAGTGGCTGCGTCAAAGAAATGGTCTTTACATCAGATGGATGTAAAGAATGCATTCTTGCATTCTTTACATCAGATGGATGTAAAGAATGCATTCTTGCATGGGGGGATTTGTAGAAAGAGGTGTATATGTTGCAGCCACCTGGTTATGAGGATGTGAGTCACCCCGAGTATGTTTGCAGGTTGAAGAAAGCCTTGTATGGCTTAAAACAAACACCAAGAGCATGGTCTGACAAGATTTCTGAATATCTTGTCACTATTGGGTTTCATGTAGCCAATGCAGAATTCTCGCTGTATGTGAGACAAGATTTTTGAATATCTTGTCACTATTGGGTTTCATGTAGCCAATGCAGAATTCTCGCTGTATGTGAGACACGGTGATAGAGGGGTTGTGCTTGTTGTCATCTATGCAGATGACTTGATCATTACGGGGGACCATGATGCAGAGATCTTTAATGTAAAGATCTTCTTTAGACAGAAGTTTGAGATGAAGGATCTGGGGGAGCTCAGATATTTCTTGGGCATTGAGGTGATTAGGTCACCACATGGTATTGGATTACTGCAGAGACAGTATGGCTTGGACATGTTATCTAAGTATGGTATGATAGGCTGTAAGCCTATCTCAATGCCATTGGATCAGAATGGCAAGTTGAGTGCAGATTCAGGAGAGATTTTGGAGCATCCTACTAAGTATAGGCACATAGTAGGAAGCTTGATCTACATGACGATCACCAGGCTAGTTTTGAGCTATGCTGTTGGGTTGGTGAGTCAGTTTATGGAGGTTCCTTGGAAGCCGCATTTGGATGCATTGAGACGCATTTGGATGCATTGAGACGCATACTGAGGTATGTGAGGTCTACTTTGCATTGTGGACTATTTTATGAAACTGGGATAGAGATATGTGTACACAGATGCTGATTGGGCTGGTAGTATCTCAGATATGAAACTGGGATAGAGATATGTGTACATAGGTACACAGATGCTGATTGGGCTGGTAGTATCTCAGATAGAAGATCTACTAGTGGCTTCATGTTTTCTTTGGGGAGTGCTGCTGTGACTTGGAGCAGCAAGAAGCAGCCTCCTACGGTTGCTCTATCCAAGTACAGAGGTGCTGCTATGGCAGCATGTGAGGTAGCTTGGTTGAGAAAGCTACTTGCGGATTTGGGTCTATGTGGATAGACAAGTTGTCATTTTTTGTGACATTATTAGCAGTATACAGTCAGGAACCCAATTTTTCATGCTCGCACGAAGCATATAGAGGTCCACTACCATTTTGTCAGAGATAAGGTCTTGGCAGGAGATGTTGACCTTGTTTATGTCAGCACACAGGATCAGGTAGCTGACATCTTCACCAAAGCATTGGGTACAGAGAAGCTCCGCAGATTCAGGGCTTCACTTGGTGTATATGAGATGGAGTTGAGCTCGAGGGGAAGTGTTGAGATATCGAGCTCATGTAGTGAGGTGGTGGATACTGATGACCCGCCTGGGGGATAGGCCCCACACTTACACCACTAGCATGGTTGGTGAGATCATGGGTGATATGCGACCAGTGGGATGACAGGCTATGTGACAGCCATTCTAGAGACTGGCATAGTTATAGCGCTAGCTCATTTAGTTGGGTTCACACTATAGAGAACCCTAGTATGTATTTGGTTGAGTACCTTTTCATATGTGTGTACTCTTATCTTTGTATATGGAGTGTTGAGTGTTGAGTGAAGAAGAAGAAGATTTTTAGCCTCTCACCTTGTGTGTTCTCTCTTAGGGTTTTGTTAGTTTGTGTGTGCTTGCAAGAGCTCATTTAGTTGGGTTCACACTATAGAGAACCCTAGTATGTATTTGGTTGAGTACCTTTTCATATGTGTGTACTCTTATCTTTGTATATGGAGTGTTGAGTGTTGAGTGAAGAAGAAGAAGATTTTCAGCCTCTCACCTTGTGTGTTCTCTCTTAGGGTTTTGTGAGTTTGTGTGTGCTTGCAAGAGCTCAAGCTCTCTTCTCCCCTGCATCTTTTCAGATATGTGATGTGAACGAATGTGATGTGATGTGATGTGAAATGGGATAGATGTGAATGAATATGATGTGATGAGATGTGGATATGGGTACATGCGAGTGGATGAGATCTGATGAGGATAAATGAGGAAAGATGTGATGAGATGGAAAAATGATGTGATTGGATGGGAATACATATGAAATGGATGTGGATTAAGTAATGTGGATTGATGTGGAACAATGTGGAAAGACGAGAGTTCGTTATAGAAACTATATTAATGACCTGTTTTTAGATGACTATTTTATGTCAATAATGCTGGGGAAGCATTTTGACCGTCTTGTGTGAATGAGGTCGTGGAGACCTAATTGATAAAGTTACAACAGCTAACGGAGAGTCAACGGAGGACGTCTCGTGCAAGGTCGGCCGAGGTCTTGACCAGCCTCGGTTTGATTTAAATGGTGAGCTTCCGGTATGGTGGATGAGGGCCCAGGGAAGCAGCCTATGAGTGAAGCACTAGGTGACTTGCGAAGGATCCTAGAGGGTGCTGACCATACGGCGCTCGGCGGGCTCTGGGTCACCGAAGATACCCACACGTGCGTCGGGGAAGATATTGGAGTAAGAAGTAAGAGTTGTTTTCTGAAACCGGGCATGGATCTGGTTGATTGACCTTGCTGGTCCTCAACGTCCATGGCTCTTTTATATGGATCTGTTGGTTGATCTTGCTGATCTTCAACGGAGATTCCATTTTGATTTTTATAAGTGAATAAATTATCGGGTACTATGAGCTAGGAACTATTGAAAAGACCCCTGAGTGGACAGGTGGTGAGCGTTCTGGTTGCCAATGATGCCATAAGTACACCGATGAAGGAATGATTGAAAATTAGAATTCAACTGGATTTTTGTAAGATTATGATCAGTGATTCTATGGTTTCATTAAAAGATTGTTAAGATAGCTGAATCTGTGAAACAGGCAATTTCATATTGGGTGTGTAAGTGGTGTGACTAGCTTGAAGTTTGCATGAAAATCTAGCTAGGGGGCCTGGGAACTCTTTTCCCCCTGGTACCCAGGACAAAACCTAACCAAATTCCTAAATGGATCCCATCACTACAGTGGTTGGATGGTTGGCTAACCCACGGGGCTAGGCTGGACTGATGGATCCCTAAAATGAGACTCAATTCTGTTATGGAACATTAGATGAAGTAAATCCCGGATAGAAATTATTCTATGGAAAAGAATCAACGGCTGTGCCTCTCAATGAGGAAAAAAGCGTTGGCCTCTATGATCCAAGTGCAAGTCTTGTCCTTGATCTGACCTCGGAACTTACGGGTTTGGTCAGATAAGTTCAGTTAGTTAAGGCTCTTGATTATGTTAGAGTAAAAATATCCTAGAGGATTCGCCAGTGCTTTCCAGGTAGGGGAAGTTTTTTCAGGTTCGGTTTTGAACCGAGGGACTAGTCTCTTGTTCGGATATCCGTGAGCGAGGCCCCGAGTGAGAGGCCGTGCCCCACGCAAGAAGTGCTACTTCCGCTGCTAGCACCCCCGAATTCCTTGCGCGGAGGAGGCAAGGATCTTTTAAGTAGGTTGCTTCTTGCTGCTCCAACTCACCACTGCACTTCTAAATGTAAAGGCATAACCACTAGTAGACCTCCTGTCATACGAGATACCTGCCCAATCTACGTCTGTGTAGTCGTGTACATCCAAGCCTTTACCATGCTCATAAAGAAGACCATAATGTGCAGTAGTCTTTACACGCATAATGCGTCTCACTGCATCCAAATGAGGTTTTCTGGGGCTTTGCATAAATTGGCTTACTAGCCCCACATCATAACTGAGATCCGGTCGTGTGATAGTCATGTAAATAAGGCTGCCAACCATCTTTCTATACATAGATGGATCATCCAACTCTTCACCAAAATCAGCCCGCAGCTTCACATTATGCTCTAAAGGTGTACTCATTGGCTTACACCCTGTCATCCCATATTTTGCAGACATATCCACCAATGCATATTGGCATTGTACTAAGCATGTCCCTACATGGTCTTTGATCACTTCAATCCCAAGAAAATATCTCGATTCACCCAAGTCTTTCATGTCAAACTGCTCACTCAATGCCTTCTTGACATGCATAACATCTGTAGCATGATCTCCTGTGACAATAAAGTCATCCACATAGATGATAGGCAAGACAATCCCATGATCTGTTTTCTTCACATAGAGTGAAGAATCTGCTGAAGAAACCTGAAATCCAAGGGAGATAAGATATCGACTTATCTTATCACTCCAAGCACGAGGTGCTTGCTTCAAACCATATAATGCTTTCTTTAACCTGCATACATGAGTGGGGTACCTCGGGTGTACATATCCTTCTAGCTATGCCATATAAACTTCCTCTTATAAATCACCATTTAGAAATGCATTTTCACATCCATTTGATGCATTTCCCAACCATTTGTTGTAGCCATAGCAATGACTGCTCTCTGTGTTCCCATATTTGCAACTAGACTAAATGTTTCATCATAGTCCAAGCCTTGGGTTTGTGCATAACCCTTAGCTACCAACCGTGCTTCATGGCGCTCAACGGAACCATCTGATTTGCATTTCACCTTATAAACCCATTTGCAACAACCAATGACATTTTTGCATTGTGGTAAGGCAACCAAATCCCAAGTTTCATTATGAACCAATGCATCCATCTCAACATCCATTGCCTTCTCCCATACATGCTTCCCAATAGCTTCTATATAGCATGTAGGTTCCACATGCTTCACCAAAGAGGTCATATATGCGTAATGCATAGCAAAGTCACAATATGTCAACCTGCCAAAACTAGATACCTGACCCTTTGGGATCTCCGCAATGCATGCGGATCACTCTGAACACCTGTCACTCTAGCATGTGGAGGCACATATCTATCCTGCCTTGCACCTGGTGTGCGTAAAACTGGTATGCCAAGTTCCTCATCCAAACTTTCTGAACTTGACTCATAACCTGTAATGCCAATTCCTTCAACCTATATTTTTCCCTTTATCCACAGCACTACTCCCATGTCTCAAGCATCCTGACCGTGGATGTATAGTCCTACTCTGAGACTCTGCTAGCCTAGACATACATAGAAATAGAACTTGTTTATGGCAAGTTCACATGCACATCAGCATCAAGGGAATCAATGACACCCTCATCCTTTGCCTTGTACCAACTAGCAAGTTCATCAAACACCACATCACGTGAGATAACCACTTGCCTAGTATGTAGATTGTAACATTTTTTATGCCTTGCGATCCTATGCATACCCAAGAAAAATGCACTTTTCTGCCTTAGGATCCAACTTCTTCCTTCTCTCATCTGGAACATGCACATAAGCTATGCTACCAAACACTTTGAGGTGTCAATGTCTGGCCTAAAACCTGTAAGACGCATCTCTGGCGTACTTCCATGTATGGTAGCTGTGGGTGTCTTATTAAGTACATACACCATTGTGGCACACGCTTCTGCCCAATAATAGTCTAGCATGCTCTTTTCATTGAGCATTGCCCTAGCCACATCACCAATGACTCTATTTTTCCTCTCAGCAACACCATTTTGATGAGGTGTGTACCGACAAGTTAGCTACCTTCTTATGCCATGCTTTCTCAAGAAATTCTCAAAAGCATGTGAGGTGTATTCACCACCTCCATCTGTCCTCAAACATTTTATCCAAGATCCATATTGCTTCTCTGCAAAAGCTTTGAATTCCATAAACTTTCCCAACACTTCACTTTTCTCTCTGAGGAAGTAAATCCAAGTCATTCTGCTGAAATCATCAATGAATGTCACATAATACAAGTTGCCTTTAATGGATGGGTTTTGAGCAGGACCCCATACATCACTATGAACTATCTCAAGTGGCCCGCTACTCATGTTGCCTTCTTTAGGAAATGGCAACCTTGCTTGCTTTCCAAACTGGCAAGCATCACAGACATGCATATTCCCATCATACTTGAATCTAGGTAGCCCACTAACAATGCCTCTTGCATGCATGTTCTTTAACCTTTGTATGTTCACATGTCCAATCCTTTTATGCCACATGTCAATGTCCTGTACCACATTTTGACTTTTAGAGAACATGGCCGATTTCAACTCAGGGATCCTAGCATCCAACTTAAATAACCTGCCTTCTTTCTTGCCTTTGGCAATGACTCTACATCCATATTTGAAATCCTCAACGAAGCAACCATGCTCGTTGAAATGAACCTGTAAACCTTGTTCAACCATTTCACCAATTGAGGCCAAACTTTTTGTAATAGAAGGCACATACAAGACATTTGCCATAGACTTTGTTTCACCATTGTGCATCACCAATGGTACACTTCCAACATGAGTGATAGTATGCTCGGAATCATCACCTGTCTCCACATAGCCTTTCACATCCATTGGCTTCATATGTTCAAACCATTCGCCATGACAAGTCATATGGTTTGATGCTCTAGAGTCCATATACCAAGTATCATCATTGTCACCATTTGTCATCATAGATACCACGACATGTTTCATGGCAAACAAGTGATTTGCGCTGCCATCATGATGAGACTGCTTGATGCAAAATTTCCACCATGTTGTGCAAAATGTCCCTTCCTAACATTCTTACTAGTGTGTGTAGGTCTCTACTTTGGTCATCACTATCTTCATGCACCCCAGTGAGAGTGCGTCCATTCGTCCAAAGTATGATAGGTGGGGAGGCGAGGTAGCTGCAGATTGTGCAGGTTTTGAGGTGGACGACGATATCTTCTTGGAGCCAAAAGTGTAAGAGGAAACCTCCCCATACCAGTTGGATGCAGACGGGAATCCCATCTAATATACTATTGAGCATAGCGAGCCTTTCACAAGGTAATTAAAGCATGATTCGAGTAGTTAAATTGTTATATAATCATTGTCTTAAACATTATCATCCATTTGTACATATAATAATTGTGATCTTCTACTATAGCAGGTGGTCACTCGAGACATTCACTGATCGGGGGATGCAATCCTAGATTGCTTTGCTAGTACTGTTGGGACCATGGCTGGAGCATGCAGAACACTGCAACGACATTACATCAATGTGGAGAGTAACGAGGTGTGCCTTAGTTCATGTCTGCGAACTTTTGCCAATGTGCACAATGATTTGGGTAACCAATTTTTCAGGGGTGAGGTCAGTGAGATTGCTCGATGAGAGCAGTAGATGGACGTGGGGGCACCATATCCTCCAGTCCTCCCAGTATCCATGAGCCCAACATAGTCTAGTGCTTCGTCATGGCCACCTAGTGTTCCAATGGAGCCCCAATATCGACATGTCATGCCACATACATCCCCTGTAGGTTCATTTGCACTTCCCTCATGGGCACCACGGCTTGATCTTGCAAGGCCACTTTTTTTGCCTGCACTTGCACCATTTGGTAGAGCTCCCTACCCCATTCCACCTTCCTTCTTCCACCAAGGAGTGTGACGTCTGTACTGATGTATTTTAGTAGCTTGTAATTCCCAAAATATATTGGTTTTAGACATTATTATTGTTCACTCATATTATGACAATGGCTTTGTTTTTTCCTTCTTCCATGGCATTGATTTTTGAGAGAGATGTAGCAATTGGAGTGAGATCTCAACAACACGAGAGAGAGAGAGAGAGAGAGAGAGAGAGAGAGAGAGAGAGAGAGAGAGAGAGAGAGAGAGTGAAAGAGAGAAAGAATGTTTGATCGAGACATTAAAATAATAACAATTGTGCTTAAAGTAGTTATTCTTATGCTTAAAATAAGAATTCTAGTACTCAAAAAGTAAATTTTTATTCCTTTTTAAGTTATAAAAATAGTAGAGATTACCATGTTCCAATACTCTTCCTATAGTAAAGATTACCATGTTCCAATACTCTTCCTCTAGTAGAGATTACCATGTTCCAATACTCTTCCTCTAGACACATCCCACACCACTCTCCCCTTATATCTTCATATTGCAATAGAGTCCTTGTGAACTCTTGTTATGGCTTCATCTAGTAATCCCTCTAATACTACTACATTTGCAACCATCTTAAGTAAAGCTCTTCAATCTTTCATGTAACTCAAAGAAAAGGAACCCATATCAGATGTCACTTTAGAAGCATGGACAACAACGTGTGAGGTACATGAGCTCTACAAGAAGCTCAAAACATGCCAAGCAGTAGTAGATGAAAGATCCCTACCCCCTCCGCACAACGAATTCGAGGGTGCTAGCAGCAGAAGTAGCACTTCTTACACGGGACAGAGCCTCTCACTCGGGGCCTCGCCCATGCATATCCGGACAAGAGACTAATCCCTCGGTTTTTCCAAAACCAAACCCAAAAAAACTTCCCTCGCCTAGAAAGCACGGGCGATTCCTCCATAGGATATTTTTATTCTAACATAGTCAAGAGCCTTAACTAACCGAACTGATCCAACTAAACCCGTAAGTCACATGGTCAGATCAAGGAAAAGACTTGCACTTGGATCATAGAGACCAACGCTTTTTTCCTCATTAAGGAAAAGATCAACGTAGTAAAGAGCCTTAACTAACCGAACTGATCCCAACCAAACCCGTAAGTCACATGGTCAGATCAAGGAAAAGACTTGCACTTGGATCATAGAGACCAATGCTTTTTTCCTCATCAAGCAACCGTTGATTCTTTTCCATAGAATAAGAACTATCCGGGATTTACTTCATCTATTGTACCATAATAGAATTGAGTCTCATTTTAGGGATCCATCAGTCCAGCCTAACCCCATCCAGTCCCATGGGTTAGCCAACCGCCCAACCACTATAGTGATGGGATCCATTTAGGAATTCGGTTAGGTTTTATCCCGGGTAGTAGGGAAAAGAGTTCCCAGGCCCCCTAGCCGGCGCTTCATGCAAACTTCAAGATAGTCACACCACTTACACACCCAATATGAAATTGCATGTTTCACAGATTTAGCTAACTTTAAAACAATCTTTTAATGAAATCATAGTATCATTGATCATAATCCTCCAAAATATCCGGTTGAATTCTAGTTTCCAATCATTCCTTCATCGGTGTACCTATGGCATCACTGGCAACCAGAATGCTCACCACTTGTCCACTCATGGGTCTTTTCAATAGTTCCTAGCTCAATGGTACCCAAAAATATATTCACTTATAAAAATCCAAATGGACTCTCTGTTGAAAATCCAGATGGACTCTGTTGAAAATCCAGATGGACTGTCTGTTGAAAATCAGCAAGATCAACCAACAGATCCATATAAAAGAGCCATGGACTCATCCATTGAGGACCATCAAGGTCAATCAACCAGATCCATGCCCAAATTCAAAAAATAATTCTTCCTCCTTGTTCCAATATCTTTCTCGATGCATGCGTGGATATCTTTGGCGACCCAAAGCCCGAGCACCGTATGGTCAGCACCCTCTAGGATCTTTTGCAGGTCACCTAGCGCTTCACTCATAGGCCGCTTCCTTGGTCCCTCATCCACCGTACCGGAAGCTCACCATTTAAATCAAACCGAGTCTGGTCAAGACCTCGGCCGACCGTGCTATGCGAGACGTCCTCCGTTGACTCTCCATCAGCCTGTTGCAACTTTATCACTTAGGTCTCCACGACCTCATTCACAAGATGGTCAAAATGCTTCCCTAGCATTCTTGACATAAAATAGTCTCTAGAAACTTTCATCTCTCTAGGCAAAAACAAGGAAAATAATATTTTCTTGTATTCAAAAATAGGGAATGATTATAGGGGATTGAAGTAAAGGCTTATTCATTATTCAGGATGAGGAGGAATCTTACAGTAGACCTTGCAGAGACAAGAACATGCTAGAGGTGAAAGCAGCTTCAGCCCCATTGGGATATGGAGAGCTTTCGACATCATTGAAGAGGTAAAGGAGAATCCTCCTAGAGTTGAAGTTGCCACCTTCATTCGAAACAAGTTAGGGTAGATGGAAAAGGCAAAGATGATAGTTGAGGCCCAAAATTCTTTCATATAGTGTCTTTGTAAAGAAGTACAAATGATCATGTCATGTGGTAGGTGTTTGTCATGTATGCTATGGCCTTGTAAGTTTGCTAGGGAATGTAATGGAAGTTTAAGATCATAATATGGTGACTTTGTAAACGAGTTGCAATGGTAGTTGTAAACGTGTTGCATTGATAGTTATAAATGAGTTACAATGTGTATAGTGCTCTTCTATCCATCTACTCCTCTCCTCTACTATCACCATGAGTCGCAATGTGCAAGACAGTAGAGGGAAGGAAGTGTAGGGAGAAAAACCGATAGCCTAAACACCAAAATGCTTGCCAAAAAAATATACCCTCCATGATGTGTCATGGTAAGTGTGGCATGAGATAAATTTGGTTGGATAAGGCAGTTTCTCGGGCTAGGTGTCTTTTTTGCAAGTTTTCGATTAAAGAGTGGAAAGAGCCTGCATCTATTTGATAGGCAAGGAAGCACCAAGTGTAAGAAAATATGACTTACATAAATGTTCACAAGATAGGTAACTTAATGTAATAGACATAGAGAATAATAGTGAATTATTACTATTGTAGACCAAGTTACAAACTTTCGTATGCCCATCCATGCACTCCAACAAGGATCTTTGATAGTGATCTAGGTAGATACTAGTGCAATAGCAGGGAAAACAATAAAGCAGTGAAGAATCAAAATGATCTCAATATTACTAAGGATGCTACTGAACCTATATATATGTATATATAGTACTAAGGGTTGTTATGTTGCCCATCTCCTAACTATTCAGCTACATATGGCCAACATCCAGTGTCTAAACTAGGAATGGGTACATGAGTTCTCAACAAAATGGCTACACTCCATATAGGGAGACTTACAAAAATAGAGAAACTCATCACCTATGTATTGATAATGATGAGTGTTAATCCCATTTTGGATTAACAAATATGCTCCTCCATTTGAGGACATTAATAAGTGTCATGCAAAGGCACTATAAAAGTTGTACATTATGAGATATTGGCCACCCACAAGGCCTTAGTTAAGTAAGTTTTGGGCGCCCAAGTGTGAATAGGGGCCGATTGTATATAAGGCATTTTCTCATAAAATGAATGGAAATAATCTCCCTTTGTACTATGAGAGTCCTTGCTTTTGTCTTGAGAGAGATTACTCTAGCACATGTGCCTTCTCTATACTTGTATGCTTGTATGCTTGTGTGGAGGATTGAGAGAGAGTGATTGCCTTGTGTGGCGGTGTGAATGACTCTATGGTGATAGCATGGAGGTGGAGCTTGGAGGATTGGAGCTTCTCAAGTGAGCTTGGAGACCTCAAGGGACACGAGCTCGAAGCATTGGTAAGTGCCCTACGATAGTTGTGTGGCGGTGTGAATGACTCTATGGTGATAGCATGGAGGTGGAGCTTGGAGGATTGGAGCTTCTCAAGTGAGCTTGGAGACCTCAAGGGACACGAGCTCGAAGCATTGGTAAGTGCCCTACGATAGTTGTGTTCTATTTTTCTTTCCAAAGGTGAATGCATTGAGTTCCTTCTTGGAGGTGTGGTAGCCCACAATATTTTTAGCATCGTTGCTGGGAAAACACGTTTGTTTCTTCCATCCTCTTTGAGTTTCAGCTCCCATTACATAAGTTTCATCATTGCCTTTGCATTCTGGTAGTGCATTGTGTATGGAATGAATGGATAAGATTTGAGAGGAAGTGAAAGTTTGTGAGAAATTGGTTGTTTTTGTTATGTGGTTGTGTATTGGAGTGACCTTAGAGGAAAGCTCCATTGTTTCTGTTGTGTGGTTGTGAATTGGAGTGACCTTAGAGGAAAGCTCCATTGTTTTTTCCTTTTAATTTTGATGTTTGTATCACTAAAATTGTGAATGTGAATGAGTAGGATGATACTCTATTTTTGTTTCTTTGAAAAAATCCACAAAATCACAAAAATAAGGAGCCATTGGTTGTGTTTTGAACTCATATTACATTATTTATGCCTAACACAATCATTTTGGAAGCATCTAGGTAATTTGCACCCAAACTCCTCTTTGTTGATGCGGGAATTTTTCACGTGAAACTACAGGAAAACAATTCACGATGTGAACTACTCCCTGCAATCTCATGGCGTGAAACGCTCCCGAAATGATCGCCGCAATTCACGAGATTACCTTGCTAAAAATAGGTCATCTTATCCTGACACCATGGGTCTGACAAAAGTGTGATCCGTGAACTAGTAGAAAATGCTCACGATGTGAAATATTAAATAGTTTACAACGTGAATGATTTATATTTCATGGCATGAACTGTTTCAGTGTATCTCACGGTGTGAACTACCTAGGAACTCATGACGTGAACGGTTTCATTTCATGAGACGACGTGAACTGTTTCTACAGTTTCACGACTTAACCAGATCTAGTTCATGAACCTGGTACTGTCAGATTGAGGTTAGGGAAGTGCTTGAGACCAATAAAAATTATAACAAGCTAACGCTTATTTCTAAGTCCAAAGTAAAATGGAGCACGTGAAAGTACATAAATTAGTTCAAGACGTGAACCGTTTACCATTTCACGACGTGAACGGTTCTCTGACTTCTCACGCCGTGAATTGTTATCTGCATTCTCACGGCCTCAAAAAAAAAATCGACAGTATCTTACCAAAATTCAATTGGGGTAGCAAATCACCTTATCAAATCATATTCACATGCACTTGAGGTCTGGAAAGCTCATTAGAGATGACCTCACTCCCAACAATAGTGCATCAAATCATCCAAGATCTTCCTATCAAAAGAGTGTTGGTTTAGGCCACTCAATGAGCACTCAATTGAATGTCTTGAGGAATCTAACCACTGTCGAGACAAGTAGTAAAGAATCCATGGAAGAAGGGCTATGATTCTATGGGTTTGGGAGAAAGAGGAGAAACCACCCTCCCCTACCAAATCTAGTGGTATCATTGATATAGCCCAAAGATTTTTTCGTCTCAAAACCAGCAACGATGAGGACGCACAATCTACGAGCATGGGTCCATCAACCAACGCTGGACTTGGTCCAAGGCAAGAATTACCAATCCAACCTTGAAATTCTAGGTTGTCTAACAATGGCACCCCCAGAATGAGAAGAGACTTGGAAAGTGGAGCGAGGACACAGGTCAAGTATTCTTCCCAACCTCAAAGGAAGTAGAATTAGATCTGAAAAGGATTGAAGTAGAATTAGATCTGAAAAGGATTGAAGTAGAACAACAGCAGAGCTGCGAGAGTTGAGCTTAAGGAAACAAGAGCTCGATACTTGAAGGGCTAATGAAAGATCACTGCCCCCTCCACGCAACAAATTTTGGGGTGCTAGCAGCAGCAGCAGAAGTAGCACTTCTTATGCAGGACATAGTCTCTCACTTGGGGCCTCGCCCACGGATATCCGGACAAGAGACTAATCCCTTGGTTCTTCCAAAACCAAATCCGAAAAAGCTTCCCTCGCCCAACAGACATAGGCGATTCCTCGAGGATATTTTATTCTAACGTAGTCAAGGTCTTCACTAAACCAAACTGATCCGACCAAAATCGTTAAATCTCATGGTCAGATCAAGGAAGAGACTTGCACTTGGATCATAGAGACCAACGCTTTTTTCCTCGTCAAGAGAGGCACAGCCGTTGATTCTTTTCCATAGAACAAGGACTATCCGGGATTTACTTCATCTAATTGCAAGTGAAGCCCCCGACCAATCAATTGGTCCAGCAAGAGGAGAAGAGCAACTCCAAGAGTTGTTGTAGAGAGAGAGAGAGAGCTCCAAGCTCCCAAGAGAGAGGAAAATTTAAGGGATAATAGAATATATGATTATTTTAATATAATACTGGCATGGAATAGATCCAATCTCCAATTACAAATGACTAAGGGTCTATTTATAGGTGAGGGAGGCCACTAACCAAGTCTAACTGGGTTCTAGAATTTTCCAGGTTCAGTTTGACTCAATTTGGACAAGATTTGGACCAGTTTGGCTCCCTTTTTGATTTGGTTTGATCCAGAAGAGAGGAGAGATAAAAATATCACAATTTTTTTGAATTAAAAACCCTTCCACACATGTGAAAGAGGTGCCTACCTCAAGAGTCCCTCTTTTCAAGGTGTCAAAAATGCATCATTATTCCAAAATATCTCATTTTTTTAGTAATATCTCTTAATTTTTAACTGATAAACCTTGTACTCAGTCAACTCTTCATCTTATGTGAGCATTTACTCATTTTTGGATATTTTCTTTTATTCTTTGGATTTATCTCATCCCAACACTTGGATTAATCTAATTGGCCCATTGGAACCTTAATTGGACCATAATCCAAATTTTTTTGAAAATTTAGACCCTTAGCTTAAGGTCCCTTATACCATTTTCAATTAATTCCTAATGCACATTGGAAAGTTCATTTTGAACTTCTGTTTCAGGGGAATCCATTTTAGACACTAGGAGGATTTTTATATCCAAAGATATCTCAATTTTGGATTATCTCTCTCTAGACATTTTCTCTCTCTAGACCAAAACGAGGTAAAACAAGATCTTTCTTCTATTTCAGAGAGGGAAATAATTACAAGAATAGAAGGGGAGGTTCTTACACCTTTACACCTCAAAAGCTAGAGGGAGGAATCTTACATCCTACCCCACTTAAAAAACGCGAGATGTCCTCATCTCGTAAGCAGGTGGAGTATAATCTCTTTCATCATCTTCTTCTTCAATCACTTCCAGCGTTACTGCCTTAGAAGTGGACGGCCGATCTAGGAACATCTCTCTTTGACTTCCCCTATTCTGAGGCGAAGGTCTTGCATTTCAATCCAGGGTTGGTTAGAGGGTCTACCTCTGGGATTTCCTTGATTTTGACAAAAAGGAACCTGATTACTCTGGAAGGAAGCAACTGGAGTCTGGATTCTTGGTCCCTGACTTCCCTGCCCCAAAAACCTTGATCCAAAGAGAGTTGGGCAATCCATACTGCGATGTCCCAATCCTTGACAGTTATAGCATTTCACTTCTTTGTTTAAGGGTGGAATTTTTGAAGTTGAATTCTAGGGGATTGCATTCCTGGAAAAAAACCTTTCTTCCATTCTGGAACTTCCCATATCCTGAGTTTGACCTTGTTGTCTTTTAGGCGGTGGAAAGTTGGAATCACCTTTCGGAGCTAGAAATCTTTTGAAAGATGATGGTGCTGGCTTCGGTGGGACCTTGACATCAAAGGCCTTGGCAAAATCCTTCGCCATCCACACTGCTTCGGCCATGGAAACTGGCTTGGCATTCTTCACTAGGATATTCAAAGGTTCGTTCAGTCCTCCCAGAATGAACTTGGCTATCAACTGTTCTTCATCTAGTCCTCCCGGAATGAACTTGGCTATCAACTGTTCTTCATCTAGCGATGGCGAGTACTTGAGGAGGAGAGAAAACGCTTGGTGATACACTTTAATAATTCTATTCCCCTGGGTTAACTCTAAGAATTCATTCATCTTGGTTTCCAAAAAGTCAAGAGGATAAAATCTCTTCCTTAGGTAAATCTTGAGATCATTCCATGTCTGGGTGTTTCGATCCAGACGGTTTGTCTCACAGTGGTTTCTCCATGCCACTATAGCTGTTTCTTCTATCTTCAGCCTTGCAAGAGCCATTTTACTATACCCGGTGACATCGAAGTATTCTTCCATTGCTTCGATCCACTTCTCCATAGTCTCACCCAAGTTTTTTCCTTCACCCTTGAAAGATCGAGGTTGCGATCTATGAAGAGTTTTACGAACATCCGGGTCGAGCTCTTCCTCATCGAGTTGCTCTTCTCCTCATGGTGGACCAATTGATTGGTTGGGGGCTTCACTGTAACCAAATTCTTGTTAAGTCCCAAGTCCCTTTATTTATAATTCAAATCCGACTTTAAATCCAACAGATTTTGGGGATCTTTATAGTTTGGTCAGCCCCCCATAGAATCCTGGGATAAAGATCCCTTCTACAAGAAGAACATAAAGAATTCATTACTAGAGAATAATTCATTCATATTCTTATCACAATAATGGTCCATCAAACCGAAAATTCCATCTGAACATTCCTCCACAGGAATTTCAGTTATGTATTTGTCATTCCTTAATTAGATCCACTGGGTCAAAGGTCAAATAGCAACAATCTATCAGCACAATCCACTAATCTCATAGTAATTTGCTGAAGTCATGATCGTCATTCCAGTTACTAACATCGTCACTGGGATTCGTCCCATTCATCCTCATTGTGGCTTTGTTTAACTTGTGGCTTTGTTCAACTTATCTTCTTTCAACCAGAATTCAAAAATCAAAAATCATTATCTTCTTTCAACCAAAATTCAAAAATCATTATCTTTCAATCAGAATCCAAATCAACTCATCAACTCTCAACCAGAATTCTAAAATCATATCAACTAGCATTCGAATTCATCCTCTAGATAGCATTTTTGCTTATAATTTCAAGGTCTTAGATTTACTCGTATATATTGTCAGTAAAGAGCTACAGATATACCCACGGTATGTACGGGTAGTCACGATCCTTGGAGTTATAAGGTAAATACCATCATATCTAGGCCTCAAGCAAGTCAAGGATTCCATACAATTGCGGTACTTCCATCTGAAGACCTAATTTCCAATTTATGAATCTTCATTCTGAATATCAATTTGTATGAATTTCATCACACAATTATAATCTTTTACTGGTACTTCATAAAATTTTGACAATTCTTGCTTCTTGGTTGATCCACTTTAGCCAATTCGCTCTAATACCAGCTAAGATCCCTGGCCCCTCCGCGCAACAAATTCTAGGGTGCTAGCAGAGCGGAAGTATTACTTCTTGTGCAGGACAGAGCCTCTCACGGGACCTCGTCCCACAGATATCCGAACAAGAGACTAATCCCTCGGTTCTTCCAAAACCGAACCCGAAAAAACTTCCCTTGCCCAGCAGACATAGGCGATTCTTCCAGGATATTTTATTCTAACGTAGTCAGGGTCTGGGTCTTCACTAACCAAACTGATCCAACCGAAACCGTAAGTTTTATGGTGGTTAGATCAAGGAAGAGACTTGCACTTGGATCATAGAGACCAACGCTTTTTTCCTCGTCAAGAGGCACAGCCGTTGATTCTTTTCCATAGAACAAGGACTATCCGGGATTTACTTCATCTATCGTAACATAACAGAATTGAGTCTCATTTTAGGGATCCATCAGTCCATCCAATCCCATGGGTTAGCCAACCACCCAACCACTATAGTGATGGGATCCATTTAGGAATTTGGTTATGTTTTGCCCTGGTACCAGGGAGGAAAAGAGTTCCCAGGCCCTAGTCGGCGCTTCAAGCAAACTTCAAGATAGTCACACCACTTACACACCCAATATGAAATTGCCTGTTTCACAAATTCAGTTGTCTTTAAAACAATCTTCTAATGAAACCATAGTATCACTGATCACATAATCCTCCGAAATATCTAGCTTGAATTCTAATTTTCAATCATTCCTTCATCGGTGTACCTATGGCATCATTGGCAACCAGAAACGCTCACCACACTTGTTCACTCAGGGGCCTTTTCAATAGCTCATAGATTGACTCTCCGTCAGCTGTTGCAACTTTATCACTTAGGTCTCCACAATCTCATTCACAAGATGGTCAAAATGCTTCCCTAGCATTCTTGACATAAAATAGTCATTTAAAAACGGGTTTCATAAATACAATTTCTAACGAACTCTCATCTTTCCACATTGTTCCACATCATTTCTCGTTATTCCACGTTCTTCTACATCAATTCACATTGCTTATTCTGCATCTAGTCGTATATGTATTCCCATCGTCCTTCATCCATTCTCATCCAATCACATCATATTATATCTCATCACATCTATCCACATCTATCCTCATCACATCACATCTCATCCATTCATATCACATCACATCCATCTACATTCATTCAGGTCCACATCACATCCACATATCATCACATCACGTTCACATCTATTTACATCACTTCACATCTACCCAAGTCCACATCACATCACATCTCATCTATCCACATCATATCTCATCCATTCATATCTAGCCAGATCCATATCACATCACATCCATTCACATCTCATTACATCACATTCACATCTCACCACATCCATCCTCATCTCATCACATCTCGTTCACATCCATCCACATCACATCTCATTCATTCCATCCACATTACATCACATTCACATCCATCCATATCACACCACATCCATTCACAGCTCATCACATTCATCCACATCCATTCATTTATTCACATTCACATCTATCCACATTCATTCATTCATTCACATTCACATCTATCCTTCATTCACATGCATATCTATCACATCACATCTCATTCTCATCCATTTACATCACATCACATCCTTTCACATATCATCACATCTTATTCACATCTCATCATATTCACATCCACATCCATTTACATCGCATCGCATCGCATCTCATCAACATCTCATCACATTCACATCCACATTCATTTACATCACATCACATCTCATCCACATCTCATCACATCCACTCACATCTCATCACATCACATTCACATCTTATCACACCCCACTTTTAGTATCGTTTTCTACTTTCGATATACTGATAGGACTTTTCTAAGTTTCTACCAATTGTTTGGCCTAGTTAAAGGTACTTTTTCTCGATCCCATTGAATCTACGTATCAGAGTGTTGTTGAAGGTTTAAAAAGGGAAAATAAACCTTATTAGAATTGAATAGTAAAAACTCAAAAAGAGCATTTACGTATTGTATTTTCATTCCTTAAGCTTCATTTTTAATGAGAATTAATTCTAAACTTCCGTTAACTCATTGGATTCTCGATCCTCCCCCGGATTCCAAATTCACTTTTCTGAACAAGAATTATCCAAGTTTTCTCGGTGGATATTTTCATATTCTTTCTCAAATTTCTCAAGTAGGATATATTCAATATTCTTCTTTTTGAGTAAAAGATTCGTGGGATTTACAAAAATCAATTCTACCCATATTTCCCAATAAAATAATAATACTCAAAATTCCACTTTTGATAAATACTCATAATTTGAATTATGCCAAAAATTCCTCTTTTACCATTTAATTACTTGGATCTCAAATATCATGGGAATTCCTCTTTTTGCATAAAAATAAATTTACCAAAAAATCTTCTTTTTGCATAAAAATAAATTTACCAAAATTTACTCTTTTCTCATAATCAATTAATTATGCATAATTACAAAAAAGTTATTTCTCATGAATATGATGAAAATCATTCTTTTTGCATAGGATGTCTAATCCTAGAATATGGTAGGAAGTCCTCTTTTAGCATTAAGCATAAAAATAAGATATGTATTATTTTCTAAAATTTTTACCATAGCTTCGCTACTATTACTGATAATTCTCAATTTTTTTCTAAAGATTAAAAGCTTGTAATAAAAATATGATAGTAGTTCCTCTTTTATGCTTAAAATTAAACTATGAATTTAAATCATAATTTTAACCATAAAATTATACATAACTATGATTATCCCCACTAGATTAAGCTAATTTCAACATTCCTCTTTTCCCAAATTGTTAGGATAATCCATTTCCCATTTAGAATGAATTAGAGTAGTTTTTAACTACTCATAAACAATCTAAAAGAATTTACCATTATTTTAATAGCACAAAATCATGAAAATATCATTTCCTTAATCTCTAGCTTATCAAGCCTAGAGTTTAGCTTTGAATTAAGAGACTATCATTGAGAAGCATTCTTTTCCAAGGGATATAGCCATAAAGATGGCTATTCTTCTAGAGAGAGAGAGATTTTCTTAAAGAAATCATTATAATTTAAGCATAAAGGTTAACTTAATGCTAATTAAACATTAAGAAACTTAGGGAAAGCTTGATTTTAATTAAAACAATCATTTTGAAAGCTTTTCAAGCTTGAGAGGGGTTGAGAAGAAGAAAGTTGTTGAGAAAATTAAAAAAAACCATAAAAATTGATTTTACCTCCAAGTTTGGCTTGATTCTCTAATTGCAGCAGCGAAGCCCCCGACCAATCAATTGGTCCACCAAGAGGAGAAGAGCAACTCCAAGAGTTGTTGTAGAGAGAGAGAGCTCCAAGCTCCCAAGAGAGAGGAAAATTTAAGGGATAATAGAAAATATGATTATTTTAATATAATACTAGCATGGTATAGTTCCAAATTCCAATTACAAATGACTGAGGGTCTCTTTATAGGTGAGGGAGGCCACTAACCAAGTCCAATTGGTTTTACTCAATTTGGATAAGATTTGGACTGGTTTGGCTCCCTTTTTGATTTGGTTTGATCGAGAAGAGAGGAGAGATAAAAATATCACAAATTTTTTGAATTAAAAACCCTTCCACACATTTGAAAGAGGCGCCTACCTCAAGAGTTTCTCTTTCCTTACCAAGGTGTCAAAAATGCATCATTATTCTAAAATATCTCATTTTTTTAGTGATATCTCTTAATTTTTAATTGATAAACCTTGTACTCACTCAACTCTTCATCTTATGTGAGCATTTACTCATTTTTGGGTATTTTCTTTTATTCTTTAGATTTATCTCATCCCAATACTTGGATTAATCCAATTGGCCCATTGGAACCTTAATTGGACCATAATCCAAAAATTTCTGAAAATGTAGACCCTTAGGCTAAGGTCCCTTATACCATTTAAGTCAATATTAGATAAAGTGGGAAAAATCCCATTCCCATGAAAAAAGTGGGAGTATGGTAAACTCATCCAAAAGTTTGTCAAAACATATTCATGTGACATATCGTTGGAAAGAGCTTGAAAAGTAGAATCTAGATCTACTTTGTCCGACAAATTTGTAGTTTGCATGTTCAAGTTATGGCCAAAACAAAATTTTTAAATACATTCCCATTTTGAAGGATTTTTTCCATTTTATCTAATATTGACTTATTTTCAATTAATTCCTAATGCACATTGGAAAGTTCATTTTGAACTTCTGTTTCAAGGGAATCCATTTTAGACACTAGGAGGATTTTTATATCCAAAGATGTCTCAATTTTGGATTATCTCTCTCTAGGCCAAAACGGGGTAAAACAAGATCTTTCTTCTATTTCAAAGAGGGAAATAATTACAAGAATAGAAGGGGAAGTTTTTACACCTTTACACCTCAAAAGCTAGAGGGAGGAATCTTATAGCTAAGGCCGAACAAAAGGAGATGCGAAATGTGAACCTATTTCCATCATGTGGCAAAGAGCTAGAGATGGTCATGGGTAGGAGTGAGGGAGAAATTCCAAACTTAGAGTCCATTAATGAAGAGCCAAGAGCGGAGGAAGGGTTCATAACCTATGATGAAGGGGATAATCTATCGAGGGAAACGGTGAAGTAGAAGACCGCCTGTACACCAAGAAAGACATCGAGAAAATGATCAATCATCCCACGTTCTTATAGGACATGGAGCTCTTGATTCTACAAAGACGTATGGTGGCTGCTACTAATGATGAGCCAATCTAGAATGAAGTGGCCAGACCATCCTATAAACCAGAAATGCCTAGAAGAGCCAATGTTGGAGGAAGACGAGGTCTAGGTAGGGGGAGTAGCTCCTCAAAGACCAAGGGTGGATCCAAATATAGATCTTAATGCAGCCACAAGGACAGATTTGTTGGATATGGCTACGAAAATGGGCCGCGTAATGGTCAAGGAACTAGGCATTGCTCTAGAATCCATACCATCCCAAATGAAGCCACTTATCATTTCAAAGCTCATACAAAAGTTCTCTAGGGATGGGGATTCTATTCAACATGTAGAGATATTTGAGTCCACATGCGAAACCTGCGGGCCAGTAAGTGATGTAACCATGATTCATGCCTTCTCATTGACCCTAGAAGGAAAATCTCATCAATGGTTCCGAACCCTCAAGCCAGAAGATAAGATCAATTTTCACGTGGCTCAAGAATGTGTTTGTGCCAAGCTTTGCTACTAGAAGTGATGAGAGATGGAGTCTTGTGACACAATTGCATAACATCAAATAAAAAGAAATTGAGTCAATGATGCGAGACTATGTGTCCCGGCTAAAGCACTTGAATTCAAGATGCAAACTACGAGAGAGGCTAATTGATGCCATGCTTCAGGAGAGGAGTCCAAGACCACAAGATGCATGATTATCTAGTATTAGCTTGACCGGCTACTCTGGATGCATGTTGTAAGCTAGCAATTGAATATGAAGACAATATGTTGGGATTTCCACAACCAGAAGGTGTCAAAATATCTTCAACAGCAACAACTTCGTGAGTCTCGAGTTACCAAGAGATTGGAACTTGGAGCAAGTAAGTTGGGAACATGACTATGGACTATGGACAAACTCAGTAATGCCATACTGGAAAAATTGAAGGTGAAGGATGGAAGAGAAACATCTGGGCATGTGCATACCCATCTTTACCCTCGTAGAGATTTGGTGTGGTGCTCTATGTACAGATTGAATCACACTACCACTAAATGCCCACAGGTAAGAGTAAGGCCATTACTCTATTGTGCGTACTGTGTAAAATTAGGGAATCATGACACCTCCATGTGTAGGTATCCAAGGTTCCAAACTGTAGCATAGCTACCAGCACCTAGAGCACCACTAGCTTTACTAGCACCACCCATGCAAATCACTGCAATTTTGCAGGATAGCCAAACCCTTCCTATTTACCTAGGGAGATGTTTTGAGTACATGACACTTCACCTCTGTCGCCACCTATTCCACCACCACAACCACCACAGGCTAAAATCAACCAAGTATTGATTGAGGAGCCATTAGTAGAGGATATGGGTATGGTGCATGAAGCAATGCCACTCATAATGCAAGTAAAGCCAGTAGACAGGTACAACAGGGTTCCCCTTAATAGGATAGCCAAAGTACATGAAGAAAGAGAAGATGACTGGGCATATTATATCCATAGAGAAATGGAGAATTATCTAAAGGCACACTAGTCAAAGATATATTTGATGACAAAGGTGCTGAATCACATAGCTCAGCGACCTCTTCCAAATCTAGAACCGGAAGAACGGATGCAACTAGTAATACAGGTAGCACCACCACCACTTACCTCTGAAGAAATGCAGGAAGGACAAGCCTTATTAATGGACACAAAGGAAATCATGAAGGAGCTCAAGAAAGGCAGAAAGAAGAAAACTGAAAGGAAGATGAGAGGAATTATGCCTCACGTTGCAGAGGAAACATAAAGAATAAAGGCCGAGCTAGCCCAGGAAATAATATCTTACCAAGAAGTACTGAGGCAGCAGGAAACAACGAGTCTCAGCTTAGCAACACCTCCATAGGGGAGGACATCACAAACACATTATCAATCCCCCCTCTAAGTCCAGCACAATTGATTTTCAAAACCTTTCCCCTCTTAGGAATTCAACAATGTCAGATACACCTGCTTTTGCTGAGTTGCATAAAGAGACTCGACAATAAAAATTGCCAGAAGCAGAGCACCAAAGCCATGAAGAAGCCACATCACTCCAAGGACTCCCCGAAGAGCAACTGGATACAGGAAAGTGACAAAGAATTGAAGAGACACCAAGCCCCAGCAAGAGGCAATGTTTGGATGATGCAGAGGGGTTCCAGAGACGTCTTCCTTCATAACATGGATTATGACAAATTCCTTCATGAGACTGTGGAAGGCCTGGATGGTCTCTTACAGTTTCCACACTCTGGGGACTAGAAGGAGTAGCAAAAACAAGTGCTTCTCTGTGGGAACAAGAGCAAAGAGTGTGTCGATGCCATCTCCTGACAACTTACATGCTTCATGAAAGAAATACAATGCTATGGAAGCAGGTCCAGCATGCAACCAATCAAGTTCAAACGCTCCAAGAGCATCCTAACAGCAACAGAGAAGAAACACACAGAGATGTAATCCTAAAAAGCTTAAAGGCTTCCGAGGAGCAGGAAGTAAGATACCAAACACTTGCAAATACTAATCTTGTTCTCAGCCAAACCTTGGTACAAAGAATCAAAGAAAATATAGATTTGAAAGTCCAACTGGAATAGGCAAAGGAGCAGATTCAAAGAGAAGTGGCACATAACAAGGAACAAGCAACCATCCAGGCTCAAAAACTACAGGAGTTCCAAAATACCTTCCACGATAAGGAAGAAGAACTACAAGGCAACCTCAAATCACTATCCGCAACCCTTAAGGATGCTGAACAAAGAGTGCTCCAACTCCAACAAAAAAGAGAACAAAGTAATAAAGAAAATGTAGAAAAAGTACGAGAACTAAATGATACCATCAACACAAAAAACTTGGAAATGTAGAAGATGATGTGATGGATACACACAAAGAGGCAATGCTACAGATTACACAGTAGCTCCAAGCTAGTCAAGCCTTGGCTGCTACGTGGAAAGACTTCAAAAGATTATAGAGGCTGAAGGAATGGAAGCTGTGCGGCCTACGAGCACAGGAGGCAACAACAAGACGATTTCAAGAATTGGATGCTACAAATAATGGTGCGAGAAACCAGTATATCAGATCTTCTCACCACCAAGGATTCTGGCATACAGGATTTGGAGTGCCAGTTGCAATCTAGGAATGCAGCCAAAGACAAGAGTCAACCCAGGAGTTGTGACTACTCCTTGAGTGAGCCTTGGAGATAGGTTTGTTTACCAGTAACTCCTCGACCTCCTCAAACTTTGACTCTCTTTTTGTCTACACTAACACTCTCTTTACTACAATATGATATCAATCTATCTAATGATCTGAGCCAGGAGAATTAACACTTATTAAACAAAATACAAAGCGTGATGCTGACCCTACTGTAATCATGGGGATTTTTCGAGGGGACCTAGTACACTGAACTGATCCTACGGATATTTTTTTCTATCCATTAAACCCCATTGTGCTCAGCCTTCATAGTTGGTGTTGGGTGCTACAAAACTCAGACATCCTGGACAACAGTGTGTCGACAAATTAGAGCTGCTTGTTCCAGATGATATTCCTGAAACACCGGCCAATTACAAGGTTGTAACTTGCAGTTACCAGCGGATCATAAGCCAAGGGTGGTTAGAAGTATATACTACTCACCAACATTTAAATCTTTGTGATTCTACACTATATCATCATTTTGGCATTCTTAAACTATATCAGAATACCCACAAACATCTAGAAGCCATGTTGACCACCGTACTTTACAATTTTGATAAAATACATATTGAGTATCCCCTTGACCCTGTTAGAAAATTTGTTAAGAAAATAAACAAGGTGGAATCGTCCCTATTTTTCGGGCAAGGGAAATTTTTTGGTTCCGGTTTCGGAATGACCACCAGATTAGTCTCGTGTCCGGACATTCATGGGCGAGGCCCCGAGTGGGAAACCCTGCCCTGCGCAAGAGGAAGCTACTTCCACTGCTAGAGCAACCGAGAATCTGGTGCACGAAGGGGGCAGAGGGGTCTCACAGCTGGTATCAGAGCGCTGTTGTAAACTTGAAACAACAGCAGAAATTGCCTAAAATTTTAAAGTAAATCTGGGGAAAAATGTTTTCACTTGCTAAGATTATGTTTGAAATGAACTTCATAAATTGAAAACTCATAAATTGAATTGGATTTTTAGATGGATACCCCAAATCTGTCTAGCATTCCTGGACTCTCCCAGAGTCAGGATATGATCGCCTTTGCCTTCGAAAATCTCACATCAACTCCGCTACAACCCGAGAAAGCAGAGTGAGGCTCGCTCGTCACTTTGAGGATCTATACTTTCCTAATCCAGTAGAGCGACGTTAGTATATGTGGTTCTTTGGAGGGCAAAGTATTAACATCAATACGAATCAACATCAGAGACTCAGACAGAATATCTTGATAGCCATGATCTTGATAAGGCTAGGAGTTATTTATTATGTGCAACTCTATAATCATTCCCCCGAAATTTTAGAATTTCTTGCCGTATTTTTAGACTTCTTAGCCGCTTTATTCCTGGGAGTAGAATTACAGCACCATTATCAGTGATGAATCGTGTATATCATAGCATGTCTCCATCGCAGTATCACCTTTTTATGCGTACGCGATTGAGGTAGTGACTTTTGGAGCCGAGACGCTCTATGTATATATCAAAAACTTTTGATAATAAATGATGTTTTGCAAAAGATTCCAAATTGTTTTCGTGGCTGTGAATATTGGTTAATAAAATTATCAGAGTGAATCTTGTTTTCAAGAATTATGATGGAATATTTAATTGTTTAAGAAATAAATCTCAAAAATTAAAGTCATAAATTTGATGACAAAGTTAAGTTGACAAAAATCTCGTTTTGTCAGAATCATGAGGCGCGTGGCCTGTGCTAGGCAACCAATGATGAAGAGTTAGGATCAGGACGTTCGTAAAGCCCTATACTAATCCCAATTTGGTCCATTCAAGGGTGAAGGGGAACAGTTAGGAGAAATAGTGAAAAAATGGATCGAGGCAATGGAAGAATATTTTAATGTAATGAGAGGAGCAAGATGGCTCTCGCCAGATTGAAAATTGTGGAAACGGCCAGGGTTGCATGGAGGAACCATTGCGAGACAAACTGTCTCGACCGAAATACCCAAACCTAGTCAGATCTTAAAGCTTACCTCAGGAAGAGGTTCTGTCGTCCTGCGGGCTTCCTAGAAACCAAAATGAATGAGTTCTTGAAACTGAAGCAGGATAGCTGGACAATTGAAGAATACCATCAAGCATTTGCCCTTCTCCTCAAATATTCTCCACTTTTGGATGAAGAGCAACTGATGGCCAGATTCATTCGAGGGATAAACGAGCCATTGGACACTTTAGTGAAAAATGCCAAACCACTCTCAATGGCAAAAGCTGTCAAAATGGCAAAGGACTTTGCCAAGGCATTTGTTGTTAAGGTCTCGCCAAACCCTGCACCCTCAAACTTTAAAAGGTTCCAAACCCCAGGAAGTAGTTCAAACTTTCCACCCCCAAAGAGGCAGCAAGGCCCAATTCAGAATCAAGATGCTGGGAGATTTAGAAGTGAAGGAAGACCCTTCCAGAACACTTTCTCTAGAGCCCCACCTTTCTCAAGGATTCACAGGGATGAGCTTAGAAGTGAGAACAGATGTTTTTGGGTGTCAGGGTTTCGGTCACTAGCTTAAAGACTGCCCGCCGACTCTTGCCATGTCAAGAGAGGACAGGGAAGTCAAGGACCCAGAGTGCACAGACTAGCCCCTTCGCATCAATCAACTATCTCGCCAAAATCAAGGCAATCCCAGGAGGACTCCAGCTCAGCCATCTGCTTCTGTTCAGAGTAATCTCAAAACTCCCTCCCAAAATTGGGGTAACCAAAGAGAAAGAGTTTCGCCCCAATCTGCAACAACAGCCAGAGTAGTTACGATAGCAGAAGTAGTGGAAGAGAAAAGAGGTCAGATTTATGCCGCAATTGAAAACCAAGGGCCAAATTGTCAATTCTCTGTCATCCATACTCCAGCTCTGTATAAGGGTAAGTCATTCAAGCTTTTGATTGATTCAAGTAGTACTCATTCATTTATTTCCCTAGGATGCTTGCATAAGCTAGTCTTAGAACAGAAATCAGGGAAACCTATGCAAGTTGAATTGGCCAGTGGGAAGATTCTTTTCACTCACCATGAGACAGATCGTATTCAGTTTAATCTAGATGGGAATGTAGCTGACTGCCAGTTCACAGTCTTACCTTTTTGAGTTTTCGACGGAATCCTTTGGAATGGATTGGCTCACAAAAATCAAGCTGACATTCACTGTCATAATGGAACCATTTCCTTCCGTGGCCTTCACAGGAACAAAGTTTTCGGATCCCCAGATCTGCAATTAGTAAAAGCTTCTAGGTTACTGAAAGGACTCAGAAAGAAGCAGCTCATTTATGTTGTCAAAATGAATCCGGTAGACAAAGTTAAAGAAGCAGCTCATTTATGTTGTCAAAATGAATTCGAAAGACAAAGTTAAAGGCTAAAGAACCAAAATGGTTAAGTGAGTATGATGATTTATTCCCAGCAAAGCTAACTGAGATGCCTTCGATTCAGGAAGTAGATCATGTGATAGAATTAACCCCCGGAGCTCAGCCAGTAGCCTAGCGCATGTACAAAGCGCACGTACAAAATGCCAGTCCCTCTAAAGCCATTGAACTCAAGGAATAGCTTATGCAGCTATTAGAACAAGGGTTTGTAAGACCCAGTGTTTCACCTTGGGAAGCGCCAGTTCTCTTTTAGAAAAAGAAGGATGGAATGCTAAGACTCTGTGTGGATTACAAAGGTCTCAATCAGCTGACAATTAAGAATAAGTATCCTATCCCCAGAATTGATGAGCTTCTGTACAGGCTAAGTGGAGCCTAGGAAGTTACATCCATTAGACATCCCCCAGATGAAGTGGGAATGTATCAGTATGGATTTTATTACTCGGCTACCTTCAGTGCAATCAGGTTACAACTCCATCTTCGTGGTAGTTGATAGACTAACCAAAGTTGCCCATCTAATTCCAGTAAAAGAAACCTACACTGCAGTGGATGTGGCCAGAGTGTTCCTGAAGGAAATCTTCAGATTGCATGGCCTACCCAAGAGAATAGTAAGTGATTGAGATCCCAAATTCACGTTAAGATTCTGGACTGCATTCTTTGAAGCAGTAGGAACTTTCTTGGATCTCAGCACAGCTTACCACCTTGAGACCGATGGTCAAACAGAAAGGGTGAACCAAGTAATCGAAGATATACTTCAGTCATGCTACTGGCAGGGAACCCAAGAAGTGGCTAAGCTATCTGCACCTACTCGAATTTGCCTACAATGCTTCTTATCACCGAAGTATCGGGATGAGCCCTTTCAAAGCTCTGTATGGACAAGATTGCCTAACACCATTAACTTGGTCCGACCGATTGATTAGGGTCGAGATGTCCAGACAGATGCTTGACGACATGGAGCACCAGATGCAGTCAATCCGCAAAGATATAAAATCTGCCTAGGATAGACAAAAGCAGTATGCAGATAAGAAGAGGTCAGACATAAAATTCGAAGAAGCAGATATGGTCTTCATTCGAGTACGCCCCAAAAGAAGTTCTCTATCTCTTGGGAAGTACAAGAAGTTATCCCCCAGATACTGTGGGCCATATCTGATTACAAAGAGAGTAGGTGACTTAGCCTATGAACTTCTTCTGCCTCCTCATCTCAAAGTACATAATGTATTTTATGTCAGCTTACTTAAGAAGTATGTATCGAGCCCAAATCATGTGCTTAATGATGAACTCTTAACTTCCTCAACCTAAGGGTAGATGGAACTCCAACCTGAAGAAATCCATGATGTTCGAGAGAAGGTTCTCAAGAACAGAATTCTGAGAGAATTATTAGTCAAATGGAAGTTCTATCCTTTTGAAGACGCCACCTGGGAGAAAGAAGTCGAACTGATGTGGGATTACTCCCAGTTTGCGAGATGAGGACATCTCGCGTCTTTCAAATGGGAGAGGATGAAAGATTCCTCCCCCCCAGTCCCTCAAGATGTCCAGTTTCTTCCCCTGTAATCAATCCCCTTTTCAGAATAATAAAAGATATTGTTTCTACCTGTTTTGGCCTAGAGAGAGAGAAAATGTTCTAGAGAGAGGTAATTCAGCTTTTAGATAACTTTGGATGGAAAAATATCCCTTCTTATTAAAATAAATTTCCCCAAAACAGAAGTTTAAAAAGAAATTCCTAAGGTGCATTAGAAATAAACTATAATCTACACAAAAGACCTTAGCCTAAGGGTCCAGATTTTCTGAAAATTTTGGATTAAGGTTCTGATGGACCAATAATATTAATCCAAATGTAGGGAGGAGATAAATTGATGAATAAAAGAAAAACCCCCCAAAAATGAGTAAATGCTTACATAAGATGAAGACCAAAGAAAATAATTAAAAAATTGAATTTGGACACCTCAGAGTGGGGATCTCCCCTCATGAAGGAGGCACCTATTTCACATGTGTGGAGGAGTTTTTGTTGGAATTAGGGTTGCAGGAAAGCACACAAAGCTTGGAGAAGAAGAAGCAAGAATGCACACAACACAAAGTGTATTAGATTGTGTCAATGTACAAAAGATAAGTTAGCCCTAGAAGGATGGGCGTATATACAAGCCGGGGGAAAAAACCTCCTAAAGAGGGAAAAAGTGCCCCGGCGGTCCTAAGTGTGTTCACACACATCACTGCCTATGTATATGGCAACAAATCCCCCCTGGGAGTGATGGTGTGAACGAGAGCTGGCACTCATGTATAGGGGAGTGCCATGCCCGAAGTAGATCAGTCCACAAAGGGAAGCAAGCCCAAAGCTTTGCGGAAAGCTTCGAACTTCTCACGAGGAAGCGCCTTTGTGAAAAGATCGGCGAGGTTGTCCTGTGTTGGCACATAGGCCAAGCTGATCTCTCCTGCTGAGAGTCTCTCCCTGACATAGTGATAATGCACCTCAATGTGCTTTGTGCGAGCATGAAAAACTGGGTTTCTCGCAACTGCCAATGCACTCTGACTGTCAGTGAAGATAGAGGTGGCAGACTCCTGTCCAACACCCAAGTCAGCCATAAGCCGTCTGAGCCACACACACTCAACCGTAGCTGTGAAAGCTGCCCTGTACTCAGCTTCACAACTAGAAGTGGCCACAGTAGGTTGCTTCTTGCTCAACCAAGATATGCATGAGCTACCGAGCATGAAACAAAAACCACTTGTGGACACTCTTGTGTCATAGCAACCAGCCCAATCTGAGTCCGAAAAAGCATGTAAATCTGGCGGCAACGATCCCCCCTTGGGATAAAACAACCCAAGATGTATGGTGCCACTCAAGTAGCGAAAGATGCGTTTAACTGCCTTCCAATGCTGAGACCCTGGGCTATGCATAAACCTGCTCACCTGTGAGACTGCAAACTGAATGTCCGGCCTCGTAATGCATACATAAATGAGGCAACCAACAGCTGTCTGATAGAGTGTGACATCAAAGTGATCTCCAGCATCATGAAGACTCAACTTCAAACCTGTCTCCATTGGAGTAGCAATAGGCTTGCAGTCTTCAAGGCCAAATCTCCGCAACAATGTCTCAATATACTTTGTCTGACACAAAGCAATACCTCCATCACACTGCTTAAATTGTATCCCCAAATAATGATGCAAATGCCCCAAATCTGACATCTCAAAAGAGGCATTCAAATCAGCCTTAAAATCAGCAATATGACTCTCATTTGGTCCTGTGAGAAGCATGTCATCGACATAGAGAGCAATGATTAGATGTACACCATCCACACGTTTAACATACAAAGTGCTTTCTGTTGGACTATTCTGAAACCCATGTGCAGTCAAATATGCATGTATCTTTTCATACCAAGCTCGTGGAGCTTGCTTTAAACCATATAAAGCCTTTTTTAACCTGCACACTTTGTTTTCCTGCCCTCTTTGAACAAAACCACGAGGCTGCGATACATACACCTCCTCATGCAAATCTCCATTTAAGAACGTAGTCTTTATGTCCAGCTGATGTACATTCCAACCATTATGAGCTGCCAATGCACAAATGCTACGAATGGTAGTCATACGACAAGTGGGAGCAAAGGTCTCATCAAAATCAATGCCCTTTTCTTGAGCATAACCCTTTGCAACAAGTCTAGCCTTATAGCGATCAACACTGCCATCTGGCTTTCGTTTCAACTTAAAAACCCACTTACATCCAATGGCCTTTTTACCAATAGGCAAATCACACAAAGACCATGTACCATTCTTCATTATGGCATCATATTCACTTTGCATTGCAGCCAACCAATTTTCTGAATTTTGTGCCTCATCAAATGAAAGAGGTTCTTCCTCTTCACACATACTAGACACAGCCAAAGCATAACAATCTGATGCATAAGAGGCATGCTGAAAACCTGAACGAGTACGACTAGTCATAGGTGCATCAATCTTACTGTCACGCAAGGTTTGCACCAGCCATTTAGGCATACCTCTAGCCTGCTCATTTTCAGCCCTATCCTCATGAATAACATCCTGTAAATCTGCATCAGAAATAGGCTGATCTATGATGTCGTTTGAAATCTGCGTAGGCTGAATATTTGCCTCATTAGGACTTACATTTGAATTCCCACCTGTAAAGAGAGGCAACAACGTATCAAATACATCCCGTGAGCTCACACCTGTCTCTTTGGTACATGATAACAAAGGCTGCACAGCATCTTCCACAAAAACAACATCTCGACTAATCAAGATACGCTTTGACTGTGGATGATACAATCTGTAACCCTTGCTTTCAGCACTATAACCAACAAAAATGCATTTGACAGCCTTATCATCCAATTTTCTGCGTTGTTGCACAGGCACTAAAGCATAGGCCAAGCAACCAAAGACACGCAAGTGACCAATAGAAGGCTTCCTGCCATGCCAAGCTTCATATGGAGTAATAGACTGCAAGGCCTTAGTGGGACACCTGTTGAGTACATATGCAGCACACATGACAGCCTCAAGCCAAAACGCATGTGGCAAAGCTTGGCTCTTGACCATACATCGTGCCATCTCCATAAGTGACCTGTTCTTCCTCTCAGCAACACCATTTTGCTGAGGGGTATACGGCACTGTACATTGGTGTTTTATCCCACAACTAGCCAGAAATGCATCAAACTCTTTAGACATATACTCCCCCCCTCGATCAGTACGGAGGGTGCCCACAGTACAATTGGATACATTTTCAACCATAAGAAAAAACTGTTTGAAGCACAATAACACTTCGGACTTTGCCTTTAGTGGATATACCCATGCATGCCTTGAGTAATCATCAATGAAAGTCACGAAGTACAAGTGTTTACCAAATGACGGAGTTTGCATAGGCCCACATACATCACTATGTACAAGCTGCAATTTGCGAGTGGCCCGCACAGAACCATCCTTTGGAAACGCAGAACGCTGCATTTTGCCCAAAATACAGCCTTCACAAACATGTTTCAATGGTGCCTCAAGAGGGGGCAATGAAGCAACCATATCAAATTTCTGCAAACGCAGCAAACTAGCAAAGTTCAGATGACCAAAACGAGCATGCCATAGTTTTGCATCTGAAACTGCCTTTTCATCAGAAACTGCATTTGCTGAATCTTCCACACACTTGTCATAAGAATTGAGCCTATACAGCCCACGAAACAAGGTGCCAGATGCAATAATCGTATCACCAGAAGTCAAATCATGAACAGTACATCTGTCATCCACAAATTTGATTACAAATCCAAGTCTAGCAAGCGCAGAGACAGACAATAGATTCTTCTTTATCCCTGGCACATACAAAGCATCTGAAAGTGTGAAAGCGCTGCCATTTGCAGCAGTAAGCATGATTTTACCAACGCCCTTCACTGGGTAAGAAGCATTATTGGCACATGTGACAGTATTCCCATTAGGGACAGCCTCAAGAGAAGTGAACATATCATGATGCGAGGTAATGTGCTTAGTAGCACCACTGTCAAAATACCAAACATGAGAGTTAACAGAAACTGCCAAACATGCATCATGTACAGATGGGTCATACTGGCAATACACGCTAAATGCCCATTCTGTATCCTGCACAACATTTGCAGAATCTGCATTTATAGAAGCATCCGCTATTGTGGCTGCATTTGACTCTTTCTTCTTTGCCTCTTTAGCCTTTAGCTTAGGGCAATTCTTAATGACATGATCATTTGCCTTACAATAGTTGCACCTGGTCTTTTTCTTGCCTTTATCAAGAGCCTTCTCAGACTTATTGTTGCTACCTGTGGAAGTAGAAGAAGTTGCAGACCTATTAATAGGAGAAGAAACAGTGGAAGGGACTGCCTTACCACTTCTTCTCTGCTGCTGGGCAGCCATAAATGCTTGATCAACTGCACGTTGCCTGGCCCTGTTTTGCCTGGACTGCGCTTCTTGCAAGAGCTTGTTGACTAAAGTATCATACTTGACAGCATCAGGTCTGTCCTCATTAAGAAGTCTCCACGTGGAAGCAAAAGTCTGATATGTCTCAGGTAAAGCATCAAGAACAGTCTGCACAAGAGAATGATCAGGAATAATCTCACCTGCAGAAATCAACTGTTCTTTGAGATCTTTAATCTCAGCAAGAAAAACATTCATGTCATCATCTTCTTGCATAATCTTCAATTCTAGCTCTTTACGCAGGTAAGCGATTTTTGCCTCGTTACGACCTGCATACAAACCAGCTAGAATATCCCAAGCCTGTTTTGCTGTTTTAGCTGAACGAATATGTGGGGTGATGTTCCGTTTGACAGAAAGTGCAATTAAGGCATGAGCCTGCGCATCTTTCCCATCCCAACGAGCTTGTTCAGCAGTGGGTAAAACAGCAGCAACAGTAGAGCTGCTAGAACCTGCAACATCCTCAACAGATCCTACATCCACAGAACCTGGACGTACATCCATACCCTGCACAATGTTCCACACTCCTTTTGCAACCAAAACATGCTGCATCATGTATGCCCAAAGTGGGTAGTTGCTGTCTCCATCCAGTTTGTCTTCAGCAGACAACATGCGAAATACATCATTGCTGTTATCAGCCATGGCCACTGACTGAAACTGATGCAAAAGCTGCCTGTAATGAAGCAAAGACTGAACAGAAAACAACTCGTGCTATGTAGCACGGTCCACAATAGAGTACGTATGCCTGTTTTGCAGAAAACTGCACTGTCGAAATTTCTGCAGAAAATGACGAAAACACCTGTGCAGAACTTGAAATGCAAAAACGGAGCCCGAAATGACCTCAGATGCAAATTCTGAGAACACAAAGCCCTACGGGCATATTTGCAGAGTGTAGGGACCTGCAAGCGCTCGTGAAAACTCACCTCAATCGGAGAACGTGAGTCGGAGGGTGCTGACGGTGTAGCCCTGGGAGCCGATGCCTGCTCTGATACCAATTGTTGGAATTAGGGTTGCAGGAAAGCACACAAAGCTTGGAGAAGAAGAAGCAAGAATGCACACAACACAAAGTGTATTAGATTGTGTCAATGTACAAAAGATAAGTTAGCCCTAGAAGGATGGGCGTATATACAAGCCGGGGGAAAAAACCTCCTAAAGAGGGAAAAAGTGCCCCGGCGGTCCTAAGTGTGTTCACACACATCACTGCCTATGTATATGGCAACAGTTTTAAACTAAAAAATAATGAGATATTTTCATCTCTCCTCTCTCTTGTTTCAACTAGATTCAAAAAGTAAGCTGAACTGACCCAAAAATGGTCAAAAATTAACCAAACTGATCTGGAAATTCCAGAATCAGTTTGCTTGGTTGGAGGCTCACTTTTTCCTATAAATAGAAGCCTCCCCCTTTGTAAAAGCTTAATAGTGTTTATGCAATGTTACTCTACTCCTACCCTGAGCCATTTACATTGAATTTCTTGATAATTCAAGTGTTTTTGGCTTAATCCTCTCCAAAGTAATTGGTGGCCACTCTTGCTTCAAACAAGAGTAGAACCCTCAATCCTTCAAGCCAAAGGAAAGCTTACAACTCCATGTAAGCTAAATTTTCTTACTTTTTAATTTTAAATCTATGGTTTTCTTGATTTTCTTGTTTTATAGTTGATTGAAGTAAATTCTAATGCTATGCCTTGATGAAAAGGCCACACCCTTCTCTTCTTTACATTTCAGCCCTTCTTAATCCTAGAAAGATTAGTTAAATGATTAATTAAACTTTTCTTATTGTTTACTCTCTTGAATTTTGAAAATTGTGTAGATTAGAGTCTTATACATCTAGATTGGGTTAATTTAAGTTGAAAATTGAATGATAAAAATGAGAAATGGTCAGCCATACAAAGGAGGTTATGGCAAAATTTTCTAGAATTTTGTGGAAAAGAAAGTTTGTTTTTATGTTATTCCAAAAGAGTAATTCCCACCGTTTGTGCATTCAAAAAGAAATATTCTAATTACTCCATGTACATATTCACCTATGAATATGCATGGATATCACTGACATTAATTATTAAATTTAATTTCTATGCATAGAAAGATGCATAATGGAAATTTTTTTATTATAAATGTGTTATTTTCATTAAATTTAATTTCTATGCATAGAAAGATGCATAATGAAAATTTTTTTATTACATAAAAGTGTTATTTTCATTAAATTTAATTCTATGCATAGAAAGATGCATAATGGAATTTTTTTATTATAAAAGTGTTTAATTTAATTTCTATGCATAGAAATATGCACAATGGAAATTTTTTATTATAAAAGTGTTATTTTCATTAAATTTAATTTCTATGCATAGAAAGATGCATAATAAAATTTTTTATTATAAAAGTGTTATTTTCATTAAATTTAATTTCTATGCATAGAAAGATGCATAATGAATTTTTTTTATTATAAAAGTGTTATTCCTATTAAAATTGATTTTATGCATAAATAGATGCATAAAGAATTTCTTTTTGGTTTAAAAGTGATATTCCTATTAAAATTAATTTTATGCATAAAGAAATTCTTTTTATTTTAAAAGTGTTATTCCTATTAAATTTGATTTTATGCATAAAAGGATTTTTTTAAATAAGTGTTATTCCCATTGAAGTTGATTTTTATGCATAAATAGATGCATAAAGAAATTTTATATCAAAATTAGAATTCTCTTTAATTCTATGTTTAATTTATATGAGTATTTGATAAATGAATAAGTAAATACTCTAAGAGAGAAATTTCTATCGTTTTATACTCCCACGAATTATAAAAAGAAAATTTAAGAAATCTATCAAGATCAAAATATTCAAATAAATGATTAATTTATTCCTCATTGGAATCCGTAACTAATTTAGAAATCAGTTAAGTGAATATTCAAAGAAAGAAATTCAGTAAAATAGTAACTGAAATATCAACCCTTTTTCGAGAAAGATAGTTCAAGAAAAATCTTATCAGACTCGAACCTTGAATCAGACTATAACCAAGACCAAACTCTTTCGTCAATTTCGAGGACAGAAGATGTGACCAGTTTAGGAAAATACACTCAAATCTCCCGCCAAACCTAAAACTAAGTTTGAGACCCTTTGAATTGATCTGTGGATCAAGGTTACAGAATTCGAGAAATTCTGTTATGAAATTTAGTATTTCGAGAAAGAAGTTTTGGGGATATTGATTCAAGAAATACTCCTTGTATTCAAAAGAAAATCAAACTGAAAACTTGCATAGAAACCTTGTTTTCTTAAAGGACTGTCTTACGCCAGAATGCTGGAGGGAGCATTTGGTATATGTTTTTCTAATGGAAGTTTGGTTGCAACAGCTGGCAGGGAGTGTTCAAAGGACAACTCATGCGACAAAGCCTAACTAGCCTCGGTACGGTTAAAATGGTGCGCTTTCGGTACGATGGACGAGGGCCGACGAAGCTGTCCCTGAGTGAAGTGCCAGGACACCTAAGGAGGATCTTGGAGGGTTCTGACCAGGCGATGCACGGGCTCGTGGTGCCTAGGACACCCATGCGTATGCCATGGAAGATATGTATGATGGACAAATGATTATTGTAATCTGTTACTGGATCTCGTCTGACTAGCTAGTCTCAACAACGGAGAGTCCAGAGTGATTCTGTTTTTTGAGAAACAAGGGGGGTCTGGATGGAATTTTTGAGTTATGACATCTGTAATCAATAAATGTTTGTCAATGGATTGTTTCATAGTTAAATTTTTAAAGAGGAGTGTGTGCGTTAGGCTAGAATAAGTGGAGTTTTAATAATTAAATTGAAATAATAGGAATACGCTTAGAATTCGAGTAGTTAAATAAAACCCTAAAGAATTTCTCAAATGAGTAGATCAACGGCTGTGCCTAATTTCGGTTAAGAAAAAAGCGTTGATTTCCTCAGATGATCACATCAATGGCTGTGCCTGATTTCGATTAGGAAAAAGCATTGATTTCTTCAAATTTAGGTCACTGATAGTTTTCCTTCTATCTGGTTTAATCAGGTGAAGGATAGTTTAGTCTCTTGACCCCTTTAGAAAATTCGTTAAGAAAATCAAAAAGGTGGAATCGTCCCTATTTTTCGGGCAAGGAAATTTTTTCGGTTTCGGTTTCGGAATGACCACCAAATTAGTCTCGTGTCCAGACATTCGTGGGTGAGGCCCCGAGTGGGAAACCCTACCCCGTGCAAGAGAAAGCTACTTCCGCTTTGCTAGCAACCGGAATCCGGTGCATGGAGCGGGCAGAGGGGTCTCACCAGGGGATATACATCCATTGTCACAAATGATGCCAACCCCAAACTGGAAGATTTTGGTATACAGCCGGCATGGAGGAAAGAGTACCTTACCATTCCAGAATATAGTCATCAATATATGTGTGCACCACCAACACAGAGAGTGGACCCTTTGTATATGCCAGTAAAAAGAAGGTGGACACCATTGGAGTTACAAGAGGCAACAAAGGGATTCACATGTCTGCTATAACTTTCATGTATTCTTTCTAGCAACATTTACAGATATAGGAGAGCAAAGGAAGCAATTGCTGACTTGGATATATGCATGGCGCCGCATTCCAGACCTAGCAATTGTCGCTAGTTTTTGATTCCTGAAATTGATCGTGGTCCTCATAGATCAACCTAAATAAACATACGATGGATATGATGCTGATCAGCTCTACAAGGACCTAGTGATACATGCATGATGTTATATTATCATCGCCTAAGGTGTCTACCTGCATACATGCATGTAACATTTGAAGATATGGTTGACACCGGGTTCTAGAGATCACACACTACATTCAGAAGAACCCTCAGAAAGCTTCAATCACGCCAGAACTTCTATTATCTCACAAGTTCGGTGACTAGGTCTTTAGACCTCGGCGACAAGTTCTAAGGACAGAATCTGCATCAGGTAGGGGGGGATGTTAATCCCATTTTGGATTAACAAATATGCTCCTCCATTTGAGGACATTAATAAGTGTCATGCAAAGTCACTATAAAAGTTGTACATTATGAGATATTGGCCACCCAAGGCCTTAGTTAAGTAAGTTTTGGGTGCCCAAGTGTGAATAAGTTTTGGGCGCCCAAGTGTGAATAAGGGCCAATTGTATATAAGGCATTTTCTCATAATGAATGGACACAATCCCCCTTTGTGCTATGAGAGTTCTTGCTTTTGTCTTAAGAGAGAGTACTCTAGCACATGTGCCTTCTCTATACTTGTATACTTGTGTGGAGAAGTGAGAGAGAGTGATTGCCTTGTGTGGTGGTGTGAGCGACTCTACGGTGACAGTGTGGAGGCAGATCTTGAAGGATTGGAGCTTCTCAAGTGAGCTTGGAGACCTCAAGGGACACGAGCTCGAAGCATTGGTAAGTGCCCTATGACATTTTTTTTCTATTACATTAAGTTCCTTCTTGGAGGTGTGGTAGCCCATAACAACGAGGGTGGAACATTGATTTCCACCACCAAGTGCATTCGGAACTCTATGATGTTGTACAATATATGATGTACTCATATCTTTAGCCCCCCTTTGGCCTTTGTAGGAGGATGTGAAACCTAGTAGGAGGCTGAACAATAAGTGGAGGATTTCTCATCTTGTCTATCCACCTTGTCTATCCACCATACCTCAAGGTTTGACAAAGTGACTTTGCAAGCTACCCTACTAAAAATCTAGGCTACCCTAACTAATCTAGCTTTCAACTTTAACACCTAGGTAAAAGATTTGATATGGATATATGGTTCTTCCTTATGTGATGATCCAATGACCTACATGTGTATATAGGCTTAGCTTTGCAAGCTACCCTACTAAAAATCTAGGCTACCCTAACTAATCTAGCTTTCAACTTTAACATCTAGGTAAAAGATTTGATATGGATATATGGTTCTTCCTTATGTGATGATCCAATGACCTACATGTGTGAAACCTAGTAGGAGGCTGAACAATAAGTGGAGGATTTCTCATCTTGTCTATCCACCATACCTCAAGGTTTGACAAAGTGACTTTGCAAGCTACCCTACTAAAACTCTAGGCTACCCTAACTAATCTAGCTTTCAACTTTAACACCTAGGTAAAAGATTTGATATGGATATATGGTTCTTCCTTATGTGATGATCCAATGACCTACATGTGTATATAGGCTTATGATGAACCAAGATAAGGACTTTTCCCATCTCAATAAACTATGGAGAGCTCAGAGGAGTTGACCTAAATGCTATACTTAAATGACGTGAGTGGAGATGAATAAGGCTTTGGAAATCCAAGCTACCTTCTCACCTATCGAGAGTGATCATTGGTACCTATTACCTATGAGATGTAGATCGAACAAAAGGTTGTTAAATAAAGGAAGAAGATGAAGTAGGAGATTTGAGCATCATTTGAATGTCGTCAAGGGATATGACACTACAAAGCCCTATTGTAATAATAACTGATCAAAAAATGGAAAATAAAGTACTAGTGTAGGTGATTAATAATACTAACTTATGCATGGGGTTGCTAAAGAGCGAGTCATTTCAGGTGACACCACACAAGGAGGAAATGAAGCAATGTGCAAACACATGATATAGTCTCACAAGTGACCTAGCCCACATACTAGATGCTATAATGGATATCATAGCAGCCTATCTCAACGGCAGACGACCACAAGGACCTAGGGGGGAAATAATACCATCCAAATAGAATCCCAATTCTAGTTGGAGAATAATCAAAATCTTGACAAAAGGATGGGCCAAGCATTGTTGGGAAGTAGCCAAGGTCAAACTCCACATTGGCATTCTACAAGCGGCATGGATAGGGAGTAGGCTACTACATCAAATCTTGGGAGCTCATATTTAACTTGTCATTTTTAACTTTTGTTATACTTATAATCCTTGTAACCTCAAGTCTTGAGAGCTCATTGAAAGCTATATACATTGAGTCCTTGGGTAGATTTGACTATTTCCTTGAGTATATTGTATACAAATTTGATAAGAAATATAATTTAGTCTCCTTACTTTATCATCTCTCTCATGTATTTACTATAAATGTTTAAGTGTGATAATTAATTGCACTATGCACTTTTAATCCTGATAAACCCTGGTATTAATTGCAATGAGCAAGAGTATTCCCTAGTATTTATTGCACTGCATTTCGAACCTGATAAACCCTTGGATTAGCATATGTGGGAATAGTTTTGAACCTAACCTTCACACTCCACATGGGGTATAAAGTAGATTGAGTAGGGTGGTTTAGTTTGGTGATACTGGAGTATTTTCGAAGATACCCTAGTGAAACTTGAGAGTAGAAAACTTACCCATCTACACCTTCGTGACCTCTCTACTACGTGCATACCCCATAATAATCACAAGTGATCCCAAACTCTATTATGGTAATAATCATTGATTGCTTGAGAGTAGAAAACTTACCCGTCTCGTAAGCATCTCTACTACATGGATACACGTTAAAAATCATAAATAAGCCTAAACTCTATTATATAGTGTAATAACCATTCCTTTTATTAGTTTTTTTTAAAACTCTAGGTCAATGTAAATCCCATCCTTGCTAACCCTTAGCCTCTTGGATGGGTCCTATCAGCCTAGCTAGGCCCTAACCCTAACTTTGGGTTAACATACCTAGGTTATCTTAACCTCAATAATACTTATTTAGGGATATAACATTATCTCCCCCTTCTATTAAATTCATGTCCTCATGAATCCAAATAGGAGACAATCAATTGTAAGCCTATCCTCAAATTATTGTATTCCATCATAGAATCCACATGAGTTGCTTAGCCCTTACCTAAACTAGAATTAAACTCATGTAGTGGATCCATGCTATAAGGTCAATTGCTTACCAATCTAATTCATTCTTAACATAAAGGTCAAAGTTGGATACAAAGATATAACAAGTCCCACCAAGGACAACCCTAGCACCAAAGACAAAGATGTAACAAGTCCCACCAATGACAACCCTAGTACCAAGTCATTGCACAGTTCATCCCTCATGCCAGCAAGCTACGCGTACTATTGCTTTGCCAATAGTCACTAGTTGACTATATGCTATAAAGTTAGTGATGCCTCTCCTGTTTGCTCTGTCTGAACTTCGTTTCATGTACAGTACCTCGAATACATACCTGTAAGGACATGTGTTAATTGAATCAACCCATACATCCATAGCTAGTTGTACCAACTTTCTCTCATGTATAGACCTTTTCACCATACCACTCATTGTACAACCTACCAATAGATCTTTCTCAAAGTCATGTTGGTGAGCCCATGTGGTTCATGCATCCATGCGCAAGGAAAGTCCTCTAACACAACCCAATATCCAAGAAATAAACTCAGGTACCTAAAATTACCATAGTCCACCTATCCTCAAATTCTTGTATTCCATCATAGCATCCATATGAGTTCCTTAGCCCTTACCTAAACTAGAATTAAACCCATGTAGTGGATCCATGCTATAAGGTCAGTTGTACAATCCAATTCCATCTTGACATAAACGTCAAAGTTGGATACAAAGATATAACAAGTCCCACCAAGGACAACCCTAGCACCAAGGATAAAGATGACACAAGTCCCACCAATGACAGCACCAATTCATTGCATACTTTGGCCCTCATGCCAACAAGCTGTGTGTGCTAGTGTGCTTGGTCACTAGTTGGCTATATGCTATAAAGTTGGTGATGCCTCCCGTTCGCTTCGTTCACACTTCATTTTTGTGTACAGTACCTAGAATACACACCCATAAGGATATGTATTGATTGAATCAACCCATACATCCATAGCGAGTTATACCAACTTTATTGCCTCTCATGTATATACCTTTCCACCGTGCCACTTATTATACAACATGCCATAGCTCTTTCTCCAAGCCGTGTTGGTTGCCCCATGTGGTTCATGCATCCACGCAAAAGGAAAGTCCTCTAGCATAACCCAATATAGGGGAAAGAAACTTAAGTACCCAAAAATACCATAGTCCCACCAATCCCCTTTGTCAACAACCCAAATCAAGGGCTGATATAAATTGAGGTGGATTTGTTCCTAATTGATTCAATTGTTACCATATTCTACTACTTTTTAACATCTTTCCATCTTACGTCCCTCCCTTCCACTAGAACTCACCCTAGTAACTAGAATCCTTGAGTCACTTTTCACTTTGCACCTAAAATGAAGGCAACAAGCACATCTTGATTCTTCTTAATCTCCAAATATAATTCATAAGTACTCTAGTCAAGACCAACCATTACTAGATAAAACCAACTAAGTTAAATCAGTTTAAGCTACCTTTCACCCAACCAAATTGGGTGTGGGTGTGAACTTAAGGAAAGTTTTATACAAAAGCTTCCTCATATCACTAGTTACTAGAATTCTAACACTGCATGGAGACTCCCCAGGACAATACAATAAGCCCACACACTTATTGGCACTAGTATTCCCAAATCTTCACACCACTAGTGAATTATGATGCTTGAGACTCCCAAGAAGGTCTATTATTTTGTTGTCCCCCATAGATTGACAGCACACCCTGCAGGGTAACCTGAGGTTAACTATCCATAAAGGCATAGAGCATCACAATCTAAAGACTTATAAAGCATGGGGAGACCCTTCATGCAAAAGGTTCTAGCATACCACCATGATATACCCCATGTAAAATCCCTATTATCTGCACACATTTTATAGGTGGAACAACTGATTCCTCCCTCAGACTTGGCCTTTTGATGCAACCAAACCTCACTCTAGATGCCATGCTCTCATTATGGTTTAACTCAACCTAGTGCTAGGCTAGTCAAACTCATATAAACTAGGAATGAAAGATACAACCATGTTTGGAAGCGCTGTTTCTTGTCCATGCCATAATTTTTCCACGAGGATATACCCCATGTAAAATCCTCATTAGGCACACATAATTCATAGGTGGAACAAACCAATTCATCCCTAAGACTTGGCCTTTATGTAACCAAACCTCCCTCTAGATGCCATAGTCATTGCACTTAGCTCAACCTAGTTCTAGGCTAGTCAAACCCGCATAAACTAAGAAGAATGAAAGATACAACCATGTCCACAAGCTCATTTTCTTGTCCATGCCATAATTTTTCCATTGGTAAACTATCCAAGCATAAGGTCCCTCGGGACCTCGACATCTGGAACGAGCACAACGTTTGCTAGTAGCCACCCATAATCCATCCATGACCTTTGGCTTTCTAGATGTAGGCCTCCATACATGGTCGAAATATAGCATACATCGACGAACCATCCCCATAAGCTGGGTAGGTTAGATGCATGGTGATATTATGGATACAATGGTTGTGGTATCATCTCTCCACCTCTCCACCCCTTTTAGAGGTTTTTTCCTCTAGTACACCCTTCTCGATGAAAGTCCTGGCATATGGGCACGAACCATAGCAAGCCATGGCATACAAGCAAACCAAACCATACCAAATTATAGCACTTCTAGCCATTAGCTACAAATTATAGCACTTCTGTCAATTTTCTACAACACTTCTATCGATTGTCTACAAATTATAGCACTTCTACCAATTTTCTACAACACTTCTATCGATTGTCTTCAAATTGTAGCACTTTTACCAACAAGAGCTTCTACCAATTTTCTATAAATTATAGCTCTTCTGCCAATTATCCTGTAAACAATTCACAATGTAGAAGACATAGAGTATAAGGTTTGGGCAAATATTTTTGTGATCCGGAGTGTGACCTATTGGATGACAAAATACCCCATCAAAATCTCCACTCTATAAAATTGACTTTATCAAGAAGCGACTCTTGGACCTATGCAATAACATGTGGAGTCTTATATGAATCCCATGTAGCCAAGGACCTCCTGGTACAAAGAGATAATAGCAAGGACCTCTTGGTATAAATAGAAAATAGGAAGGATCTCCTGGTACAACAACATGACTAGTGACTCTCCTCCCACTCATAGGATCCCTTCTGAAACCACACCCAAACCTGAGGTTGGATTGTCATGAGAGTCAACTAAGTCTCGAGGTCACTAGATCACATCTCGGCCTACAAACTACTCTGGGCTTAGAGGATGTAGGGGAGAGGAAGAGCTTGAGTTCCTTGCAAGCAAACACACACATAGGAGAGCTTGAGTTACTTGCAAGCACAAGAAAACACACACACATAAGAGAGAGAAAGACACAAGAGAGAGATTGATTGGCTGAGTTTTCTTCTATATTCTTCTCTTCTCTACAACCATTAACATAAAGAGATAAAAGTACATAATATATGGAAAGTACTCTCCTGCTATAACTTATTATGGTCGGTCCATAATGTGACCCCAACTATATGAATTAGCGCTACAAACTATGCCATACTCTAGTAATGCAAATATAGTTGTCACATAGCCTGCCATCCATTCACAGCATATCAACCATGCTAGTGGCATAAGTGAAAAAGCTATGACTCAAGTGGGTCATCAATGTTCGCAACACTAGTTGAGCTCGATATCACAATGCTCCCCCTCGAGCTCGACTCCACACACTATACTCCAAGTAAGATCTTAAACTTATGCAGCTTCTTGTCAAAAATTCCGGACACGGAATCACCTACCTCTATAGATGTCCACTCCAACAGCCTTGGAAACACCAACACGAACGGGGGCACCACCAGCCACCGCGGCTGGAACACTTCTCTCGCTGTTCACCACACCACCCACACCAAAAAAACAGCACAAAATAGGGGCACCATAGACAAAGCAAACACCCAGCAATATATTCCCAGAAAACACTTCATACAAGCTTCTCTCGACACAGAAGCCTTACTCACACAACTTACAAACACTCATGCCTGAATTTACTGGCCAAGGGAATTCCACCACGGCCACACCACCTCAGGAATTACGACCTTGTGTCTGACGAACCAAGCCTTTGCAACCACAAACACATCAACACTCTGACCTATCACTATCGAGGATACACCACATCCTCAATCACCGCGAACCTCTCGCCTGCGTGCTGTGCCAACCACACCAGAAAGAACCCGGCCACTTCTCTCTTCAGAGGGCGCCCCACCAGCTAACCCTCAACTCTCTCTGCAGCCCATCACTTCTGTGTGTGTCGCCAGCAGCTACCCAAACATCTCTCTCTCTCTCTCTCTCTCTCTCTCTCTCTCTCTCTCTCTCTCTCTCTGTGCTGATCCTTTGCCAGCCACTTCCTTTGCCACCACAGGCAGCTTCTCTGCAATGCTACCGGCCCCACCAGCCACCCAGCAACACCTGTCTCTGTACAGCTTCCACGTCAAGCTTGTCTCACATCCAGCCCCTGCTCTTTGCTTGTCCACACCTCTGTCTCCTAGGCGACCTCCTCTCAGTCGCCACCCACAGCTTCTCTGCTCATCAACCCCGCACGCTCACGTGCCAGCCACGATCAGCTTTCGATCTTCAGCACTTGTCTTTGCTTCCACATCCGGCTTCACCTAGCCCAAGCAAAGGTAGCCTCTGCGCATTTAGCTGCACCCTCTGTTGTGCCAACACCTCAAAGGCGGCCTCCCCTCTGTGTGTGCCGCCGGCTACGCCTGAGCTTCTCTCACCCTTGCGCCTCCACACCAGCTTCAAAGGCGGCAGCTCCCCTGCACATTTTTCTCTGCAGAATGCGAGGGCGCTTTTCCACAACGAGGCGGCAACCTATCTAGGCGTTTTCGTCTTCGCCAACCTTCCAGAGGCTCACTTCTTTTACGCTGGCAGCTCAAGAAACCTCCATGTGGTCATTTTCATTGTTGGCCACGTGGATGGTTATCTTATTCTTTTTTTTTTAAAACCTGGAAAATGGCCACCATTCAAACTGTCCTTTTATGCCATATTCAAGGCAACCTTGGCCCCTTCATTTTTAATTACCCTCCATGCTTCCACACACCTTCAAATACTATCGAGTGCCCAGTTTCTTGGACGCGCACACATTCAAAGCCATCGAACGGCTGATACCACATCTAGTAGACCTCCAGTATACCACATCCACCAGTAGACCTCCAGTAGACCTCCAGTAGACCACATCCAGTAGACCTCCAAAAAGTAGACCACATCCAGTAGACCTCCAGTATACCACATCCACCAGTATACCACATCCAGTAGACCTCCAGTAGACCACATCCAGTAGACCTCCAGTAGACCTTCAGTAGACCACATCCAGTAGACCTCCAGTAGACCACATCCAGTAGACCTCCAAGTAGACCATGCTTCGAACAAACCTGTACAAGCCTACAGCCAAAGCCTACAGCCAAACCGTCCACCCTGTACATCCGCCAACGCATTCCAAAACAAAACTCTCCACCTGCCATGCATCCCATATATACACAAGCCCAAAATGCCTTTCAGAAAAACGCCTGACATACTTTGCCAACCCCTCTCATCTGCTAGAGCATTCATGCTCAGCAGCAAAAAGATAAATTCCAATAGCTATCCACCAGGATCAAAAGGAAACATCTGTAACTGACCATCCCATTCCCCAACATCTGTTAAACACAATGGCTGTATCACTACATACCAAACATCAACCATATGCACCACAAAATCATTTTTGTCCACTTCACCCATAACAAACCTCCTCGTCTTCAAAACCTGTGGCATTGCAACATTCGGCATCCAGTTCATCATCACCAGTGAAGGCCAGGTTCCAACATTCTGACCCTTATGCACACAAAAATCCAAATCCTTTCCAACAGCAGTGTCCACCAGCACTTCCAGCTCTTGTAAAACAGGCATCTCTTCACAACCATACAGCTCAACTGGTTCAGAACCTTTGTCATCCATGGATTTTGCCTTTAGCATTTCAGCAACACGCAAAGAAGCCTTTGTTATACTCTCAACCATATCTGCATCCATGTCCATCTCTCTGGCTCCTGTTCATCATCAAGGCTAGCAACTTCCCATATATCATCCTCAAGCACAATACTCACATCACAACGCTCTTCATCAGCCAAATCTACATGCATACCTTCTTGAGTGTTGCCAACCCCCTCGGTATCATCGTCCAAAGACTCCCCAGCACATAATGCATCAGATGGAAAAACATCCACATCATTCATTGCAGGTACCAAACCACCATCAAGCTGTCCAAGAAACTCCATAACAATAGGATCTTCCTCCATGCTCTCCACATCTGCATCACAAACCATCTTCACTTCATCACAAGTCTCTACCCCATCCTCCTCCCTTGTAGAATTTGACAAAGAATCATCCTTAAAGCATCCTGTATCCAGCTCCTCTTCCTTCTTATCATCAGCCAATCCCAAGGCATCATCCTCTTTGCTTCCATGTGCATGCATGTCATCCAAATTCGAATGCAAATGATCTTCAATAGAGCCTTCCAAATCACTGTCATGTACAACCACGACCTCCAAATCCAAAGAAGAGTCCACTGGCAACTTCTCATCTTCACTTGTCTCAAATCTTGACCCAGATTCCTCATCCTGCTTTTCATCCACCTTCACCTGCTTAAAAGACTTCGGAAAAAAATCAGAAGGCACATAAAACATCCCCCTTTGCACCTGTATAGGCCTTTGAGGTTCCTATCTAATCAAACTTTGCATAGGACTCTTATCCACCTCAACCAAATTCACATGCATATCCCTTGCAGACACAACACCTTCATACGGATAAATACCCAACTCCATCTGCTTCAAAACCTTGCCTTCTTTTTCCCTAGCAACCCTAACTGCATCATCAAGTGTGACTTGGGATCCTTCAACTCAACCCTGACCTTTAAATGAGGTAACAGACCATCAATAAACAAACTCTTCTTCAAAAACATAGGAGGAACTTCTTGCTTCAATGTCATACACCACTTACCCCACAAACATGTAAATACCTTCACAAAATCGTCCAGTAATTGCCCATGGATTTGCTTCAAGATGCTCAACTCCTGCCAAAGCACATTAGAATCCTCCACTTGCTGAAAACGCTCCAAAAGACCTTCTTTCAACCTGTCTAAGGTCAAAACACCATGTAGCTCACATGCCGCATCCTGTGCTTCAAAATCTTTAAGCCAGCTTCGGGCATCTCCCTTCAAAAAAATCTTTACTAACCTCAGAACCTGCTCTTCATCTGTAACATGATTGCTAATGCATGCCAACTCCATTTGCCGACACAGAAGCCTTACTGACACAACTTACAAACACTCAGGCCTGGATTTACTGCCAAGGGAATTCCACCACGGCCACACCACCTCAGGAATTACGACCTTGCGTCTGACGACCAAGCCTTTGTAACCACAAACACATCAACACTCTGACCTGTCATTTCACTGTCGAGGATACACCACATCCTCAATCACCGCGAACCTATCGCCTACGTGCTGTGCCAACCACACCAAAAAGAACCCGGCCACTTCTCTCTTCAGAGAGCGCCCCACCAGCTAACCCTCAACTCTCTCTGCAGCCCATCACTTCTGTGTGTGTCACCAGCAGAGCAACTACCCAAACATCTCTCTCTCTCTCTCTCTCTCTCTCTCTCTCTCTCTCTCTCTCTCTCTCTCTCTCTCTCTCTCTCTCTCTCTCTCTCTCTGTGCTGATCCTTTGCCAGCCACTTCCTCTGCCCCCACAGGTAGCTTCTCTGCAATGCTACCGGCCCCACCAGCCACCCAGCAACACTTGTCTCTGTACAGCTTCCACGTCAAGCTTGTCTCACATCCAGCCCCTGCTCTTCGCTTGTCCACACCTCTGTCTCCTAGGCGACCTCCTCTCAGTTGCCACGGCTTCTCTGCTCATCAACCCCGCACACTCACGTGCCAGCCACGATCAGCTTCCGGTCTTCAGCACCTGTCTTTGCTTCCACATCCGGCTTCACCTAGCCCAAGCAAAGGTAGCCTCTACGCATCTAGCTGCACCCTCTATTGTGCCAACACCTCAAAGGCGGCCTCCCCTCTGTGTGTGCCGTCGGCTATGCCCGAGCTGCTCTCACCCTTGCGCCTCCACACTAGCTTCAAAGGCGGCAGCTCCCCTGCACATTTTTCTCTGCAGAATGACCAGGGCGCTTTTCCACAATGACGCGGCAACCTATCTAGGCGTTTTCGTCTTCGCCAACCTTCCAGAGGCTCACTTCTTTTACGCTGGCAGCTCAAGAAACCTCCATGTGGTCATTTTCATTGTTGGCCACGTGGATGGTTATCTTATTCTTTTTAAAAAAAAACCTGGAAAATGGCCACCATTCAAACTATCCTTTTATGCCATATTCAAGGCAACGTTGGCCCCTTCATTTTTAATTACCCTCCATGCTTCCACACACCTTCAAATACTATTGAGTGCCCAGTTTCTTGGACGCGCACACATTCAAAGCCATCGAACGGCTGATACCACATCCAGTAGACCACGCTTCGAACAAACCTGTACAAGCCTACAGCCAAACCGTCCACCCTGTACATCCGCCAACGCATTCCAAAGCAAAACTCTCCACCTGCCATGCATCCCATATGTACACAAGCCCAAAATGCCTTTCAAAAAAACGCCTGACACTTCTCTGTACCAAGTGCCCTTGTGAAGATGTCAACCATCTGATCCTCTATACCATATATATATCACCTACTACTAGAGCCTTCTCCCTCACAAAGTGATAATCACCTCAATGTGCTTCATCCTAGCATACTATATTGAGTTACTAGCCAATTGTATGCAACTCATAATGTCACAATAAATGATAACGGCTCTATCCATGGGCTTACCCATATCACTAAGTAGCTTTTGAAAAACCAAGCTATCTCACAAGCTGCCATAACAGTGCCCCTTCACTCTAACTCTATACTCAATAAGGCAATTGTCAACTGTTTCTTGCTGCTCTAACTCACAATAGCACTCCCAAAAGAAAACATAAAGCCACTGGTAGATCTTCTATCTACAACACTACCAACCCAATCAACATCTATATACCCATGTAGGTGTATCTCTATGCCAACCTTATGGATCAGTCTATAATCAATTGTGGAGTTCATGTACCTGAGAATCTATCTAGCCACATCTAAATGTGGCTTCTTGGGGGCCTGCATAAACTGACTCATAATTCCAACAACATATCTCAAGTCTGGTTTATTAATGATCATGTAGATCAAGTTGCCCACTATGCGCTTACATGTACATAGCAGGGTCCTCTAAAAGCTCACTTGTATGTGTAGAAAGCTTTGTGTTTTGCTCCAATACCATTGAAATAGGCTTATGACCTATCATACCATACTTGGATATCATGTCTAAATCATACTGCCTTTGTAATAAACAAAATGCCATGAGGTGATCTCACCACCCAAGAAATATAGCAACTCACCCAAATTCTTCATCTCAAACTTTTGCTTCAAAAGCATCTTGGCATCATGTATGCCAGCATCACTATGGCTAATGATAATCAAGTCATCCACATAAATGGCTAATAGCATAATCCCTCTATCTATCTTTTTCACATAAAGTGAAAAATCTACATAAGATATCTAAATCCCAATGGTAACAAGATACTTCTCGATCCTATTTAACCGTGCTATGGGTGCTTCCTTCAAGCCATACAAGGCTTTACATACCTTGCACATGAAATTCGGGTGTGCATCACTCTCATAACCTAGTGCTTGCATCATGTATGCTTCTTCTTGAAAATCACTATGCAAGAAAGCATTCTTTACATCTATCTGATGTAAAGACCAACCCTTTGTTGTAGTAATGATAGCTCTCACAATTGCCATTCTCACAACCGGGCTGAATGTCTCCTCACATAATCAATGCCATAGGTCTGTGCATAACCCTTGGCAACCAATCTTGCATTATACCTACTCACCGATCCATCTGAGTTATGGTTGACCTTATACACCCATACCTGATACACCCACTTGCATCTAATTGTCTTCTTTTCCTTAGGCAAAGGTACTAACTCCCATATTGCATTTGCAATGCTGCCATCTCCTCATCCATGACATCTTCCCCAAAACAAGTGAGCTCTAATTCTTGTATTTCTTTAACCATGTAACCATAATGATGACATGTGTCATATCTGAACCTGTCCAAACACAGCATCTGCTGACCCTCGTAGACTTGCATACACTTGGATCACTCCCAGAGGTGTCCTCAAAATAGCCTTGGTTCTCCTTACACCAGGAGTAACCACCATTGGCAGAATGCCAAGCTCCTTAATCAAGGCTTTGCTCATAGCCTCTAGGGTCATCATCCACATATGAATGACATGCTGACAGGTCAAGCACAAAAGATTGATCTACTTTTTCCTTTCCTTTGCATGATACATGTGTAGTACCAACATCTATCCTCAACCGACCTGACTATGGATTAACATTGGATCCAACTAGAGGACTCTCCACGTCTACTAAGCACCTATGATTGCTACTCTACATGTGGACAATATCATTACTTCTTACATCTGCATCTTTTGTTGCCTTCACTAGTCCATACTAGCTACTCATCTCATTAAAGATAACATCTCTTCTTTCTCACATCTCATGAGTGTTCGGATTATAATATCTATAACCTTTCTGCTCCAAAGCATGACTAACGAGGATGCATGTCTCTGCCTTTAGATCCAATTTTATTCTCATTTCATTGAGAACATACATGCAATACACTCAAACACTTTTAAGTGAGACATATCTGGTTTTATACCTGTGAACTTTTATCCAGGAGTTATACTATGACACTTGAATAGGCATCATATAGTTGCTATAGTGGGGGTCCTATTCATAATGTAAATAGAAGTTGCTACTGCTTCTGCCCAAAAATAACACGGCATATTCTTTTTAGACATAAAGGTACGTGGTGCCACTTCTACAATGTGCCTATTTTCCTTTCTGCAACACCATTATGGTGCGGTGCATGTGAACTATCTCTTGATTCCCTGCTTTAGAAATCACTGAACTCATGGAGAAATACTCTCCCCCATCTTCTGATCTTAGGCATTTTATTTGCATGAATTTTTCCTTCTCAACCAAGGCTTTAAATCTCTGAAAGGAAGAAAACACCTCACTTTTCTCCTTCACAAAATAAACCCACTTTCCTAGTGTGATCCATCAATAAATGTAATATAATACTTGTAACCTACAATTCTTATAGTCTTAGTTGGTCCCCATAATGGCCTTGCTCTAACATGGTTCTCATGTGAGAAAGCATGTTTGGCCTACTTACCAAGTTGGCATGCTTCACATACTCTCTGTGCATCCCATCAACTTTAAACTCCGGTAAACTTGCAATAGTATTTTAGGCTTATATAAACTTCAGTCGCTCTCTTCTCTATACCATTAACATAAAGAGATAAGGGTACATACTGTATAGGAAAGTACTCTCCTTTTATAACTTACAATGATCAGTCTCGCGATAGTGTGAACCTAATTGTATGAGTTGGTGCTATAATGATGACATACTCTAGTAATCCAAATATGGCTATCACAAAACCTATCATCCACTAGCGATATATCAACAAGCTAGTCACATCAATGTCCTTGATATCTCAACACTCCATGCCTTAGTAGATCTCTCTACCATGTGGGTACCTTATAATATTCATAAGTGAGTCTATTATTGGTCCACATCTTTTATTATTAACCGTTTAGCCATTATGTGCCTCTATTTAGCTTTTTATTGACTCTCGGTCAATCCAAACCTCATCCTTTCTATCTCTTAGTCTTTGGGTGCATCTCATGAGTCCCTATGCCTAACTTTAGGTTAGCACATTCCCTTAACCTCGGGTAATCCTAACCCTTGATTAATAGTGGTCCTAGCCTAGCTAAGGACGCTAGCTAAGGACGTACACACATACTTGGATAGAGTTACAATAGAGAGAGAGAGAGAGAGAGAGAGAGAGAGAGAGAGAGAGAGTTAACCACATACTTGGATAGAGTTACAAGAGGCAGAGAGAGAGAGAGAGAGAGACAGAGAGAGAGAGAGAGACAGAGAGAGAGAGAGAGACAGAGAGAGAGAGAGAGAGAGAGAGAGAGAGAGAGAGAGAGTTAACCACATATGGCTAACACATTCCTATGACAACTATGTCCGCACACTTATATAATGGGCGCCCACACTATATTATAAATCCCATCATTTGATGAGGGAAATGCCCTAAAGATGCTCCCAAGTCTTGAGCTTCAAAGGATAGATAAGAGGATCTCGGTTAGTTAGCCAAACCATAAAGAAAAGCCTTGTAACTATGTTTTGGGTGCCTCGAGTCACTTACTCCCAATGGGCTAGTGGGAAAAGGCTTGGAACTATAAAAGCCAATTTCTCTTGTTTGTAACTCATTCTCCCATTTATGCAATAGAAGTGGAGTGTTCACTCTCCCTCTCTCTTATAACTCTAATCTAGCATGTATGATATGCTTAGGGTTAGGGTTAGGATTTGGGTGTGATTAATGCTAATCACTCGTTCTCTCCTTGCTTGAGTGATTAGGCTATCACCGTGATCATCTTTCACAAAGATTCCACGTGATCTTCTCGAGAGAGGTTGCACCACCTGTAGGATTAGCAACTGCCTCGGTGTGACAAGTGCGGGAGGATCGTGTGACAAGTGCGGGAGGATCGTGTGACATGCGGTTATGGTGGAGCTCTTAAGAATAGCTCAAACTCAGCTGATTGGTAAATTTTCACGATACGTTAGGGTGAGCATAACATCTTTGGCGCTGCTACTGACGGGGAGCACCAATCTGCTTCTTGTTGAAGCCTTCCTTGTTCGAATCTGACGGAGTCTCCATTATCCGGTGCCAAGTAAGTAACTATGGCATTCAATTTTGGGTTGTTTGATTTGTTTTGTTGATTATTTTTTGTTGTTTTTGTTTTGATTTTGTGCATAGCTTATGTTTGGGAGTAGGATTAGCAAGTGTTTAAGCAAAAAAAACTAGAGATTTGAGTGAAAAAAGAGGGTTTTGCTTAACATAGAGTGTTTTTGGCTAATTTTTAGCTTTCAATCATGTTTTTTGTTAGATTTGTGTACATAGGTAGCTTAAAAATGTAAGATAGAACCCTAATCAACCAAAAACACCAAAAAAATCACAAACAATCTCTTAATTATCACTAATCTATTGGTTAGTATGATTAGTAAGCTTAAAGAGCTAAAAACCAAAACATCTATAAGCCCAGTGGGGCGTGCAATAACAGACTCAACCACGTGTCCAAGAGATAAAGATATAGAGAGTAGGGGAGAGAGAGAATGGAATAGGGATCTTATCCTTTCTTTGCTATTTGGAGTCAGAATGCATGTTATAGTTTTGAGAAAAGTGTTCAAGCCAAATAACCCAGGTGTTGAGGCAATGTTTAAACCACTTGCAAGAATGTCAAAAGCCTTTCAATGATTTAGGGAGGACAGTTCTTATTGATGACTCTCCATATAAAGCTCATGTTGCTCCCTCTAATAACTGCATCTTTCCAAACAAGTTTGATTTAGATAAGAAAGATGACAATGTTCTCATGGGAGAGCTACTACCATACTTAATGCTTCTTGATGATGGAGAAGATATATGTATTGTCGTTTGAAAATAATCTATATAGTCAGCTCCTAGTATCGAATGGCCATGATTTATATAACCTTGTTATCGACAAATGGCAAGAGTATAATGTGATTTGGTGTCACAAACAAGGTTCAACACTGGTAAACTTCCTCTTGCAAGTCAATTACAGGACTCTTCTAAGGTGAAGGACACAAGTGGAAAGAGAGGTGATAACGGAGAATCGATTGGTGCAAGAAGCATGCAAAGCCTTAGTGGTAGCTTGTCTCACATCATGGGAGATGAGATAAAGGATATTGTAATCAAATAAGGTCCTCAAATTTCAAGCATGAAGCCATCAAAATTGAATTCTCTATAGTTAAAAGATTGGGTTGCAAAGGAGGGAGTAACTTGAGGTCTCAGTCGAAGGCATTTATCAATAAATTGCTAAACAATCATGATCTTCTAAATATCAGTAAGCAGAGCAAAGGTATTATCCTATCTAGAATTGCTCACTATACCACCCCCTTTCAAGAATTTATTCAGGAACAATCCACGGGCACGCTGGCCAAGATCAATACAATCAATGAAAACAAAACAAACAAATACGTTGATGTAGGATATCCAAGTCGATTTCAATGTCGAGGCACGAGATCTCTGATGCCGAGCACACCATGGGGATGGCCCCACAAGTATCTCTCACCGATCTAGTATCAAATCTAATATCCAAATCCAAATCCAATGAATCCAAGTCCAATGAATCCAAATCTAAATCCATGTCCAAGTCCAAGTCCAAGTCCAGATTCCATGTTCATGTCCAAGTTCCATGCCCATGTCCAAGTTCTCCATGTTCATGTCCAAGTTCTATGTTCCATGTCCAAGCTCTATGTCCAAGTTCATATCCAAGTTCAAGTGGTCCAAGTTCCCATGAGTAATCTCCACAACTCCTACAACCTTGTCGATGAAGAAAACCATGGAAAAGCTCTTTCTGGTAAGAAAACTGATATAAAACCTGTTTTAATGTTTTTGGACGATAAAATGAGCCTAATTACTTGCAATTGGACTAATTGGAGTGGCATTAGTGTTCTCAACACTTGCCTTGACCTAAATCCATGCCTAGACCACTCCCATTAGGTCACAATTAGTAATAATTAGCACTAAGTAGATCTCATTTGCCTAATTTTTTCTCTTCAAAGTGGGTTAATTAGAGACTTAATTAGAAAGATTAATTGGGGGGATGATCACATCATTAGGTTAGCCTTAACATTGTTAATCCATCTATCAAATCCCCATCTCAAAACTCCTCACCATTAGGAAGTAATTAGAGAGCAAAAGAAGAGGATTAAAGGGTGATTAACAATGGGATTAGAGAAGATTAATTTTAAGTTAAGTTAGAGTGTCTCTAGATTAGTTGGAAACCACTAATCTAGAGTTAACCTCTAACTTTAGCCGCTTCCCACCTACTTGTCATTAAGAGGAGAATATTAGTTCTCCCCTGCTCAAAAATTTAAACCTCCATCTAACCCAAATTCAAAATCACACGTCATACAGACGTAAAAAACTTTTTTAAAAATAAAAATAAAAAACTTTTCCATGGCTGTACTTTCACGAAGTCGCGGCCATTCACACCTAAAGCCATGGTCGTTCACTCCTAAGCGTGCGATTATACACTCCTAAGCATACGGTCGTTAGCTTCCGAAAAAGATTAACTTTTTTTTTTTGTTTTTTTTTTAACTTTGCCATGGCCATACCTTCATGAAGCCGTGGCCGTTCATACCTAAGGCCACGGCCGTTCACTCCTAAGTGTACAGTCGTACTACACTCCTAAGCGTGCAGACGTATGCTTCCAAAAAAATCTTTTTTCGAAAAAGAAATTAAAAAAATACTTTGCCCTGGTCGTACCTTCACGAAGCCGCAGCTGTTCACACCTTAAGTGACAGTCGTTCACTCCTAAAGCGTATGGACGTACACTCCTAAAGCGTATGGACGTACACTCCTAAGCATACGAACATACGCTTCAAAAAATACTTTAAAAAAAAACTTTACCACCACGGCCGTACCTTTACGAAGCCACGGGGCCGTTCACACCTAAAGCCACGACCATTCACTCCTAAGCGTACGGCCGTACACTCGTAAGGGTACAAACGTCCGTTTCCAAAAAAACTTTTTTTCGAAAAAAAAAACTTTGCCATGGCCGTACCTTCATGAAGCCGTAGTCGTTCACACCTAAAGCCACGACCATTCACTCCTAAGCGTACGGCCATACACTCCTAAGCATACGGACAAACACTTCAAAAAAATTTTGAAAAAAACTTTGCCACAACTGTACCTTCATGATTCCACGGTCGTTCACACCTAATGCCATGACATTTCACTCCTAAGCATACAACCATATATTCCTAAGTGTACGGATGTACGTTCTCGAAAAAAAAAGCCTTTGCCACAGCCGTACATTCACGAAGCCACGGTCCTTCACACACACGAAGCCACGGTCCTTCACACCTAAAGCCACGGCCATTCACTTCTAAGCGTATGGCCGTACATTCCCGAAATTATTTTTTGAAAAAAAACTTTGACACAGTCGTACCTTCATGAAGCCATGGCCATTCACTCCTAAGCGTACAGCCGCCCTCCCGGGCACCATGCATTACGCGGGTGGCACTTCCCTCAAACCAACCACTCGCACATAGCACCACCGCAACCTTCTATAGAGCCCATCTTTCCATTCCAACCATTGCCTCTCAGTGCAAACCCCATTGATCATGGAAAGATTAAAACATGGTCCATTGCTAAGCCCATGGAGTCCATGCGCTCCGACACCCCTGAGGCACCCATCACACATCATCTTCCTTTGCATGTGCCTCACATGGACCCTAAACCAATGGTGTGCACACCATAGGTGCACCCGCATGGAAACCACCTCTTTAGTGTTTCCTTTGCCATGGACCCCATAGAGTGGTTGAATGCCTTCAGAAGAAAAGCTTACCATTGACACCACAATGTCACAGATGTGGGATTGACCATTACTTCAAAGATTGCCCTTTGCAATTAGTTTCTAACTCCACGGTTGATGGTATGCCATCCCTCAATGTGTTGAGCGTTCAACATGGGAAGATGTCCACTATCCCATCACATAGATGCAAGCCAAACTCAAGAAGGCCATGGCACCAAAGCAGTCCAACAACTTAGCTACCAAATGTGCCACATCCAAAAAGAAACAACGCTTTAAGCGCATTGGCAAAGGTGAAGACCAGGCTACCATCAGAAGTGGCTCAACAAAGACCACATCCTCCTCCACCAAGAGTGATGATCATGCAACCCCGAGGAATCGAGCCACATTACTAAAGCAACTGGCTACATATCCCAACCCCATCTTGGAGAAGCAACGTCTTCAACAGGCCCAAGCACTAGTACAAGACTACCAGGCTTAACTCGAAAAACCACCATTACCATTGCCAAACATAGGCATACCCTCGGACACGTAATTCCCTGTAGAACTATTTACTCCATGTCCGGGAAAAGAACCTGAACTTCCGCACTTGGTAAGGCAGGAGCCCGAGCTTATGCTCAAACCCGAGGAAGATTCGTTAACCAACATGACATTGACAAACAAAGATCTTGCCCCACCCGTGCCTCCTAACCCTCCATTGTCTATTCCACAAGAGGCCAAGACCGAAATCCCACGTTCACGTCGAAGAATACGATGCGAACAGTGACACAAAGTCCGACAAAAACTCACAAGGTGCCCACAAAATTTGTTGAGGTATTTTACCCTCCTACTACGGCACCCAAGTCTTGACCTCAACACCCGCCAAAAATGGACCACATTGAACTTCCATATACTATTGCCGGTCCAACCTATGAATCAGGCCCTAAACATGAGGAAGCTCCTCATGTCATCAATGTGACCTTGCCAGCCTATCAATCTTTCTCTCCCAAATCCAAAAGCCCATTGGAACCTTATTAAAAGGGAATCTGAATTTATGGAATGACCTCAGGGATTGGATGGAATGAAAACTACAGGCTCCCATCATTGTAGAGGAGGTGGAAAACTTAGATTCCTTGGATGAATTTGAGCCCCATCATCCTGAATTACTTCATGAGAAAAACCCACAACCCAAAGGCACACCGACAATTCGAGTAAATGCGCTGGGCACTACTTTGAAAGTGATGACACAAACATAGCCCTGCCCATTTCCTACAAAGGACATGTGAGCACACCCATCCTAGATGGGGGTGCTAGCGGCGTACGCATCCTCACAAGGACGTGCTAGGAAAATAGGGGACAACCACCCCTTGATGACACTAAATTGATGAGATAAGGCTTGCAGACGGGACATCCACAACCCCCCTTGGCCTAGTGAAGGACCTCAATATTAAAGTCAATGACATGAGCTTTGCTGTCACGAACTTTCGTCACAGTGTCTATGATAGCATCTTGGGAAGACCCTTCATGAGACTGACACGCCAAGTCCATGACTGGGACACATATCATGTCTACCTCCGCAAAGGGGATCGAATGCTCAAAGTGACCTTACGTACATGGAAGACATATCCCATGATGAGGGGTCCCTTCGCCGAAGACCACATCCACTCAGGACGAACAATCTCCTTGTTTGGCAAAGCTTGTCATCAAATCCTTGATGACACACGGGAGCCATCTGCAATCGCTTATGTCAATGATGATGATGAAGTCGCGATTTGGATGAAAATCCTAGCTACACTTGTTGATACACTCCCAAATCGCAACCTCGGCACAGCACATACCAAGCCAGTACCTTTCCAATCAACACAGATGGTTTGTGGTAACCAATGAGGAAGCAAGTACCTTCTTCATCAACTCAATCCTACGGACTTTCCCACAGATGGGCCCACAGATGGTTTGTGGTGACCAATGAGGAAGCAAGTACCTTCTTCATCAACTCAATCCTACGGACTTTCCCACACACAAACCATGGGCACTCAAAATCTCAATTCGCCCAATCCTTTCACCCAAAAGAGCCTTGTCCACCCACGAAGCTCCACCCCACCCCTCAACTTCATCACCAAACTAAGGGGCAGTGCCACAAATGTCAGAGCTTCTACCACCACTCATAGACAACCTCAAGGGTAAGCTCACAAATCTAGCCAAATGGGCTCAATAAACCCTCTTTCGGGGTGCTGACCAATAGACAACTTTCAAGTCCTCTAGGTGATTAGGCATGTCTAGGTGATTAGTACCACAGGTCCACCTTTTGCCCTCGCCCATGCACAATACCTAAATTCTCAATGGGCTTTGTCATTTGTGCACACACCGCATAAAGCTTCATCATCGACAGCCATCCAGGTACATCTCTGGGGATGGGGGGACCATGGAGGGCATAAGCTTGGTTAATGGTACGACCCATCGCCTGGAACTTCTTAATCACCTCCGCTTCGCTCCCAAATAATTGTGCTTCATGCCTAATCAATCCTACCCATACTTCTTCTTATGCTACCGTAGCTTTGGCCAATCCAAAGTAGCTTCTACTTCCATACTCAAAAGCTACTACTCCTATGGATCCTTGCCATCAACTACCATTCCCATCAACACAGGATCCCACTCCCATGAGCTACAACAACGATCGAAGAAGACAAACCACTAAAAGAGAAAGAGAGAAAACCGACCCCCAATAAATCAACACCCACGGGAGCCAAGATACCCATTAAGGTGTGTTGATGAAGATGCTATAGCTCCATGTATATCGCCATTGAAATACAGCATCTCGGAGCACAAGCAGTATCCATGCGAGTTACCTCCTTGTCCCTTCGAAATTCCCCCTTGCCCCTTGCTTACTAACACCATTTTTTTTACTAATCCCTCATCAACACCACCACCTACCACTTGGATAATGGTCATTAATTATTCTGTGCTAGTCTACTCATTCAAGTACTCTGACTCCTCTCACGAGGATGTCCAACCGCAAAGGCGACAAAAAAAAAAACAACAACAAAAAAAAGAGTAATATTGGGGACTTACACAAAAGCAATATTCATAAGAGCCCATACGACTAGCCAAATACTTAATCGCCAGTAATCCACTAATTTATTTCCATCTTACTAACCCCCCATTCCCTCTCATTTCTAGAGAGACAATAAAACCAACCAAGTGCGACACTTCCTACGGGCCTTGACAACTTCTTACCAATCCACGAGGACGTGATCGAGTTTAGGAAGGGGATTATTATTGAAAATATGGCAATCACCTCATTAGAAATGTTGTATGGGGCACATACCTTGTACATGCACTATTCACATGAAACCACACAAATGTCATAGATATATGGGCAAATGTGTTCAAAGGTTATTGTCCATCATTACCACTATGTACAAGGGTGAATTGGTAGCTCAAAATTAGGCAAAAGAGGTCGTGGGATCATCATTAGGTGTGATTAGATCAGTCAGCTTAAATCTAGGAAGGCAAGTCACTTTTAGGCCCATGAATAAAGGAGGGAGGTGGAGATGATTTGGATCAAGGATTAACACCTAATTACAACTTAATATCATGTACTCCAGCCTATATGAGAGGCTCACATATAATGGAATCAACAAGCTTCTTTGCCTCCAATCATGCTATCATTAAGGTAATTATTTTTTATTATTGTTTAATAATTACCTTATGAGCATCATTAAGGTAATTATTTTTTATTAGTGTTTAATATTTATGCTTAGCATCATTTCTATTCAATCATGTGTTTAATCACCTTTGATCCTCCATAGCAAGTTTTAACTTGGTATCAGAGCAAGGTTCCATGCTTATCCTTCTTTATCCCATCATTATCATGCTTCATTAAACTCTTAATCACCATCATAAGCCTAGCTTAATCCATCCCACCTACCTCTCCTACAAAATAGGATATGAGACCCCCTGTTAGTGGAGGATCTCTAGCACGAGATCTGGTGCATCATTAGCTAAAATACTTTGTGGAGAGCTTGGTAAGGTCATGCGCTCAAGCCAAAGCCATCAATTGCGCAGATCGGTAGACGGGCTGCCCTACATTTCAATTTCCCCCAAACAGGTGACGTTTTCTACAAAAATTTGGTTGTACATCTCATTCTGGCTCCACGCAACGAATCTAGTTAATTGCTGTGAGCGAGGTAGCCCATGGGGTCCCCTAGCTACTCTTAAGAAGGCTTGTCAAATGCTTTATCGGTAGACGGGCTGCCCTACATTTCAATTTCCCCCAAACAGGTGACGTTTTCTACAAAAATTTGGTTGTACATCTCATTCTGGCTCCACGCAACGAATCTAGTTAATTGCTGTGAGCGAGGTAGCCCATGGGGTCCCCTAGCTGCTCTTAAGAAGGCTTGTCAAATGCTTTTCTCTACTGGCCACACAAAGAGAAAAACCAGAGGGGTGTCAAGCTGCCATAGCCAAAAAGCTCAACCATTTTTGGGTAAAGCTTTACATTGCCTACTCATCATCTATTTTGCCTACTCAACGTGCTCTTTATGCAGGATCTAACAAAGGCAAATACAAAGGCAACTCTCACAAGGGTTACAACAACACTCTTGTTTGTGACTTTTGTCACAAGCCTGGCCATGAAGAGAATAATTATTTTGGTAAGAAGAAGATGCAACGAGCCTATCTCATGGAAGAGATGCAACTAAATGAAGAGCAAGAGGGAAAAAAGGATGAATGCAAGGGCCATCATCATGAGGCCCTATCTATGACCTTTTTTGAACATTTATTCTAAAGTGCTATTGTAAGGCACTACCCTTTACACATGAGTTTCCTCTTCACTCATACATGCAGCTATGTCATTGTCACACTCTTCTAAAGTCATCCCATACCTCTTTTGTACACATGACTAAAGCCTCTGAGTTCACATTGGCATAACCTTGTATGGCATTGCCAGTCAGCCACACTCATGCATGTTATCACTGAGCATTGGGTAGTCAATTAGGCTCATGAGAGTCAGCATGACCAACTGTATCATTGGGTGAATTCAGTGTTTGAGGAGGGGTATTGAAAATATGGCAAACACCTCATTAGAAATGTTGTATGGGGCACATACCTTGTACATGCACTATTCACATGAAACCACACAAATGTCATAGATATATGGGCAAATGTGTTCAAAGGTTATTGTCCATCATTACCACTATGTAAAAGGGTCAATTGGTAGCTCAAAGTCAGCCAAAAGAGGTCGTGGGATCATCATTAGGTGTGATTAGATCAGTGAGCTTGAATCTAGGAAGGCAGGTCACTTTTAGGCCCATGAATAAAGGAGGGAAGGTGGAGATGATTTAGATAAAGGATTAACACCTAATTACAACTTAATATCATGTACTCCAGCCTATATAAGAGGCTCACATCTAATGGAATCAACAAGCTTCTTTGCCTCCAATCATGCTGTCATTATGAGCATCATTAAGGCAATCATTTTTTATTAGTGTTTAATATTTATGCTTAGCATCATTTCTATTCAATCATGTGTTTAATCACCTGATCCTCCAGAGCAAATTTTAACTATTATGTTAACCACATATGGTTAACACATTCCTATGACAACTATGGCCGCACATCTATGTAATGGGCGTTCGCACTATATTGTAAATCCCGTCATTTGATGAGGAAAACGCCCTAAAGATGCTCCTAAGTCTTGAGCTTCAAAGGACAAACAAGAGGATCTCGGTTAGTTGGCCAAGCCATAAAGAAAAGCCTTGTAACTATGTTTTGGGTGCCTCGGGTCACGTACTCCTGGGCGGCCTAGTGGGAAAAGGCTTGGAACTATAAAAGCCAATTTCTCTTGTTTGCAATTCATTCTCCCATTTATGCAATAGAAGTGGATTGTTCTATGTCTCTCTTTGCAACTCTAATCTAGCATGTGTTGTATACTTAGGGTTTGGGTTTGGGTGTGATTAGTGCTAATCGCTCGTTCTCGTGCTTCTCCTCTCCCTCTTTCTTGAGTGATTAGGCTATCACCGTGATTATCTTATGTGGAGATCCCACATGATCTTCGTGAACGATAAAGATTGCACCACTCGCGTAGGATTAGCAACTGCCTTGGTGTGACAATGAGTGAGGGAGGATCGCAGGGATGAGCGGCTACGGATCTAAATGCTAATATGATTAATGTACCTCCTTGCTCATTAGAAAGTTTGATTAATGATGAAAATGTTTTTATTAGTGTGCCATAAAATCCAAGTTTTGACCAATGCTATGTTGGTACATGGCCCTAAGAGTTGTTGCTCACATATGGTGGAGGTGAATCCAAGTTTTTACTAATGTTATGCTGGTACATGGCCCTACGTCGCTACTCACATTTGGTGGAGGCGATTACATTAGCATTGATGGCCATAAATTCACCCAAGTATGAACATTACAAGAAGCTACACGATTTCCTCCTCCCGATAAAGCTTGCAAAAAAGAGAGCGTTATTGGAGTGGATCAAATATCGAATGGGGAGTAAATTTAATTTCCTTTGAGCTTCTAGGCATTATTTTGTGCATGGCCCTTGTGGGAAATGCTCAATAAGGACCATGTGAAGTATGGGATGGCAATCCCAATAGCTTCTTTAGCAAAGAGTTTCATGCTTATGATTATGTGTACTCTTATAGCATGCTTCTAACATGTCTTCATTACATATAGTTTTAGGTCATGGTTGATAGGTATTTAATAAATCAACAGTAATTTGGGTTGAACTTTGAGCTTTCCATAAGTCCTACTCTTTTTTTAATGAATTGCTATGCACATATATGTTACTTAGTGCTACTAGGAGGATTATCATTCATGACAAGTTTGTCTACACCTATTCTAACATTAATGGTTTGAAATAGAAGGTGAGCAGGATCCTATTCTTTTTTTTCCTTTGGTGTACTTGTTGCTCCATGTTTTTGGATTTTAGATTTTACAATCACATGTGTCTTTGCTATTTATGAGGGCACAAGTGTGTGTATATCATGTGACTAAGAGCAAGGCTGGCACAAGCTTTGCTATTTATGAGAAGGGCACAAGCTGCATGCTTCATGTGATGACTAAGAGTAAGGCATTGTTTGCCTAGCATCACATTGGACAACCTATGAACATTGTCAACCACACCACTACCACCCCATGAGTTGTAGGGACATTGAACAAACTTCAAAGTGTGAGCTTTATAGTTTGTTTCTTGAAGTTTCTCCATGTGCCAAGAGGGCCAGTACTAGAGATAGGCTATGATGGAGCACCATTGATGACAACATGTCAGGAATCAAAATGGCCATGATTTGCATATGGATAGGAATGATGACATCAAACTCGAGATAGTTCTATTTTTGGAATCTATTTAGTGGCCCCTTATTCTAGCATGTTTATTTTTTTTGTACTAGTTTATTCATTACAAAAAATCAATGGTCATTCACATAACCAAATTTTTACAATATAATAGAAAATATTTGAGTGAAATCATCATTGTTTTAGACTTATAGATAATTAGTGTTTTGAGAAATATCTTTTAATTGTTGAATGTATGAATGTGTGAAGGACCATATGTATTTTAAAATCTTTGTAACAAAGTATTCTATGATGTTGATTTGAACATGGCGATTGTTTTTTCTAGGGGGTGTTCACATCATCGAGATGAAAATTTGATCTTCCATATTCTTTAAAATAAGTGTTTTTCTTGTTTTGTATTACTCTTAAGTGACATTGATGTTCCATGTCTAGAGTGAGGAATCTCTTACTCTAGCGCCCACCTTTTGGGGCTATTGTTCTTGTTGAAGGCATGTCTCTTTTGAATTGTTAGGAATATTAAATTTTTTTCTTATTTTGAAGAATTATGGGAGAAGACAAAACTCTACTATTATTAAGAAACAAATGCAATAGAATGATGTGTTATTGAACTTGATGGAATCCTAATAGAATTCAAATCCCAACACTAGCAACTGCCCCACTCCTCCCCCCTTGTGGCCCCTCTTGTTAAACAAATAAGGCAAAGCTATGTTGCAAATGGACTTGTCCATAGGGATGGGGAAAATTTTACAATGAGTAGGCAAATCAAATGCATACAATACAAGAATTTTACAATGAGTAGGCAAATCAAATGCATGCAATACAAGAATTTAATAGACACTTAGATGAAAAAGTTTAAATCTACAAGCATTTAAACTTACAATGTATAATTTTTTGTCAAAAAAGAAATATATTTTGCATTAAGTGAGGTAATATCTTTTTTTTTGGCAACTACTAGAAGGGAGCAAAGTAATCCGTGAGGACATCGGTCGGGCGCTTGTTCTAGTGATTGATGGAGGTGGCTTATAACCTGGAGATACCAGGTTCAATCCCCAGCTGGACACCCGATTAGTTACCTTGCCCTCACTTTGTAAAGGTTATGAGAAGAGAGGTAATATCAATAACCATAGATGGATATTATTTGATAGCAATAGATGTTTATAAAAACGAGATTTTAAAAAAAGTTATTCACAATTTTAAAAAGAAAATCCCTACATTGAAACATAGAAACAATATAAAGGCACCTAATATTGATTCATTTTATTGAACTATATGGCAACCTGTAAAACAACCACTCCCCACTCCTCCCCCCCTTGTGCTCCTTGTTAAACAAATAAGACAAACTTATGTTTCAAATGCCACATATACACATGGATGAGAAATTTTTTTGCAATGAGTAGGTAAATCAATTCTTACATCGTACATGAAAAAGTTTAAACCTACAAACATTTAAACTCACAATGTATAATCTTTTGTCGATACAATGCATTAAAAGAGTTAATATCAGTGATATCATAAATAGATATTATTTGACAATTTACATAGCAGGTTAAATAATTAAAAGAATTCACAATTTATAAAGAAGATCCATACATTGATTGACATAGGAATTCCATACATTATATAAATTAAATGCAAGTGTTGCCAACTTGCCTTTTAGAGGGGTGGGGAGTTAGCTCAGCGTCGAGTAGAGCTCCAGCTCCAAAAGTTGGGCGCATGGGTTCAATATTTGTTGAAACATTGCCGATGCACCCCCCCCTTCCCCCTTTGCATAAGGTGTGGAGTATGAAGTTGATTGCCCAAGAAAACTCACTTTGTCATGCAAAAGGAAGACCCTCACCCCTCACTTTGTACTACAAAAGACATGACCAAAAATGGGTCTTCTTATAGTGGACCCTCTCCCTTGATGTAATATATCATATAGATATATGATGTGTATGATGCTTGATGCAGCCAATGCCCATGCCAATGTTAGGGGGGACAGATGGATATAAGAGAGAGCGAGCAATAGGGTAGTGCCATGTAAGCACCAATGAGATAGAGCGAGGGGGTGGGATTCTCATCCACAAACGAAAAAGATAGGGTCTTCTTCTATAATCCATCAGAGGTTGTAGAGAGGGTGGTGCGGAGCGTGGAATAATTCAATTGCGAAGGTGGTGAAGCTATGGCCGCTACAGCTGCTGCAACATCTCTGGCTGCTTCGTTTCTGGGGTCTTCAACCCAGGAGCTGTCGTCTACCTCCAAGTCTTTCGGTGTGAGCAATGGTTCGCGGGTTGTGGCCAGATTCGGGGGCAAGAAGGGAACGCGCGCCGCCCCTAAGAAGAGCCCAGGGAGCCCAAACCGCCCCCTTTGGTTTCCGGGCGCCAAGCCCCCTGCATGGCTCGACGGCTCGCTCGTAGGGGACTACGGCTTTGACCCCCTCTCTCTCGCCAAGCCTGCAGAGTATTTGCAATTCGACCTTGACTCCTTGAACCAAAATCTGGCCAAGAACAATGCTGGTGAGATCATTGGTACCCGGATCGACAGCGCCACTGCCATCAAGGCTACCCCTTTTCAACCTTACGCTGAGGTCTTCGGCCTGCAGAGGTTTAGAGAGTGTGAGCTTATCCATGGACGATGGGCCATGCTTGCTACCCTTGGAGCTCTGGCTGTTGAAGCATTCACAGGCGTCACATGGCTAGATGCTGGAAAGGTAAGCCGCATTGCGCCATATACCCCATTTCCTACATACATACGCACATCCATGCATGCTCATGAGTATATATATTGATGTATGTGTGTACAAGTAATATGTAAATTTAATCAGGTTTGTATCCTCGCATTGAGTGAAGCAGAAGGAGGTTTACTTTGCTGACTGTTACAGGTTGAACTTGTGGAGGGTCCCTCCTACTTTGGCTTGCCTCTACCCTTTTCCATCTCCACTCTGATCTGGATTGAAGTCTTGGTGGTGGGTTACATTGAGTTCCAGAGGAATGCGGAGCTGGACCCCGAGAAGCGTCTGTACCCTGGTGGCAAGTACTTCGACCCACTGGGTCTTGCTGCAGACCCCGAGAAAAAAGAAGTTTTGAAGCTGGCTGAGATTAAGCATGCCAGGCTTGCCATGGTTGCTGCCTTTGGATTTGCGGTACAAGCTGCTGCCACCGGAAAGGGACCCCTGGATAACTGGGCCACCCACTTGAGTGATCCCCTGCATACCACCATCATTGACACATTCTCCAAGTGATCAGGCCTTTGGTCCCTTCTCCTAGCAACTCCCTGGAGTATTCTTATCTCCTTGTAAGACCTAATTATGTATTATCCAATGTAATCAGTTTTGGATTGCATACCCACTTTGCTTTAAACGAGAAATTTTCGAATGATCACCAGAGCTTTATGGGCTTGCAAGTCATAAACAGATCAGCTTCAAACATGTCAGAATTTCCATTTCTTTCAATTATGCTATCAGTGAGATGTTCCTGCGGGTAAAGATTGGTTGAGTGATGTTGGGAATGCTGTTAAGTGTTGTACAACAGCATGTGTTTCTACAACTAGTTACCGCAAGGACGCTACTGCATGTTTATAAGTGCGAGATGGGCTAGAATTTCTTCTTATGGATAGATAGGACTTTGGCACACGCAAACAGGATTGCCGCTTTCTGTTCTTGTATGTACCATGAATCAGAGTAATGCTCACATCTTTATAACTCCCTGAAGTATTAGTACAGCCTTTTCAATTAGCCTTTCCCACAGGTAAACATTTATGCAACGAGAGGTTGGAGAGTGCTAGTTACATAAATTTGTCTGTGTGATCCTTAATTACGGTTAAGTGGTGGATTCACACCTTCGCTACAGTCTCTCTTGCTATCCTGTTGCTCTATGCGGTCATAGTGGCAAGATTCGACCAACCTAATCCAAAAGATCAGAAATAGCATGGATATATCTCGGTGCCATCTGGCTGTTTTCATTTAGACTGGCGTAATAATCTCATCCAAGTCTCTACACTAATGAAGCTAATGTGTTATGAAAGTTCTGGAAAAGGACGAGATTGTTGCCTTGTTGCCTTGGTCATGCGAATATAACTGTTGTCATCTCTCACACAAAGGAGTTTGAAAAGATGGTTTGGTAATGAGCATGTCTTGTAATACCTACCCGTTTTATCTTTTTTTGGGGGCATTGCGATGATTGGTCACGAAAGTTGTGCCATTTATGGTAGAGTGGGGAATGGAGTTTGAACTCTTGTTTGAGAGCCGTCTAGTTATATCAATTCATCTCGATGCATGCCCACACACCATATCAATCTTTAAAAGTGGCACCTAACCAACTCAAGCCAAGAAAGTAGATACTAATCAACTTTCACTTGAATATGGTGAACAGGTAACACCAACTGTCACTTAAACATGAAGTCTGCGTTCTTGGCTTGTGTTGGTGTACATGTCAAATGCATTTTAACTTAGCTGTTTAAATAAAGAGTCTGGCCTGAGTAACAATGGCTGGCTTGAATTTGTGGTGCTAATCCAAGGGTGGCACAACCACACCAAGTAAAGGTCCTTAAAATCTCACACAGCAGAACGTCACACAAGATTATACTTATGTTCAACACACCCATCAAGAAAGCGTGGGGTAGGAGACTTGAAATCTCACACAGCAGAACGTCACGCAAGATAACACTTACGTTCAACACACCCATCAAGAAAGCATGGGGTAGGAGAGAGTGAGCCCTTTCTAAAATGGAGACGTGATATGGTGTACAATTAAGCAAAATAGTTAGCATATGTACTTTAAACAATATTAAGAAAAGTTGGGGGAAATACCAGATTTCAAACAAAATGGTTAGCAGGTGTACATAAAATAATAATAAAAAGGTTTGGGGGACACCAAATATCAAACAAAATGAACAGCAAATATACTTACAAATAACAGTAGTACAGTTTGAGGCACACCAAATATCAAAATCGGGATAAATGAGACTGAAGGTACAGGTAAGACTACACATTACTTTTCGAGGATTACAATATGATGCCACACAGAAATGGTGCCCTTGACAGCAATTTCTTGTGTCCTCCCTTACCCAAAAGTGTTAACTTACTCAACCACCTCAAAAACTTTCTAATAAGCATCAACAAAGAGGGAAATAAGCGTAAGAAATCAATTCAAGCACAAACAATTTGAGCATCATGGCAACACTCACATGCCATGTCATAGTTTCAAAGCCTACATCGTCTAGCCAAAGAGTAATCAAGACCATTGCCTCCGGAGGTAGGAAGGTAAATGGGAACATTCTGAACACCTTCAATACAAGAGAGAGCAACACATGCCCCACCCCACTAAGTTGTCCTCAATACAAAAAAGAGAGAGCAACTAAGTTGTCCTCTATACTCAAATATTTACTAGGTTTCAGATGCCTAGGATTTTAGAGCATTTCCTATCCCATTATCACTTGCATATGATAACAGATCAAGGATACACATTCTAAAATGAGTTTAAATTTGTAATTTCTTAGTTCCAACACACTATCAATTCATGGTTTTAACTAATGGAGGGTGAATCCTAATGGAACTTCTCAGGTGGTCCTACTTATGCACACAAGGTCGCAATAACAGTGAGTTTATTGTGACCTTGTGTACACAAGGACACATACGTATAAATTTATAACTTCCTAGTACTTAGTTCCACACATTATCAATGCATGGTTTTAACTTATGGAGGGTTAATCCTAATGGACCTTCTCAGAATGTCCCACTTATGCATAGAATCTATCAGCTTCATTCTGGCCTCGGCTTATTTGATGATGTCACTGCTTTGGCATTAAGTTGAATCAATAAGTTGCTGAAGGGTCTCTATAGATACAACTCCACCCATATTTCACCCACCTGACCCTCCTGGGCAGTGGATCTCCTCCACCCGTCCAATGGTGGGCAAAGGAGATGTCTGTTAGGAGTATAAGCCATTCCAGTCTCATAAATTGACTACTACCAATAGATGTATTATCAAACCAGCCTGCCTAGAGAAATGCTGTGATTAGGTTCAAGCTTCCATGTAAATTTCCATGTTAGAATGAGCATTACATATATGCCAGTGCAGCAGAAAATTAGTGTTGTGATGGATTTGAACTGGTTAAATGGAGGCATCACCCCTTGGCTTCCTTGCTTTCTCAAGGATAGCATCAAAACTTTACAAAAGCACATGGCATATCATCAACTTGTCTTCTAGTCTAATATGAACCTAACAGTCTTCAGGCTTGCTCCATATGATGATCCACTGATGCCTGATTAATGATTAACATGTGACTTCTGGTACCATATAAGCCACTCATCAAACAACAGGCAGCAACTGTGCTGACAATCTTTCTCTATAAGCCATGCGTTTCTGTACAGCGAGTTCAGTATGAGAAACTCCACTGCTGGTGGCTGAAAGAATCACCTCTATCTAGCTTTACTATCAGTGGGACTCTACATTTCTGATACTCTATTCAACACAAGTCCTTGCCACTGCAACACCTGCCCTTCATTGAGGAGCCAAGTTTTCACTTAAACCTTCTGTCCCCTTCATCTTCTTTTCAAGCTTATATATTGCCATCTGTAACCTATGCTCTGGGGCTCTACGTGCCACCCTCGTTATCACTGTCGTCTGATCCGATTTCTTCCTCCTCAAATTCAATGCCTTCATCTGCCTGGCATTACCAGCAACCCAAGAACATTTCATGTTTGAGAACCAAAAACCCAAAAAAAAAACAGCAAGCTCATATAAATTCAACGAAGCAAGGCAGTTGGCAACAAACTCCATCATATACCTTGTCTAGGTCAGAAGCATGCTTCTCATGGTCAGAGTCATCTCTGTCAGAGTCACCCATCTCTTCATACTCAAACGTCACGTCCTTGTCTGTGTCCTCTTCAGAATCACTGAGCTCTTCCTGTTCCATGACTATGTTCTCTTCCTCACCAGAGTCCACAAGATCAGTGTTCCCTTTCTCACTCTGTTTGAACAAGCCGAACTTATCAGCATGGCCAAGAGTTTTCTTAGAACGAGTTTTTCTGCCACCCTTCCTCTTAAGGAGAAGGGCTGACACAGAAGAACTCTGCTTTCTTTGGTTGTGGACTGCATCTGAGAGCTCTCCCTGCTTGTCATGCAGTTGCACAGCACGCCTTGGTTCTGGCCGTATGACTGAATCTGAGATTACAGATGGCCATTCTGTATGTCCCTTACCCGAATTGTTTCGACTAATGGTCACTGCATGGGGGCGTTTAAGTATGGGGCTTATTGGATCCAGTGTAACTCTGACACTGTTAAGTGATCCAGCTTGATGCTCCCCCTCTTCCTGCAGGAAAGGGTGAAGTTCTGCAGCCCCACTAGTGGAGCTTTCTTTAGGAGTTGCCAAGACCTGCCGTGAGTTCAAGATACTTTTTCCTTTTGAGGCAGGAAAAAAAGGGCGAAATCGAGGAATAGTTTGTGGTGAAGGTTGCCCTGCAAATGCTTTGCTTCGAGAATCAATCTTGTTTGATATCGGTAGAGATGGCAGTCCTGATTCAAAAGTTGCCTGCATAAGAAAGGGGTGCATCTTGGCCCAAGAAGGCTTATTGATAGACTCCATATAATTTTCAGATAAAACATTTCCACCATGAGAACCTGGAAGTCGAGAAGAGCCTGCAGGTGTTGTAGGAGGACAAAACACTGCCTTGTTTTTGGACACTGAAAGACCATATGCATTTTCAGGTTCAGAAAGACGAAATGACAAATCCTTCAGGTCTCGTGAAGGTTCACCTGTCAAGATAGCTGGGGTTGGCACCACTAGAGGCATGGAAGCTGCCAAACTTCCTTTCTGGCTTTTAGAACTGCGGTTTTGCAAAAAGATATGGGAGGTACTGTTTCCTGTTGAGGAATGATTAAATTTTGCTTGAGAGATCACACGAACACAAGGTGGAAGATTTAGTGATGGCAAGCCAGGAGCTAGTTTGATTGTCTGCAAACCCTTCCTGGGTGGCTCACTAGTCCAAGAGCCTTTGTGTCTCCTGTTTGATGTACCAGAAGTAGCGTTGCGAAAAGTCCCAGATGTTGGTAGAGGGCTGCTTCCCAGAACTGGCAGAGACTTGGGCCTTGACACTAAATGGTTGGTCATACATGAGCTTCTCATGTTGTTCTGCAGTGCATCACTAGCTTGGCATGGAGTTGTAGAACAGTTACCCAACTTGAAGGGAGAGAACAAACATGAAGTGTCTGCAACAGGAAGAGCTGCAGGTGCAGAAGAGTGGCATGGTTGCGGATTCCAGTCTGTCAAGAAAGCTTCATGCAAGTAAACACCAGTTTCCCCACCACATGCTTCATCTCCGCTGTTCACCTCTCCATTATCACCACCATCTTGTGCTGTCGAGAAAGCTCTCTGTCAGAAAAGTAAGCCAAAAACATCAAATCAGTGCCAAAAACATTGATTCATACAAAAACATCAAATCAGGGCAAAAAGACAAGGCATTATATGATCTTCTCTTGTAGCCAAGCATCATTTGTCCACTTAGGTTGTCTGACCCTCTTAGCTGCCATCACCTTCTATGAGTGTTACCCAGCAATTCCAGGTCAGTGCCGGTATGGAAATCTGCGTAGAGGCCCCACCAATATGCAATGGCACAGCCCTATGGACCAAGACCCGTCTACTACTCTGCTGGGGAATTTGAGAGAGTATGTACGGTGGCATGGTACACATTTGGTGGTCTTGGAATTTGAAACATATGTATGTGTTTTTTTGGATTCATATTGCTACCTGGCCTGAATGACACACCAATTGCCAAAGAATGGAGGAATGTGGTCATAATAGACAGATTGATATGCAGCCCAAGAAGGGCAGATTGTAAGAAATTGAACCACCAACAATGCAGCATCAGCAAACACATTCTCAGGGTCACCCTTTCGCTCAGGGTCCTCAAGGCAAAAAGAAAGGAGGAAGGTAGCCATCCAGCAAATAGCTGGACCTTAGAGGGCATACAAATTGATGCAAAGGAAAAACAGTTGGCACAAGCATTTTCTCATCATGAAGGGAGGTTAGTCACAGATGCTCAACATGAGCAAACATGGACATTCTTACCTGTAATTACTTTTTACACTAACCTTCTTTCGGCGCATCTTTTCAGCAATTCTATGCTTCTCTTTGGCTTCACCAGTAGGACTATATGATTTCTGAACACCAATAGCTGCACGCCATAGACGGGACAGAGTTGTTGGGTCTCGGTATGGGACACAATGCTCCCATACTTTTGTCCAATCACTCTTAAAAACTTTGAGCCCCTGTAAAATAGCACTTCAATGAATCAACCAGTGTGGAAATGCTTTCTAAAAAGTCATTGCTTAAAAAAACAAAATGCCTCCTCTCTCTCTCTCTCTCTCTAACGCCATTACATGTTTCCATCACAAAGGCCTCTCTTGGACATCAAATCATTGGCCAAGGCGGGCATTACCATTACTTGATCATGGCTAGTTTACCTCATACACAGGGTAATATGCTGATACCACATGTATATGTACTACTAATAGTTGTTTTTCATTTTCTTTCAGTTAATTTTTCCATGGCTCAGTATACCCATGCTATCATTGTATCACTCAAGGTCTCATAGACCTTTGGGGTCTTTTCTAGACGTTAATGTTACTTACTTTCTTCTCTCTCTCTCTCTCTCTCTCTCTCTCTCTCTCTCTCGGGCCAGATTTATCCGATGACGATTGGCAGCGAGTTGAGAGGCCCCGGATCATGATGTTCTCCCGTATGATCCGCAGCAAACCATCACTCCCACACCAGATTATCCACCACCCCTTCAGTACAGTTTGGACTCCCCTTTTCTCCGGCTCTCTCACGAGGATACCAACTTGGTTATCCAGTTAGATCTTCTCAGCCTCTACACCCATTGCACATGGATCACACCTCCGGAGCTTCCAACAAAGATGCACTTCTATAGAGATCACTTCCTCACGCTCACTGAGGATGGATTCATCTAGCAGCCGGGCTACCTGAGTGTTCACATGTCCCATGCCATGCGGATTGTGATTGGCCAGATACAGCTTTCATCCCACCGCCTCAGAGTGGAGACAGGTAGAGCTGAGCGCATCTTCAAAGCCGGGAAGCTCATACGGAGACCCATAGAGGAGAGGATCTGATGATTATGCCACAGAGGTTGAGACGGAGGAGCATTGCATATGCCGCTGCCTAGTATACTATGAGATCTGCGGGAGGTGAAACCGGCCTCTGGTAGAAACCAAAGTGCGGTGGACTAGCAGTCACCCTTCCACTTGTAGTCTAGATATGAAAACAAAATAGATTGGAGCTAGAGTGCCCCAAATCTGAAAACAAAGCGACACCTGTTGGCCCCAAAGCTTGGCGCCCCTTGCGGTATTTCTTTATTCAATTTCAAAAATATGTAAGGCTGAGTACAACAAAATCAGCCAAGAGAATACACCTGTATGTCCAATCTGACAGCCCACAATACCTCCTAGCACAGAGGATTCACGCACACAGATCTGTGTCTCAAAGCAACACTCTGTGCCTCCCTCTGATCAGCCAAGACCATTTAGCAGAGCAGCCATGAGCATACATCTGGCATATCTCATGCACATGATTCAACTTCTCAGCACAAACATACGTTCACTGTTCAATCTCTGTCTCCACCCTTTTCAATCTGCCATACCCCTCCTCTCACAAGGGGCCAGATAGCTCAAATCTGTAACAGACATAAAGCAATAGAAAGAGAGATAGATGAACAAATTCAGAGCTTACCAAAATCAGCTCGTGGATCTGCACCGGAGGAAATAGTGGTACCAGTCTGTACGTGCACACTTGTTTCAACAACTCTGCTTCACACGTGTGGGTGTACTTGTTTGTACCTTCCTCTCTGCATCCACCTCAGTGCTGTACCTGACTGTACAGACCTGAAAATCTGCACTGTACCAGTCCGTACAGGCCACGTGTCACTGTACTTGCATGCGCTGCTTGCAACCAGTCTTCGTACTCGACTGTACCTGCTCAGCCAGTCAACGCCGCCTGTACCAGACCTGTCCAGCACCTTCTCTGACCGTACAGTGTACCTGCAGTAGTACAAGACTGTACTTGCAATCGTACCAGCCTGTACTGCCTGAATACTGCAGCTGCAGCCGCCTGTAGCAGTCTGTACCTGTTCCACAGCCGCCGCCTTTGCCTGCAGCAATACCTGCTGTCGTACAGGACTGTACGGATGTTGTACGGCCTGTTCTAGCACACAGAAATCAGCAGCAAAACTTCTCTGCAGCAATCGACTAGTTCCCTACTGTTTTCCACGCTTCCCAACAGCACGTATGCTCCACGCTTTTCCAAAAAGAAGAGAGAGAAAGAAGTGAGAGAGGCATGCACTCCAAAAGTGGAGTTATTAAGGTTCCCTAGGGGCCACTAAGGCCTAGGGGAAACCATTCATAAAAACATTAAAATACTAATGTTCTAGTTCCCCCCTTCACACCTAGGGATGTCCACACATCATTATCTCTGTCCGGGCACCCCACATGTGAATCATTTGATATTTTGACTCAGCAACCACCATGCCCACACTTGTGCTGTTCCATTTTCACAGGGCCATGACATACCCCCCTCTTGAAAAATGGCAAGCGTCCTCGATTGCATTCTGGCAATACAGCAAAATATCCAAAGTGAAATATACAATATGGCAAGATCAGCGTCCCAATCTCTCTAAGCCATGCACATGTATCAACATTCACTGCAAACCAATGGCGTAGTAATAGTCCAAGTTGTATACCACTGTGAACCATACATATCCACAAAATCCCAGGTGACTAGTACACATATATCATAGAAGTCCCATAAACAGATGTACTGTCAGCCATCAGTACCTTCGGGTGAGATAAAAACTGCACCAAGCGACCTCTAGATGTCATCTGAGCCTGTCTGTATCAAGGGAGTGGAGGTGCTACCCCCCTCTTGAGCATCAGGTAATGCTCCTGACCCATGCTTTGCTGAGCCTGAATGAGCCACAACAAGAGTCGGCTCTAACTCAAAGGCATCGAGATAAAGCTGCAAAACCTGAGGTGAATCTGTTAAGTCACCTTCCTCCATCCACTTCGCATCCATCGGTGAATAGTTCTTGAACTTCACAAGATAGCGACAGGAAACTTTCCCTCGTACCTTTCTTTCCTTATGTGCCAGTATCTGCTCTGGAATCAGAACCTCATCAAGTTCCTCAACTTCCGGCTGAGCCTCATCCGATACATCCTCAGGCACATCCCCACGGAAAGGTCTAAGGAGACTCACGTGAAAAGCATTGTGAATCCTCCAGTGATCTGGTAGCTTCAAGCGATAGGCTACCTCACCAATCTTTTCCAATACCTGAAAAGGCCCATAATAACGCATGCTCAACTTAGGGAATAAGCGCTTTTTACCCTTCATCTTCTTGAGTCTAGCCTTTTCAAAGCGCAAAAGAACCCAATCACCCAATGCAAACTCTAAATCACGTCTGTGACGGTTTGCGGCTTTCTTTTGCTTCTGCTGAGTTTTTTGGAGTGCCAACTTAACTCTCCGATAAGCTTCATCCAGACTCTCCACATACTGATCAGCCTCAAAAATCTTATCCTTTGTATGCAAAATGGGTGGTACCTTCTTCCCTCCTTCCACAATCTCAAAAGGTGCCTTGCCTGTCGAGGTATAAACAGTGTTGTTATGTGCAAACTACACCAAAGGAAGATAACTTTTCCCATTGTTGCTTGTGCTCTCACACATAACACTTGAGAAGATCCAATACTGTAGAGTTAGCCTCTTCTGACTGACCATCTATTTGCGGATGAAATGACGATGAAAACTTGAGAGTTGTACCCATGTTGTCAAACAACCCTCTCCAGAACAAACTCGTCATCCGTGGATCACGGTCACTAATGATAGAGGTAGGCAAGCCATGATATTTGAAGATGTTCGCCATGAACAACTTCGCCATATGATCCACTTTGATCGCCTTACGCACGGGAATGAAATGAGCCTGCTTACTGAATCTGCATATGATAGTCCAAATGCCATCATTGCCCGTTTGTGTCCGAGGAAGATCAAATATAAAATCCATGGCAATGCTCTCCCAAGGTCTATCTGGAATAGGTAAAGGCTGTAATAACCCTGGTGTCTTTTGACGGTCAAACTTTACCTTCTGACATACGATGCATTGCCTCACAAAGGCATCAACATCTCTTCTCAAGGTTGGCCAATAAAAGAAAGTCTCCACTGCTTTTACCGTGGCGTCAATACCTCTATGACCTACATACAGTGGAGCATGACTTTCAATCATAACCTTGAGTCGCAATGGCCTGGTAACACACAGTCTGCCATGCATCAATAAAAATCCATCTCTGAGAGTATAGTGCTCATGCCGCTAACCCTCAGACATCTGATCATACAACTTTTCAAAGTCCTCATCATGGGCATACTGCTCTTTCATTTCATCAAGCTCATGATGATAAGCAAGTGAAACTGCAGAGACCTGTGGCTTGCGTGATAAAGCATCTGCCACTACATTCTTTTTGCCTTCCACATGCACAATCTGGAAGTGAAACATAGACAAAAAGTTTGCCCAACGCATATGCTTCTCTGAAAGCTTAGTTTGCGTGAGGAAATAACGCAAGGTCTGATGATCTGTCTGCACAGTGAAATCAGCCCCAAGCAAGTAGTGTTTCTATGTAGAAAGAGCGTGAATTACAGCCAACATCTCTTTCTCATAAACCTGTAAATGCTTTTCGGCATCTTGCAATATTCTACTCTCATAGGCTATCACATGTCCCTCTTGCATGAGAACTGCACCAATGCTGCTTCCACATGCATCACACTGGACAACAAAAGCCTTTCAGAGGTCCGGTAACACCAATACTGGATCCGAAGTAAGCTTTTCTTTGAGCTTTTTGAATGCTGTAATTTCCCGATCAGTCCATCTAAACGGAGTTGCCTTCTTTGTCAAGGCATGAAGAGGCGAAGCAATTTCAGCAAAGTACCGTATGTACCGCCTGTAATAGGAACACAATCCTAGAAAGCTGCGTACATCATGCACGGTCCTCAAATCTGGCCAATTAAGAATTGCTTCCACCTTTGCTGGATCCATACGGACTCCATGCTCAGACACAATATGCCCCAAGAAATGTATCTCTTGCAAAAAGAACTCACTCTTCTTGCCATTAACAACCAGCCTATGGTTCCTGAGTTCTGCAAACACAATGGCCAAATGCCTTCTATGCTCTTCCTCCGTTTGTGAATGCACAATCTTATCATCAAAGAATGTGCCCACAAACGCTCTATGAGGCTTGAAAATCTTGTCCATCATTCTGTTAAATGTGGCAGGTGCATTTGTCAAACCAAAGGGCATAACCAAGAACTCATACAATCCAAACGTGGTTCGGAATGTTGTCTTATGCACATCCTCGGGTCTAATTCGTATCTGATGATATCCGCTTTTCAAGTCAATACGACTAAAGACTGTGGAGCCCTGTAAGCAATCCAAAATGTCATTGATCCTCGGTATGGGGAATCGATTCTTGATGGTGTTCTTGTTCAGCGCCCGGTAGTCAATACACATGCGCCAAGAACCATCCTTCTTTTGCACCAAGAGTACAGGTGAGCAAAAGGGTGATGAGCTAGGCTGTATCAACCCTTTATTCAAAAGCTCCTGCACCTAACTCATAATCTCTTCCTGTTGGGCTGCACTAACACGGTACGGCGGTCTATTCGGTGGAGTACTATCAGGAATTAGATCAATGGCATGATCTTCTGGCCTCTCAGGAGGAAGTTCTCTTGGCAATGACTCGGAAAAACAATCTTGAAACCCACATAAGAAATCAGTCCTGTCCTTATCTAACATAGACAAATTAGACTTAGACTCATCATCTTGTGCATCCTTTACATAAATCAAGTACGCGGAAAGATGCTTTTTCATTCCTGATGAAATCGCCGAAGCGGATACAATAGGAACAGATTCCCCTTTAAGTTTTACATCCAAAACATATTCTTTCCCTCTATGAGTCAAAGCAATCTTCCTATTATATGTATCCACCACCGCATGTACTATGTGGCACCATGGCATTCCCAACAAAACATCACAGCCATCAAGAGGCATGATGAAAAACTCTTCGCTGTCCACATAACCCTGCAAATGAAGCCGAAGCTTCCCAATGATGGGAGTAACGGGTTCTGCATACCCTGGACAAGCCATATTAGCCTCATGTAACGGCCCCATCTCCTCTGCACGGATCCCCAATCGGCCAGCCAAATCTGGTGAAATGAAGTTGGCTCTAGCACCTGTGTCAAAGAATATCAAGGCATTCTGATCTCTCACTTTGCCCCATGCCCTGCACAACTCTGTCTCTTCACCACTTGGCTGTTCCCCCACAAGATCAGGAACTAACCCTGCAGAAGGCTTTGGTTTCTTTGACTTGGGCTCTCCTTTATTGTCAGAGTCCTTTTGGGACTTTCTCTTGGGACAATTAAATGACATATGTCCCTCTTCTGTACAGTAAAAACATTTCCGAGCATCTCTCAAAGCCTGTCTTTCCTCAGAAGTCCTCTTGGGCATTGGCAACTTCTTATACTTCGTCTCTGAAGACCCTTTAGCATCACGAGAAGCATGCCCAGATTTTTCAGCTTTCTTGCTCAAGTTCTTACTGCCTTTAAACCCAGATGATCCTCCAGTGAGTAACGCATTAGCTGTCATAGCATTTTCAATCATCTGTGACATGTTCGTTACTCTTGTCTTGATACAATAATCTCGCACCTCTTTGGACAGCCCACAACAATACTTCTCTACCTGCTCAGACAAAGGCACTGCATGGTAAGAAGTCACTGGGAGTAAAGCTTCCCAAAACTTCTTGTTATAATCTTCCAAATTTTCACATTTTGAAGCATCCAACTTGTGCCATGCGGTCATAACATCCATCTCAAATGTAGATGTGAGCCATACAGAAGAGAAAACCTGTTTAAATTGTACCAAGTGGTGGGTGCTATGCCCTGCAAAAGAAGAGTAGACCACCACTGCAAAGCATTGCCCTTGAGAAAAGTGGCAGCTTTCCTCACCTTAGAGGACTCTGTGTAATTCCCACCAGAAAAAGCAACATCAAACTGCTGTAAAAAGGTGAGTGCTTTAAGTTTATCTTTGGCCCCACTGAATGTATCAAACTTCACTGCAGCTCCCCCTTCCTTGTAATCCTTCGCCTTTCCCATAGGCGTTAGATTATCATATGGAAGTGGCTTTGCAAGATTGCTGCCCCCAACATTCATGCCCATCATTGGGTCAACATTACCCATTCCCACACCAGGCATACCATACATTCCAGCCATGTTTCCAAACATTCCATTATGCATACCTGGCTGCATGCCACCATACATATTGCCTTGCATTCCAGGTTGCATGCCTCCAAACATATTTCCTTGCATACCGGACTGCATACCACGCTGAAAATTAGCTCCAAAAGGCCCGTGCATACCCATGCCTCCCTGAGGATAACCCCCAGTCATAGATTGGAACACCGAGCCACCACCAAAATAACCTGGATGCATATTCTATTGAGGAATTGATGGCTGTCCAAAGAAGGAACTCTGTGAGTTTGCTCCATAAGCATGCTGCATGTTCGGAAACTGGCCAAAAGATGGATCCTGTGGGATGGCACCACTATGACCCTGAGGAAGATTCTTAGAACGAACCTTCTTCTTCTTCTTTTCGGGCTTTGTACGGGATCTCATAAATTCAGCAAACCTCTCACTTTGTGTGAGCTGCATAAATACATCCATAACACCAGCCAAACGATCTTTAAACCGAGCATCATCATCCTCTTTACCAAGTACATCTTCTGGCTGTGTTACATCCTCATATTGCTCAACATCTGCAGCCTGTTCTCCTGCATGAATATCCTCAGATACATCTCTCTCAGGAGAGGTCTCTTGCTCTTCCTCTTCATGATAGAAGTACTCATCCTCTGTATCAGACATGTTTGTTGAATTTTTTAGCGATGACTTTTCTCGAGGCAACCACGAGCTCACCCCCTTCAAAAAGTTGATGATGGTCCCGGCAACAGAACCTTGAAACCAGCCTCTAGTAGAAACCAAAGTGCGGTTGACTAGCAGTCACCCTTCCACTTGTAGTCTAGATATGAAAACAAAATAGATTGGAGCTAGAGTGCCCCAAATCTGAAAACAAAGCGACACCTATTGGCCCCAAAGCTTGGCGCCCCTTGCGGTATTTCTTTATTCAATTTCAAAAATATGTAAGGCTGAGTACAACAAAATCAGCCAAGAGAATACACCTATCTGTCCAATCTGACAGCCCATAATACCTCCTAGCACAGAGGATTCACGCACACAGATCTGTGTCTCAAAGCAACACTCTGTGCCTCCCTCTGATCAACCAAGACCATTTAGCAGGGCAGCCATGAGCATACATCTGGCATATCTCATGCACATGATTCAACTTCTCAGCACAAACATACATTCACTGTTCAATCTCTGTCTCCACCCTTTTCAATCTGCCATCCCCTCCTCTCACAAGGGGCCAGATAGCTCAAATCTACAACAGACATAAAGCAATAGAAAGAGAGATAGATGAACAAATTCAGAGCTTACCAAAATCAGCTCGTGGATCTGCACCGGAGGAAATAGTGGTACCAGTCTCTACTTGCACACTTGTTTCAACAACTCTGCTTCACACGTATGGGTGTACCTGTCTGTACCTTCCTCTCTGCATCCACCTCAGTGTTGTACCTGACTATACAAACCTGAAAATCTGCACTGTACCAGTCCGTACAGGCCACGTGTCACTGTACTTGCATGCGCTGCCTGCAACCAGTCTTCATACTCGACTGTACCTGCTCAGCCAGTCAGCGCCGCCTGTACCAGGTCTGTCCAGCACCTGTCCAGCACCTGCTCTGACCGTACAGTGTACCTGCAATAGTATAGGACTGTACTTGCAGTCGTACCAGCCTGTACTGCCTGAATACTGCAGCTGCAGCCGCCTGTAGCAGTCTGTACCTGTTCCACAGCCGCCGCCTTTGCCTGCAACAGTACCTGCTGTCGTACAGGACTGTACGGATGCTGTATGGCCTGTTCTAGCACACAGAAATCAGCAGCAAGGCTTCTCTGCAGCAGTAGACTAGTTCCCTCCTGTTTTCCACGCTTCCCAACAGCACGTATGCTCCACGCTTTTCCAAAAAGAAGAGAGAGAAAGAAGTGAGAGAGGCATGCACTCCAAAAGTGGAGTTGCCCCCTCCCCATACTTGTCTTAGGGCCCCAACTTTAATAAATATTAAAGTTCCCTAGGGGCCACTAAGGCCTAGGGGAAACCATTCATAAAAACATTAAAATACTAATGTTCTAGTTCCCCCCTTCACACCTAGGGATGTCCACACATCATTATCTCTATCCGGGCACCCCACATGTGAATCATTTGATATTTTGACTCAGCAACCACCATGCCCACACTTGTGCTGTTCCATTTTCACAGGGCCATGACAGGAGGTTTCACTGTCTGTTTCGTGAGGGATTCGGTCCACTCTCCAGGATCTTTGACTTCCCGGACCAGCGTTGCCTAGGCCTCTTCCTCCTTGAGCTCCACAGAGACAAGGACACTTTCTTGAGAGAGCTTCAGCCCCAGCCACCCCCACCCCTTCCTCACCAACCAACCATCACCAGTTTCTTCCGGATCCAAGAGATGGAGGACACCGATACAGTGGATCTTGTGGACCCAGCTCGAGCTTCTCCGAACCTACCTCGCCCGAGAGGAGTTACCTCAGACCGGGCCTCCGCACTCCAGCATGCCCGACGCCCCAGCCTCCCAGCCGTCGGCCACAATCCCCTCATCAGCTCCAGATCCAGGACATGCTCCACCACCATCAAGCTACCTTTCCACGTGACATAGCTAAGGGAGACTGCTTAGCCATACTCATTAGCCCTATGCTTGATATTTTGGAGAGTGGTATACCATCTACAGGGAGCTGATGCTGCTCTCATGTTTCTATGTTCCTAGTACTCCATGATGGGTTTCCATGGACACTTTTGTATCACCCCAGTGAGATAGCTATGTTTATGTTTTGTTTCTGTTTTATTTTCCATTCCATAATGAGATATGCCATGGACATTACTGTATCACTTTGGTCTCGTAGGCCTGTTGGGTCTTTAGTAGATGCTTAATCTCTCTCTCTCTCTCTCTCTCTCTCTCTCTCTCTCTCTCTCAAAGCCAGATACCCCAGAACTTAGCAACCTCGTCCCTCCATCTGGCAGCTGTATCTTGAGGATATCCTTCGACGCCGTGGCGAGCTCCCATCACAAAGGGAGATGCTATGGCTGCTTTGCATTCTTTTCTGGAGGAGGATGTTTATCACTGTAACGACACATTGTCATCAAGTAGCATCACATGGATACTTCAGCTCATGTAGCTAGTTTTGTACAGTTTTTTTATTTTCCCTGGTCCACTATTCATCATGGATACATTGTACTACCTTTTTGGTCTCATAAACCCTCCAGGTCTTTTTAAAACGTTAATATATTTTTCTTTCTTTCTTTCTCAGGGCACGAGGTGGCATGTCGGAGGTGATCACTAGCACCATACGGGTGAAGCAAGGATGCCCTCTCTCTCTCACAATCTTTGGCCTCTACATAGATGAGGTCTCTAACTTTATTGATAGACTTGGTTTGGTGGGCCAGGCTCCACACTCTGTGTTACACTCGTACCCATTCTGCTTTATGCAGACCACATAGTGCTTATGTCAAATTCAGCAAAGGGGTTACACAGACACTTGATGGCACTGCAGGCCGCCTTTTGTCAGAAGCAAGATCTTACAGTTAACAGACCAAGGTTATGCTCTTCAACACCTCACACTCCATGGTCTCCAGATAGTGCTTTAAATATGCAGGGGATCAAGTAGACACTGTCCCATCTTAAGTATACCTAGGAGTCACTTTTTCTGCATCCTACTTCACGATGCGCCTGGCAGCCCAGGCTCGCCTAACGAGGCGGTATGTGGCTTTGGCTCGTTTGAAACAACGGTGCTTTCAAGCTCATTTTCAGAAGCCTAGCACTAAGGGATGGCTGTAGCCTGTGATGTACTGGGCCTCCTTTTGGTGACCAAACCTACTGGGAGGAAGAGATAGAGAGATTGCAAGTCATGATATTTTCTTGGATGATTGAGTAATTCCTCAGTGTCCCACCCCATTATTCTTCATAGCTTCAAGCAGCCCCCTTCGTAATTGATGCTCTCTTCAAGACGACAACTTTCATATACCGCATCTACATCTTGGACAAAGACAGGCTCGCCCAACAAGCATTGGAGTCATCTAGATGACTAGTCAAGACGGAACATGTTAGGGTTTGGTATGTCAGGGTTACACAATTCCTCTCCCACCAACTTCATATGGATCACATGCCCCCATTCCACTGTAGTCTGGATGCACCTCTACTACCTCTCACCTGATAGGACATTAACCGACATATAGCCGCGCTGACCTCGTCAAACTAGAGACCGACCTCACATGCATGGATCCACTCCAGCCTCCCACAAATATGCAGTTCTGCCAGGATCATTTTAGAAGGATCATAGAGGACGGCTTCATTTACAAGCCTGCCTATCTTCACAGACACATGTCACATGCCATGAGGATTGTGATCAGCAAGATCAGAGTCTCGTCACGTCACCTGAGGGTGGAGACTGAGCGAGAACAGACCATTGCCAGAGAGAACAAGATCAGCTGGTGTCGAGATGGTGGAGCACTATCTTTTCAAATGCCCAATGTCCCAAGAGATACGAGGAGGATTTCATTGCCTCTTCAGGGGGAGCTGTGATGTATCTAGGGTCAAGCAATCTACATCGATGTCATGTGCACACATGGACATGGCTGATCCAAAGCTAATCCCTGATTTGGGTAGCAGATGAATAGAACGTTTAGGGAACCTAGTCCTTGCTTATAGGCCAACCAGCTTGGGATGGACAGTAGGCAGTCAGTATCCGATTCTTCCACACGTGTGAGTCGTGGAGCAGGCCAACATCAGAACCAACCGACCAGTATGTATTGGGTCTATATAAAGCTAGGCATAGAATTCATCATTCTGATCTCTCTCCCTCATGGAGGCAGGTCATAGATAGGATTTAGAAGGTCATTTGGGCAGGCCAAGGACCACATAATTTGCACAGACATGATACTGAATACAGGCATCTCTCTCTCTCTCTTCTCTCTATCTATTTGCGTTGCATCAGGATGTTCCTATGAAAGGTGCTTAGGGCTGAAAGAAGACGGGAAACGGCTGGCTGAAACGTTTCAGCCAACAGGGGAAACATTTCAGGCTGCCGTTTCCCACTACACAAGGCGTTTCAGAGTTTTTTTCACGCAGAACAACATGAACGTATAAGAAAAATTCCATTACATAAACTGATATCCCTTTTATTCCCCTTCTATTCTCTTAAACGTTAAAACTCATGTCATAATGTGATCACATGTCTATACAAACAACCATGAAATTTCAGCCCCTCCCCTCCCTCAGCCCTCTTTGCTGGCATGGTGTTTCAGTTTCCGTTTCAGCCTGTTGGAAATAAGTGCACACTAGGTGTACTATTTCTCTAGTCTAGTTTCAGTTGAGTCTTTATGTCTTGAGTCTAGTGCCATGTGGCACCTCTACATTTATCCCATAAGTCAGTCTACTCAATCTTGTACTTCTCACCTATATATTGTAGGTGTCACATCAATGAAAGTATCAATCTTGTGTCTTGTCTACACTCATCTCAAGGTATGTCTATGGTTTGTGTTTCCTTCTAGTTATGCTCTCATTTCAGTTTCAGTTTCAGTTTTATCTCTGTCTCTCCCCCATTTTTCTACATGGTATCAGAGCCAGCCTTTCCTAGTTCCTTTCCTGCCCCAAGATGCGGTTTTCGCTACTCTTTGTGAGGATTTGCTTCCCTGTATTCTGTGCCTAGAGCTTTGTAAATTTGCTCTGTTTCTTTTCGGGATATTATGCTCTGAGCAGCCAACTTCCTTTAGGGTTAGGTTTTGCTTCCTCAGGGTGTTTTTTTCTCCTTTCCTATGTGCAGGGAGCTTCTTAAGGGTTAAAGGTTTCATTTCTCTTTTGTTCTGCGCTGAGTCTTTAGAGTCCGATCTCCTTTTTTTTCTCCGTCATGGAAGCAATTCTTACCTACATGATCTGCGCCATTCTTCCCCTGATTACTGCCCGCCATTCCACTCAGAAATCAGTGCACCATTTCATCCTTCTTTGCCTCGCATTCTGCCCGCCATTCCACTCAGGAATCTGCCCGCCATTTCCTGTCTTGTTGCCCGCCATCTACATTAAAAAAAAAAACTGAGCGTTACTCTACATCAGCTTGCCGTCAGTTTTGGGCCTCATCTCATGGCATCCTCAGGGCGATTTCAGTCAGCCTGTCATCGCCTTCATTTGCTGCTCCAGCTTACAACTCCAGATCTGTGCCAACAACTGCCCGACTTCTCCTTCTTGCTGCTGCGGGGGTTCATCATGGTGCTGCCGCCTCTCTACTTGAGCTTACCGGCCTGTCCTCTAGTACTGCACATGCAGCAGCTACCCCCGCAATCTCTTCTTCATCAACATGTCTTCTCAAGTCGTGGACCTCCTGGACATTCAACTCATGCAACAACTCGTCATTTTTGGATCTCTGGTCTTCTCGACATCAACTCAACACCTCCTTTTGTGAAGGTAAACTCCAATGCTGATTTTGGACCTGATTTGCAACATCTGTGCAAAAGGCATTTTCCCCTTTGTTATTTCCCATTTCCTCTTCATCGTCACATGTGGGTTAGCTGTCCATTGGACCAGCCAGACCTGCAGCAGCAAATTTAAAGCAGAAATCAAGTGTATGCTGTGTTCTATTTTCAGTTTACTCTCTATCTCTTGAAAAATAAAAATCTCAGTTCTGAATTTCATTTACTTCTCTATCTTGTACGGGATTAGACACTGCCAAATCTGGTAAGACCTTCCCATCTCTCTCATAATTATCTATGTTTTTCAAGCTATCTACCACCATTGATCACCAATGATGTAGATCATGGGGTAATATCATGTCTATTTGTCTACATGGACTTATCTTTGTCCCTATCCAAGAGGCACCCCTGCATTACCCACTCTAGCAGGAGGATTGGCCTTGAGGAGGGATTATCTATCAAGGTCCATCTCTCTGTCTATCTACAATCAGTCAGTCTCTCTGTCTATGTGTTGTGATCTTACAGTCATATGTCTCTGACACTCTGTCTTAATCAGTCTATATGCCTATCTTTTGTGGATTAGTTACCCACATGTCTTTGGCATTTTGTCTATGTCCCCATTTATCTTCTATTTGTCAGTCTCTCTCATGTCTATCTGAAAGTCTCTCTCTCTGTGGGACCACTCTACTGGCTGATTGTCTCTCTCTCTGTCTGTCTATGATCCACTCTTGTCCCTACCCTTGTGGACCCATATGAGGATATCACTTGAGGAGGGGTGTCTCAAGATCTTTTGTCTCTCATGTCTTGTCTCTCAGTCTATCAGTCTTTATGTCTGTCTTCTAGTCTTGTCCATCTTGTCTTCTAGCTTGTCTCTCAATCCTTGTCTAGTCTCTCTGTCTTGTTCTTATCTTTTGTCATGTCATAGTCTTGTCTTTTTGTCTTCCTCCTAGTGTCCACTTAAGGAGGGTGTTGGAAATAAGTGCACACTAGGTGTACTATTTCTCTAGTCTAGTTTCAGTTGAGTCTTTATGTCTTGAGTCTAGTAACATGTGGCACCTCTACATTTATCCCATAAGTCAGTCTACTCAATCTTGTACTTCTCACCTATATATTGTAGGTGTCACATCAATGAAAGTATCAATCTTGTGTCTTGTCTACACTCATCTCAAGGTATGTCTATGGTTTGTGTTTCCTTCTAGTTATGCTCTCATTTCAGTTTCAGTTTCAGTTTTATCTCTGTCTCTCCCCCATTTTTCTACACAGCCCTCCTAGAAATTTCCATTTTCGTTTCCCCCTTTCTCTCAACTATGCTGTGCGTGCATTGCTACTCTTGCTGCATTCCCAACCCCAACATTTGGTGTGCAATGCGCTTATCGTATAAGAGACATGGGATGACTGAGCTTACGGCTTGTGTAATGCCGGTCATAAGGAATAGTTGTAACTAGAGCTGCTGTCACAATCCTCCAGAGATCTGTGCCATGTGGAAGGATTTTCTAGGGCATGATGGATTCACTCATTTAAGAGTTGGTGACTTTAATGAGTGATTAGAGTTGGTGACTCTAAATCAATAAGAAGAGTTGGTGACTCTGACTACTGTAGTCATGCATTCATGCAAGGTTGGTGACCCTAGCATCTCATAAACTCATGAAAGAGTTGGTGACTCTGTTCAGTGTGTGTTAACTCATGGAAGGGTTGGTGATCCTAGTGAGTTAGCTGGGCTCATGCAAGGGCAATGGCTCTAGTGAGTACAACATTTGGATCCAGCATGAGTGGTGCCCATGGTCACGACAATTTTTGTGTACACGATGTTAAGTTGGGAGATTTAATCCAAATCATCGCACACAAGCATTTGCCTGTGAAGTGCACTTGCATGTGTGACTTGTTTTGTTTGCCTGGACATTGCATGGTATTTTGCCTGTGAATGTCCATGGGCATTGAGGATGCCTGGACACCTCGTGGACGCGCGTGTGCACATCTGTTTGGGGCTAAGGCCGTGAATATTATATATTTTGCCGGTGGTAAGTGTGCACGCTCAACCTTATTTAATTATTATTTCTTTGTTTACTAAAGTCTATGGTTGTTGCAGGTTCATATTCATTAAAGTTTGGGCACACAAACTTATAATTTATAAGAGTTCACATCGGGCTGGACTATTTTAATGAACCGGGACCAATTATTAGGTTTGGGCACCCGGGCATGGACCAAAAACCCACAAGTTGCTAAAAGTGACCCTGGGGGCTATTTTTGACACCCACGAGTTGCTTTTCTGGGAGTTTTGGTGTGTGGAACAAGTCAGGGGCAGCCAAAAAGGAGTTGGTCGACTTCTTCTGTTGTGAGCATCAGGCTGTTGGACAGTAGAGAGGAGAGTTTTGTGGCTGGCTGACTTCTTCTACTGCTGCAAGACAATTGGCCAATTCCTTGTACATGTGCTGTAGGGCTGGCCGACGTTCTCTCTCTTCTCTAGTGCTGGCCCAGTTGCCTACAGGCTGTAGGGAGCCAGTCGAGTTGCATACAGGCTCCCTAGGGCTGGTGGACTTCCTCTATTGTTTTCTCTTTTGGCTGGCTGTGCTGATTTACAGCAGATTTCAGCAATACTCTTAAGGGTTTCCTTGAGATGGAATAGATACAGGTTGTGCCCGGCTTCAATATAGCTTCAAGGGAAGCAAAACGATTGGCCTAAGTGTTGTATTGGGCCTATTTGGAGCTGCTGAATTGCACAATCGTGTGGACAGCCGTGAAACCAAGGAACAGTTGGTGATTGTGTAAGCCCAGGTTGGTGAGTCGTGACCAAGGGCTTGGTTTCAGGGGACAGTAGTTGGTGACTGCTTTGGACCTCGTTGCTGACCGAGGGTTGGCTTTATTTGGACAGCAGTTGGTGACTACTTTGGCCTTGGGTGGTGACCAAGGATTTGTTTTCTCTATTGAGCAGTTGGTGACTGCCTTGCTCTAGTTGGTGACCGAGAGCTTGTACTGTTTGTTTTCCACAAATTTGGATAAATCTGGTGCTGGCCAAGGAGTGGAACTCCCAGGCACGAGAACACTCTGTTGGTAATAAAGATACCTCAAGGGGGGGGGGGGGGGGGGGGGGGTGGCCCAACTTCAGCCCCTAGTGCTGTGTCATGTGCAAGATTATCTTATGTCGTTGCAGAACGTGTATGTGATTTATGATGTCTATGGTAGATGTATTGATTCATGTTCATGTTGTGATGGATGTTGAATGTATGATGTGATTTGAGCCATTGGTTTTCTGTATTACACATGCCCGTCTTGGGACATTTCCCCCTCAGCTTCTAATCAGTTGTCCTCAACTGAAAAGCGTCCATATATGCTGTAAGGAGATCCGGGTACACCCATGCTGGATCCAAATGCTTTACTCACTAGAGCCATTGCCCTTGCATGAGCCCAGCTAACTCACCAGGATCACCAACCCTTCCATGAGTTAACATACTTGTTGAACAGAGTCACCAACTCTTTCATGAGTTTATGCATACACTAGGGTCACCAACCCTTGCATGAATGCATAACTACAGTAGTCAGAGTCACCAACTCTTCTTACTGACTTAGAGTCACCAACTCTATCCACTCATTAAAGTCACCAATTCTTACATGAGTGAATCCATCATGCTCCACGAAATCCTTCCGCATGGCACAGATCTCTCGAGAATTGTGACAGCTGTCTAGGGTCCGTGTCATCTGTTTGCAGCATGTCGCCCCCTCCTGGAACCCTGTTGTGCACATCATCTCTAGCGGCCACCTGCTGTCCGTGCTCGTCGCTCTCCCCGGGGACCTGCCACCCACAACTTCATTGCCCACCTCCTGCCCTGTCGGCTCTATTGCCCAACGCTCCACCTCCGCCCCACTCCGCCAGCGGCACCACCTCCGCTTCACTCTGCCCTCTTGGGAGGCAAGAATTTGGGCGACGCATGGCAGCGCTTCGTCAAACCCGGATGAGTAGAGCCCACATGGCCTTACCCGAGGGATAGTAGCAATCATCTCCTATCTGTACACTATACCAGGGCCTCTATTGTGGGTGTGCCCGCCCGTTTTAGTGTTTTCCCATTTTTCCTCACTCTCCATGTATTTTTCCCATTTTTCGGAGGTGTGGCAGGGCTGTCGGCTATCCCCAGATGCTAACTGACTGCTTGCTCAGGTACCCAACCTATCCAGGCACCTGGCCGACTTGCTTTTTCTGGTCAGGGGGCTGCCCATGGCTGGTCGTGCTGTTGTCGGCCTGTTTAAGGCTGGCCGACCAGTAGCCTGGGGCCATATAAAATGGCCCCCCTTGCCCCCACACTTCCCATTGTAGTCTCCGGGATTTTCTTTGGTGTATATGGCAGAGTTACACAGCTTCTCTCTCTCTCTCTCTTTCATCTGTGTCTTGCTCTCTACAGCAATTGTCTTCATTTCCGCTGAGCATTCTGACATGGTATTAGAGCCCCAAGTGGCTTGAAGCTTGGAGATAGTGCGACATCGAGGGTTTGCTGATTTGAGGTGCTGATTAGAGATTGTTTGGGCTGTACGGGACTTGGAGATGAGGTAGAAGGCGGCCATCACCATTGGACAACCACCTTGCATATTATTTGCAGCCTCTTCTTCTTCTTTTTCCCCACCCACCCTCCCTTCACAAGACCTTGTGAACGCATTTTCATTGGTGACAATTCCACCATATAAGAGCCGGATGGAGATCATTCCCGATGGCAAAGGGGGAAGCATTCCTCTCGTGTTCTTTACATCCCTGCACTTGGTTTTCATCTTGTAACACGCGGAAGCTATGGGTAGTCTTCTTTCAGCCCTAAACACTCTTGAAGACCTTCTGATGCAAAAACGCACCATGATGCAAAAACGCAGGTAGAGAGAGAGAGTGAGAAGTGCTGGAATTTCAGTATATACTATGTACAAAAAAGGTACAAATCTGTACAGCCATGGGCTGCCTTCATAAAAAGGTTCCTAACCCTAAATTCTGTCCCCTATGGGACCTCTAAGTGACCCACACCCCTAGTGGGTGGAATGACTCAAGCAATGAGCTCTGGGGCCCTTTTATAGGCCTTGGGATCCATGAAAAACTGGCCGACTGCTGGTCGGCCAGCAGCCTTGTCATAAACACCAAAAGCGCATGTGAAACTGGCCGACTGCTGCTGGTCGGCCAGCAGCATTATTGGTCAGCCGCCTTGATGAAGCGCCTCAGTCCCTTCTCCTATTGGAGTCAGCCGACAGCCTTCTGGAACCAACCGACTGCATCCTCCATGGTCCCACTTGGTCCTGCTCCATGCTCACCTCAGATGAGACACCTGAAGCTCCTACCTTCTGGTTCTACTGGTTCATAATCTTTATCTGCTTGCCTCTTCTGGATCTAGCCCTAGAAATGTCCATGGCATCTGTGATGCACATGACACATCTATTGTCAGTGCATGAGGTTTGCAAGACTGGCTTCTGGGTGGAGTTTGAGGAGCATTCTGTTGCTCTAAGGGACGGAGAGACAGGCCAAGTTGTTTGGGAAGGCGGAGTGGAGAACGGTATATACAAACTCTCAGCACTTTCCTCTCTTACAGGCTCTCAGATTGGCGACTTGTGGCACTTTTGGTTTGGCAACGTGAATGTGGATGCTCTGCGGCGGCGAGCTTTCCGAGACCAGATGGTGGTTGGCTTGCCAGATGTTGGCAGCATGCAAGGACACTGTAGTTCTTGCATTCGTGGTAGGCAGCATAGAGAATCTTTTCCAAAGCAAACTTCCAGGCGGGCTTCAAAACCTTTGGAGTTGGTAGACACTGACTTGTGTGGACCTATGTAGAGGCCATCCTTGGGAGGTTCTTTGTATTTTATGCTGCTTGTTGATGATTGTAGCAAATTCACTTGGGTTTATTTCCTTTCTCAGAAGGACCAAGCTTTTGCTCGGTTCAAGGAGTGGCATGTGATGGTGGAGAAAGAGTCTGGCTTGCAGATAAAGACTCTTAGGGCTAACAAAGGAGGAGAGTTTTCTTCCAATGCATTTGTGTGGTTTTGTGCGGAACATGGCATCAAGCAGGAGCTAGCCAATATAGGTTCGCCTTCAGAGAATGGAGTAGTTGAGCGTAAGAACAGGACTATGGTGGAGATAGCGAGAACGATGTTGGAGCATCGTGATTTTCCTCGTCCACTTTGGGGAGAGGCTGTGGCTACGGCTGTCCATATCCTCAACCGTTCTCCGACGACCTCAGTACCAAATGACTCCCTTTGAGGTGTATTTTGGCAAGAAACCAAATGTCTCCCATTTCCATGTGTTTGGGAGTGATGCATATGTTCACATTCCAAAGAAGCAGAGGGGGAAGCTTGACTCAAAGTCCCAAAAGCTTGTTTTTGTGGGATATAACTCTCTTTCCAAGGGATACAGGTTGTGAGATCCAGAGAGGAATGAGGTTGTCGTCAATAGAGATGTGGTTTTTGATGAGCATGTTCCAGTTTCCACTGTTGATGAGCCGCCACTTCTTGGAGACCCAGATGATTCTGATGATTCCTAGTCGATTGTTCCAGCTGGACAGCCTCAGTCAGTTGAGAAGGTTGAGCCTCCGACTGGAGATGAGCCCCCGCAGCAACAGCAGGAGGCTCCGCGTTCTATTCGAGTACCCAGGTGGTTGCTAGACACCCTTTGAGAGTCCGGTGTTACGGAGCTTCCCTCCGAATGGACCACAGAGGACGGACCTCGAAGATCACAGAGAGTTCGTGACAAAAGTCATTCAGCGGAGCTCTTACAGGTAACCTATGCTTTGATGTTTCGTATCATGCTTGACAAAGAGCCCACTTCCGTCAAGGAAGCCCTTGCACAGGATACTTGGAGGAAAGCCATGCAGGTGGAACTGGATGCCATAGAGAAGAATAAAACTTGGGAGTTGGTTTCGAGGCCATCAAAACGGTCTGTCATTGGTGTCAAGTGGGTCTTTAAGACCAAGTATACGTCAAATGGGTCGGTGGACAAACACAAAGCCAGACTTGTGGCTAAGGGTTATGCTCAGCGGCCTGGCATCGCCTATGAGGATACCTTTGCACCGACAATGAGAATGACCACGATTCGGACCATTCTTGCCCTTGCTTCCTCTCAGCGGTCACCTGTATTTCAGATGGATGTGAAATCTACGTTCCTTAATGGTGACCTGCATGAGGAGGTGTATGTTGAGCAGCCTCCAGGCTTTGAGGTTCCAGGATCAAAGGGGATGGTTTACAGGTTGCGGAAGGCCTTGTATAGTCTTAAGCAGGCTCCAAGGGCGTGGAATCAAAAGATTGATTCCTTCTTTCTACGAACTGGATTTCAAAGATCAGTTGCAGATCCTAACTTATATCTCTTTCGGGAACGCGGCATGGTCACGTTGATCATCCTTTATATGGATGACCTCATTCTCACTGGCGGTCATGTGGAGCACATTGCAGTGATGAAGGCTGCCTTGTCAAAGGAGTTTGAGATGACCGATTTAGGCTTACTCCACTTCTTCTTGGGATTGGAGATCTGGCAGACCCAGAGGGGGTTCTTTATCTCTCAATAGTTGTATGTCTATGAGTTGCTTGAGGCCTTTGGGATGGTGAACTGCAAGCCTATCACGTCACCGATGGACCCGAACACGAAGCTTATAGTGAATGATCCTTGTGAGCCAATTGATGCCTCTATGTACCGAAAGCTGGTTGGTTCATTGATTTGGTTGCTAAACACCAGATTGGACTTGAGCTTTCCTCTGGGGCCATTGAGCTCATTTATGCAGACGCCGTTGAAGTCTCATTGGGACGCAGGATTGCGGATCTTGCGGTATCTGCAGGGTACGAAGGATCTTGGGCTTTTCTACGACACTGGAGGTGAAACAAAGGACCAAGTTCGACTCCAAGGTTGGAGTGACTCAGATTGGGGAGGAGATCCAGACACAAGGAGATCTACATCAGGCTACAATTTTACCCTCGGCTCAAGAGCTGTTTCATGAAGCAACAAGAGGCAGCCAACTATTGCCTTGTCGCCTACAGAGGCAGAGTACCGGGCTGTTTGTGGTGCTGCTTGCGAGGCTGTGTGGATACAGAGGTTGCTTGGCGAGATTGGGTTTCCACAGAAGGAGCCCACCGTTATCCAGTGTGATAACCAAAGCTGTATCGCTATTGCTCGGAACTCGGTCTTCCATGCTTGAACCAAGCACATAGAGATACAATATCACTTTGTTCGTGAGAAGATCTTGGCTAGTGACATCTTGCTTCTTTATTGTTCGACGGAGGACAATGCAGCAGACCTTCACGAAGTCTCTACCTCAGGCTATGCTCCTGCGGCACTCCAACTCACTGGGGCTGGTTACACATCCAGGAGCTGAGAGGGGGTGTTAGCAGTCATCTCCTATCTGTACACTATACTAGGGCCTTTGTTGTGGGTGTGCCCGCCTATTTTAGTGTTTTCCCATTTTTCCTCACTCTCCATGTATTTTTTCCATTTTTCGGAGGTGTAGCAGGGCTGTCGGCTGTCCCCAGATGCTGGCCGACTGCTTGCTTAGGTACCCGACCTGTCCAGGTGACCTGGCCGACTCTAGGCAGCTGGCCGACTTGCTTTTTTTGGTCGGGGGGCTGCCCATGGCTGGTCGTGCTGCTGTTGGCCTATTTAAGGTTGGCCGACCAGCAGCCTGGGGCCATATAAAATGGCCCCCTTGCCCCCACACTTCCCATTGTAGTCTCCGGGATTTTCTTTGGTGTATATAGATAGCAGAGTTACCTAGCTTCTCTCTCTCTTTCATCTGTGTCTTGCTCTCTACAGCAATAGTCTTCATTTCCGCTGTGCATTCTGACAAGGTAACTGAAACTCGCGGCGGGTGCCCCGGGGACTAGGGCCTTTGACACACTTGTTGATACCATCAATGCATATTAAAACATTTAAACATTTAAACATGGCCACGGCCTTAACACATATCCATCATCACTTTGCATAAAACATAAAGCCAGACAAAACATCCACAAATGCTGAAAATGGAGCTTGCACACGTGACACCGCATAGAGGCCGGAATGGGCCGATCCCCCCCTTGGAGTATTTTATCACCCAAGGAGAATAATATCATGTACAAGCCTTGAGGGCCTTACTTTCCCCACGAGAGATGTCGGATTATCCATATACAAATGTCATAACACAGCCCAACATGAGGCAATCGAGCCGGAACACAAGCTGTAGAAATGCCGAGCCAACAACATAATCCATATACCTCCCTGTGGGTACTGATTCTTCCCCAAAAACCACGGGTCTTCATGCAATAGAGCTGGTACAACAAGTACAACTCTCCATTCAACCGGTACAGCATGTACAATGGCTGGTACAACCAGTACAGTGGCTGGTATAGCAGGTACAATGGTTGGTATAGCCGGTACGGTGGTAGGTACAACAAGTACAAATGCTGGTACAGCATGTACAGTGACTAGTACAGTAGGTATAGTGGCTGGTACAGCAAGTATAGAAGCTGGTACAGCCGGTACAATGGGTGGTACAGCAAGTACAACAAGTACAAGGATTGGTACAGCCAGTACAATGGCTGGTATTTCTTTGCGATGGAAGCCTCCAAAACAGTCCCCAACAGTCGATATTCTTCATGGGCAGCCTTCAAGTGAGAGAGAAAGAGAGTAGCCATCATTAGGGCAGCCTGTAACGGTGGTGGAGGCTAGTGTGCAGCAAGAGAGCCTCTATTAATGAAGAGAGAGGGCTCCAATTTATAGATTTGGGCCTCCCATGAGCTAAAATGGCAAGAGAAGGCTACAATGACAAGTGGAGAGCCACACAATAGCTGAAGTGACAAGTGTGAGGCCACTTGTCTCACTTTGATCCACTTTCTAACAAGTGTCAGGCCACTTGTCTCACTTTGGTCCACTTTCTTGCCACATGTCCCAATCTAAGAGATGGGTCCTTCCATAAACTTTATCTCTGAAAATATCCCAACTGGTAGACATTCTGTCATAGGCACTTTGCCAACTCTTGGTATCTGCTCAATTCCAGATGTAATGACGCGAACATAATTTCCATCGGAGTCGGGCCAAAAATAGCAACTCTCCTAAATTTTAGGAGTGTGGTCCTTTGTATTCTAAGATAATCCCCCATTCCCAAAGCTTGTACTTTCCAAATATTTAGACATCCTGGAGTCCACCAGACTCCTTTCATACTTCCAGGCTGGTGACATCCTCCCCAACTTCTTAAAAGTTGTCTGCAACTTTAAGCTTCAAGCCATATATTCAAGATATAATCATGTCCCATCAAGTGGGCGAGACGAGACAGTCTCAAATATCTAATATAATTGAAGAATCCATGTCCCAAAGAAATGGGTGAGACTAAGTCTCCATGATACCAATATCAAAATCATGTCCCAAAATAAATGGGCGAGAATTCCATGGAAGATATGCTAGACACAAGCACAAGAGCCAATTGTGTCTCAATCACCAATATCAATGAGATAATCATATGCCAATGAAAATCACGAACCAGGTGCTAAGACACTTAAATAAGTGCCATGCACAAGAAACTAGTGCCTCACACAGAAACATGTGCTATGCACACAAACTGGTGCCATTCAAAAGCACAAACCATGGTGACAGAAAAGCTGGTTCTCCATAGTTCTGGAAATCCTTTCTCCCAATCCCAACAGTTCCCATGTTCTCCCATACAATCCCAACTCTGATCAATAAGCATGGTGTGGAAACAATGAAACACTCACTCCACAATCGCAATACGAATCCACGTGTATGGTGGAGTGTTCATTGAATTGCCCTCCCACAATCCCAACATGAATCCACATGCATGGTGAGATAAACAATGAACCTCTTGGCCTCTGTATGGGGAGATAGTGATTCTAATATGGCTTTAAAAAATAAATAAATCCATACACCTGAGGATGGATCCAAATCCCTAGAAAAGAAGTCCAGGAATCCATAGACCTGTATACCATAATCCTTGTATACCATAACTCTTACCACATACTCCGTGCTAACCACACACCTTGGAGTAGAGGTGGACTTTATCCATAAAAGCATCATATCCATGAGATATCCAAAGATTTCTTCTCTATAAACTCGGACAGATTCGTCCATAGAAATTGCTTGTGTAGCCCAATATCTTTATAAATCTCGTCCAAGAAAGAAATCTCCATAGATATACGCCATCCCAATAAAGGGAGCCATAAATAATGTTTCCCTGAAACCATCTCAAGGCAATACAAGGGTTAGTGAGCATAAAAAACACTTCATAGCAAAAGCACTAACTTTGCAAACTCAAAGTATACTTAGCTTTTCTTTGCCAGGTTGGTCATGAAGCCAAAAGAAATATCTCGTCACCATATCCTTAAGATATTCTGAGATATATCTCCATATAGCTTGCTTGTAAGCTTGATAATATAATCCACAATATCCATATGGAAAGAGTGCTAAACGTGTGCACATAAAGCCAACTCCATACTTCCAAGATAAAATTTTGTGAATTCATAAATCCTTAGATCAACAAGCTGTCTACTGCTCATGCTCATGCTCTTGCTCTTGCTTCATAAGCTATGAAGCGGCTGGCCATGCTTAATAGCAATGATGGTAAGTGTGGTCCCCACTTGAGATCTTTTCTCTTCCTCATTGATAGAAGGAAGCCTCCGCTTCCAAGAAAGCCTATGCTCTGATACCAATGAAACTCGCGGCGGGTGCCCAGGGGACTAAGGCCTTTGACACACTTGTTGATACCATCAATGCATATTAAAACATTTAAACATTTAAACATGGCCACAGCCTTAACACATATCCATCATCACTTTGCATAAAACATAAAGCTAGACAAAACATCCACAAATGCTGAAAATGGAGCTTGCACACGTGACACCGCATAGAGGCCGGAATGGGCCGACCCCCCCCTTGGAGTATTTTATTACCCAAGGAGAATAATATCATGTACAAGCTTTGAGGGCCTCACTCTCCCCACGGGAGATGCCGGATTATCCATATACAAATGTCATAACACAGCCCAACACGAGGCAACCGAGCCGGAACACAAGCTGTAGAAATGCCGAGCCAACAACATAATCCATATACCTCCGTGTGGGTACTGATTCTTCCCCAAAAACCACGGGTCTTCAGGCAATAGAGCTGGTACAGCAAGTACAACTCTCCATTCAGTCGGTACAGTAGGTACAATGGTTGGTACAACAGGTACAGTGGCTGGTATAGCCGGTATGGTGGTTGGTATAGCAAGTACAACAAGTACAAATGCTGGTACAGCATGTACAGTGACTAGTACAATAGGTACAGTGGCTGGTACAGCAAGTACAAAAGCTGATACAGTCGGTACAATGGGTGGTACAGCAAGTACAACAAGTACAAGGACTGGTACAGCCAATACAATGGCTGGTACAACAAGTACAAAGGCTGGTACTACAAGTACAATGGCTAGAAATCATAATAAATGATTAAATACCCTTGCCTCGAGTATTTCTTCGCAATGGAAGCCTCCAAAACAGTCCCCAAAAGCCGGTATTCTTCATGGGCATGTTGGGGTAAAGGCGTTATGCCCACCCTTATAGTGTGTACAAGCCCATAAGTTATAGTACATAGTACACTTAGTACTTTTAATGTACTAAGTGCACTATGTGTACTAGTGCAATATACATGTGTGATAGGGGAGTCACACACTCATGCTTTTCATGAGTTGACTTATCCCCACAACTCTCTCTCTCTCTCTCTCTCCCTTGCTTCTCTGTGTATGTCTCCCATGAATGAACTCTAACCTAACCCTAATTCAGGTTTCTCCCCATCAACTGGTATCAGAGCTAGGCTGGCCCTTTGAATCTCTCTGCTGCATAGCTCTCATTTCACACAGCCATCAAAGAGGAAAGCGTGGAAGAGACGATTGCTGGCTCGACTGTGTGTAATCGTGGAGACAAGCTCGTAGCAAAGCGTGGAGTTCTAGCCAGCAGCCAGGCGGACACGGAGTGCAGCGGCGTACAGCAATTCGATTGCTTCGTGTAAAGAAGTTGGGTAGCGCCACGCAGGCGAATGCGGCATTCAACTGCGGCGCTCATTTTTTTCAACTTCCCGTCACCCACGTGTAACGCTGGCCAAAGCGTAACAACGCTTACACACCAGGCGGTTGTATGGGCTGCGTAGCTCTCCTCGTGGGCAACAACGGGGACACGTTCTCTGCACGACTGTACCCGTCAGCTGCAGGTATAGTCGCCCAGCCCGTACAGTACAGTACCTGCACCAGGTGACCTAAATCTGCTACGCAGCCAGCCATCTGAGCATCAGCTACAGCTACTGCGACAACATATCATCAACAGCAAAATCGACGCCCTCCTTTCCTGCAAATCAGAGTAAATCAAAAAAATCAGAGGTATTTTGCTTCAATTTTGCGAATTTCTTATCAATTAAATCAATTGAGCAGGTACAGGTGCCCGAATTGCTCAATTTTGAGCAAAATTGGCAAAATTGGGTGACATTGGTCACAATCAGGATAAATTTGCAGGAAATTGGTCAAATCAGGATCAATTTGCAGGAAATTGGTCAAATCAGGATCAATTTGCAGGAAATTGGATGTCGAAATTTGGGGCTTTTGATGTAATTGTGCAATTAAGCACTCATACATGCTGTATGATTTGAAAAATCGCACATTTGGGCAAAATTGCAGCAAATTGCAGTGCAAATCAAGGGGCTTTTGTGCCGATTTGGTTGATTTGCATACAGGCAATCGCATTTGATGCTGTGGATAATGTGCTGATGCCTTACAAGCACTCAATGTGCCTGTAAATCAAGGGGCTTTCATGTATTTGATGTATATGTGGCCAAGGGGAAGCATCGTGAACACTCTGGATGCCTTCATGTGCGTCAATGTACCATGCATGATCAGAAATTGATCTCAAATCAAGGGGCTTTTCAAGTTTGTATGCTTGTTGAGCTTGGCAAAGCAGCAGGCAAGACACTTATGCCTTGAATCCTCAGAAATCAGCTTGCAGTCAAGGGGCTTTTGCCCAATTTCTGTTCGGGACTGTTTTATGCAGTGTTCGTGACTGTAAAAATCTGATTTTCACTCATTTGGACAGCCAGGAGAGCATTTATTGCTACTGTACCTGCTGGTACAGATTTGGCACAGCTTTGTGCATGGTTTGGCATGGCTGTACATTGTTTTGAGTGATCAAAAGGTTCAAATTCAGCTGCTGAAATTGCCGGTACAGGTTTGGTACATCATTGGTGAGCGCTTAGTACTGCTGTACAGTACTTTGGAAGGGCAAAAGAGCACATTTAAGGTGCTGTCCAAAATCTGCAGCAACCAGATTTTGGTGTTTTCATCACATAAAGTGGGAGAAAAGTTGCATTCTTGCTTCCGCAGTGGGAGATAAAGCTTGGGAGAACATTTGTGAGCACTTTGTGTGCTCTGGGTGCAGTGTTTGCACATCTTGGGTGCAGTGTTTGCACATTTGCAGGGAGTCAGGCATTACAGGTTGCATTTTGCTATGGCAACCACAGGTGAGAGCTCTTCATTGCTTCACATCAAGAAGCTTGAAGGCTCTCATAATTATGATATTTGGCAAACCCAGTGCTACAATGTGTTGCTTCAGAAAAAGCAGCACAAGCCTATCAAAGAAAGGGGTGTGATGCCCGCTTCTCTTACAGCTGAAGAGTGGGAAGATATGGATGAGTTGGCAAGATCTACTATCATGTTGTCTGTGTCAGACTCATTACTTTTCAGCATTCGTGAAGAGAAGACAGCTTGGGGAATGTGGCAGAGATTGCAGGACTTGTATGCCCAACAAAGTGCCTCAAGCAAAGTGTATTGGTTGAAGAAACTCATAGGCCTTCAGATGAAGGAAGGGGCTTCTATGACAGCCCATCTCAATGAGTTTAATGGTATTGTCAGCCAGGTTATCAATCAAAAGTTGGCAATGGACGATGAGTTCAAAGCCACTTTTTTGTTATGCACTTTGCCAGAGAGTTGGGACACATTCAGGACAGCCACTAGCAATTCGCATGCTATGCTGTCATATGCAGATGTTGAGGGTGCTCTTCTTCAAGAAGAGATGAACAGGAAAAACAACTCTGTTGGCAAGTCTAATGCAATGAATGCACGTGGGAGATCCCAGCAAAGGGGGAAAAGCCAAGAAAGGGGAAGGAGCAAGTCTCGCTCCAAAAAGGATTTGGAATGCCATTATTGTGGCAAGAAGGGACACATTAAAAAGCAATGCTACAAATGGAAAAATGATCAGAAAGAAAAGGGAAAAGGCAAAGACAAAGAGAAGGATGAAGCCAAAGATGTAAAGCCAAAGGGCAAAAGTGGAGTCAAGATCGAAGAAATCAATGTGTCACATGCAGGTGGCAGTGAGGATGAGGTCCTCTTTACGTCTTCACTTGATGCCCATTCACTTCTTACAGGTGGTCATGGTATGCACTCATGGATCATTGATTCAGGTGCCTCCTTTCATGTCACAGGTTGCAGAGACTTGTTTGTCAGGTATACTGCTGGCAATGAAGGAGTGGTTTATTTGGGTGATAACCATGCATGCAAAATTCTTGGCAGAGGTGATGTGAGGCTTGTATTTTCAGATGGCTCACAGCTTATGCTCCATGATGTCAGGCATGTGCCTGAGATCAAGAAGAATCTGCTTTCTACTGGACAGCTTGATGATGCTGATTATGTTACCACATTTGGTAGTGGAAAGTGGAAAATTAGTAAGGGCTCACTGGTTGTTGCCAGAGGCTCTAAGGTGGACACTCTTTATTTCATGCATGCAGGTGTTTGTCACCATGCTAATGTAAATGCAACCGAGCTGCCGGAAATTTCTATGTGGCATAGCCGGTTGGGACACATGAGTGTCAAGGGAATGGAGCAATTGTCTCGTTTGGGTTACTTGCCTTCTCTAAAGTTTTCAAGTTTTCAGTTTTGTGAGCATTGTATATATGGTAGGCAACTACAGTGCCCCCACAAGAAAGCTCTTGGACAAAAAGATGCTCAGTTAGAGCTTGTGCATACAGATGTATGTGAGATGCCTCAGCTTTCTTTGGGAGGGGCAAAATACTTTGTGTCTTTTATTGATGATGCCACACGCAAGGTGTGGGTTTATCCTCTTCGTTTGAAGAGTGATACATTCTCAGTGTTTCAGAAGTTTGTTGCTCATGTTGAGAATCAAACTGGCAAAACACTGAAGGCTTTGCGTTCCGACAATGGTGGAGAGTACATGTCCAAACAGTTTCAGGACTTTTGTGATGCTAAAGGCATCAAGAGGGAGCTCTCTACTCCTTATGATCCTCCACAAAACGGGACAGCAGAGAGGATGAACAGGACCATACAGGAGAAGGTCCGTTCTATGTTGTCACATGCTGCATTACCTCATGGTTTTTGGGCTGAAGCTGTTATGACAGCCGTTCACCTTATAAACAGGTCACCTAACACGAGGCTTGGTGGGAAAGTGCCAGAAGAAGTATGGACAGGGAAGCCTCCGTCATACAAGCACTTGAGAGTGTTTGGTTGCGTTGCGTACGTGCACATACGCAGGGAAATGCGCACCAAACTTGATCCTAAGTCTCACAAATGCATATTCCTAGGATATGGTGACAGAGGTGAAATGGGGTATAGACTTTGGGATCCCATGAATAGAAAGATCATACGCAGCAATGATGTCATTTTTGATGAAACATGCATGTATAAGGAGCCTGCAAGGCAACAAGAGCCTAGCAGAGTCATCTTTGATGATGATGGACATCATGGACAACAACAAAGGGCTGTAAATCAGCCATTACAGCAGGAAAACCAGCCCTTAAATGGTGCTAAAAATGGTCCAAATGGACAGCCAGATATGGCAGAAGATATCCCTATGGATATACCACAGTTAGAGGAGATACCGGGCATGATTTTTCAGCCTTATGGCATGGAACAGGAGCCACCAATGGGTGATATGCAGGCTGGACAGCAACCTGCAAATGATGGTCATTGGGTACGGAGGTCCACTAGACCCTCCAGAGCCCCTGACAGGTTTGTTCCAGGGGTTGACTACTTGATGCTCACTGACTGTGGGGAGCCCTCATGTTACAAAGAGGCTTTACAGAGGGCAGACAAAGCTCTATGGGAGCGTGCCATGAAGTCAGAGATGGATTCTCTGCATAAAAATGGAACATGGAAATTGGTGCCTTTGCCTGCAGGCAAGAAGGTTTTGCCATGCAAGTGGGTATACAGGCTCAAAGTTGCACCAGATGCAAAGCCAAGATACAAAGCCAGGTTAGTGGCTAAGGGCTTCAAGCAGGAATATGGTGTGGACTTTGATGAGATCTTCTCTCCAGTGGTCAAAATGACCACACTTAGAGCTGTATTGGCTTTGGTTGCGCATGATGATCTGGACTTGATTCAGATGGATGTGAAGACTGCTTTTCTTCACGGTGATCTCCACGAGGAGATATATATGCAGCAGCCAGAGGGTTATGCAGTGAGTGGAAAGGAGAAGCTTGTATGCAAGCTGAAAAAGAGTCTTTATGGGCTCAAACAGGCACCAAGGGAATGGTATCATAAATTTGATACATTCATGAAATCTCAGAAATTCAGGAGAAGTGACATAGATCACTGCTTGTACACCAAGAAAGCTTTGGATGGCAGTCTATTGATTCTCATTTTGTATGTTGATGATATGTTAATTGCCGGGAAATCTCGTAAAGAGATGGATGCTTTGAAGCAGAGGCTGCATCAAACCTTTGATATGAAGGATTTGGGTGATGCTAATCACATCTTGGGTATGCGGATACTTCGGGACAGAAATCAGCATGTGTTGTATTTGTCTCAGAAGGAATACATTGGCAAAGTCTTGCAGAGGTTCAATATGGACGGGGGGAAGAAAGCTAGTACTCCTTTGCCTCCATATGTGAAACTCAGTGCTATGGACAGCCCACAGTCGGATAGTGACAGGGCTGATATGGCCAAGATTCCGTATGCTTCAGCTTGTGGCAGTCTCATGTATGCCATGGTTGCTACTAGGCCGGACATTGCATTTGCAGTGGGAGTGGTTTCTAGATACATGGCCAACCCTGGCAAGAAGCATTGGGAAGCAGTGAAAGGTGTCATGAGATACCTGAAGGGCACACAGGATTTGTGCATTTGCTTTGGCAAACAGGATGCATTAGTGCATGGTTACACGGATTCGGATTATGCCGGTCATCCAGATAACCGGAAGTCTACTACCGGTTATGTATTTACATTCACAGGAGGTGCTGTGTCATGGATATCCAGGATGCAGAAGTGCATTGCCTTATCTACTACAGAGGCCGAGTATATTGCAGCCACAGAGGCTTGCAAGGAGGCATTATGGCTATCTCGGTTAGTGGTTGATTTGGGATATACAGGGGATATTCCATTGTTGCATTGTGACAGTCAGAGTGCCATTCAGTTGGCAAAGAACCCTGTTTTTCATGCAAAGACGAAGCATGTGGATGTGAAGTATCACTTCATCAGAGAGGTGATAGAGAACAAGCAAATTCAGCTTGTTAAGATTCATACGGATGACAACCCGGCTGATCTGCTGACGAAGAGTTTGCCTCCGGAGCGGTTTGCTCATTGCAGACACTTGATGGGCATTGGATGAGGCCAGTTTCAGCCTTGATATGGCCTTGTATATTATCATGTACATGCTGATTTTTTCTTTTCCTTTACTTAAGGGCACTTTGCCTTTAAGTGGGAGGTTGTTGGGGTAAAGGCGTTATGCCCACCCTTATAGTGTGTACAAGCCCATAAGTTATAGTACATAGTACACTTAGTACTTTTAATGTACTAAGTGCACTATGTGTACTAGTGCAATATACATGTGTGATAGGGGAGTCACACACTCATGCTTTTCATGAGTTGACTTATCCCCACAACTCTCTCTCTCTCTCTCTCTCCCTTGCTTCTCTGTGTATGTCTCCCATGAATGAACTCTAACCTAACCCTAATTCAGGTTTCTCCCCATCAGGGCAGCCTTCAAGTGAGAGAAAGCGAGTAGCCATCATTAGGGCAGCCTGTAATGGTGGTAGAGGCTAGTGTGCAGCAACAGAGCCTCTATTAATGAAGAGAGAGGGCTCCAATTTATAGATTTGGGCCTCCCATGAGCTAAAATGGCAAGAGAAGGCTACAATGACAAGTGGAGAGCCACACAATAGCTGAAGTGACAAGTGTAAGGCCCTTGTCTCACTTTGATCCACTTTCTAACAAGTGCCAGGCCACTTGTCTCACTTTGGTCCACTTTCTTGCCACATGTCCCAATCTAAGAGATAGGTCCTTCCATAAACTTTATCTCTAAAAATATCCCAACTGGTAGACATTCTATCATAGGCACTTTGCCAACTCTTGGTATCTGCTCAATTCCATAGAGATTGGACAATGGATGTATGTTTGTGCTGAATTGTGGAACCATGTACTTGGGATATGCCAGATGTGTGCTCAAGGCTGCCCTGTGATGGGGAGAAACCTGTCAATTAGGGTTTAGAGTTCATTCATGGGAGACATACACAGAGAAGCAAGGGAGAGAGAGAGAGTTGTGGGGATAAGTCAACTCATGAAAAGCATGAGTGTGTGACTCCCCTATCACACATGTATATTGCACTAGTACACATAGTGCACTTAGTACATTAAAAGTACTAAGTGTACTATGTACTATAACTTATGGGCTTGTACACACTATAAGGGTGGGCATAACGCCTTTACCCCAACAACCTCCCACTTAAAGGCAAAGTGCCCTTAAGTAAAGGAAAAGAAAAAAATCAGCATGTACATGATAATATACAAGGCCATATCAAGGCTGAAAATGGCCTCATCCAATGCCCATCAAGTGTCTGCAATGAGCAAACCGCTCCGGAGGCAAACTCTTCGTCAACAGATCAGCCGGGTTGTCATCCGTATGAATCTTAACAAGCTGAATTTGCTTGTTCTCTATCACCTCTCTGATGAAGTGATACTTCACATCCACATGCTTCGTCTTTGCATGAAAAACAGGGTTCTTTGCCAACTGAATGGCACTCTGACTGTCACAATGCAACAATGGAATATCCCCTGTATAACCCAAATCAACCACTAACCGAGATAGCCATAATGCCTCCTTGCAAGCCTCTGTGGCTGCAATATACTCGGCCTCTGTAGTAGATAAGGCTGTGCACTTCTGCATCCTGGATATCCATGACACAGCACCTCCTGTGAATGTAAATACATAACCGGTAGTAGACTTCCGGTTATCTGGATGACCGGCATAATCCGAATCCGTGTAACCATGCACTAATGCATCCTGTTTGCCAAAGCAAATGCACAAATCCTGTGTGCCCTTCAGGTATCTCATGACACCTTTCACTGCTTCCCAATGCTTCTTGCCAGGGTTGGCCATGTATCTAGAAACCACTCCCACTGCAAATGCAATGTCCGGTCTAGTAGCAACCATGGCATACATGAGACTGCCACAAGCTGAAGCATACGGAATCTTGGCCATATCAGCCCTGTCTCTATCTGACTGTGGGCTGTCCATAGCACTGAGTTTCACATATGGAGGCAAAGGAGTACTAGCTTTCTTCCCCCCGTCCATATTGAACCTCTGCAAGACTTTGCCAATGTATTCCTTCTGAGACAAATACAACACATGCTGATTTCTGTCCCGAAGTATCCGCATACCCAAGATGTGATTTGCATCACCCAAATCCTTCATATCAAAGGTTTCATGCAGCCTCTTCTTCAAAGCATCCATCTCTTTACGAGATTTCCCGGCAATCAACATATCATCAACATACAAAATGAGAATCAATAGACTGCCATCCAAAGCTTTCTTGGTGTACAAGCAGTGATCTATGTCACTTCTCCTGAATTTCTGAGTTTTCATGAATGTATCAAATTTATGATACCATTCTCGTGGTGCCTGTTTGAGCCCATAAAGACTCTTTTTCAGCTTGCATACAAGCTTCTCCTTTCCACTCACTGCATAACCCTCTGGCTGCTGCATATATATCTCCTCATGGAGATCACCGTGAAGAAAAGCAGTCTTCACATCCATCTGAATCAAGTCCAGATCATCATGCGCAACCAAAGCCAACACAGCTCTAAGTGTGGTCATTTTGACCACTGGAGAGAAGATCTCATCAAAGTCCACACCATATTCCTGCTTAAAGCCCTTAGCCACTAACCTGGCTTTGTATCTTGGCTTTGCATCTGATGCAACTTTGAGCCTGTAAACCCACTTGCATGGCAAAACCTTCTTGCCTGCAGGCAAATGCACCAACTTCCATGTTCCATTTTTATGCAGAGAATCCATCTCTGACTTCATGGCACGCTCCCATAGAGCCTTGTCTGCCCTCTGTAAAGCCTCTTTATAACATGAGGGCTCCCCACAGTCAGTGAGCATCAAGTAGTCAACCCCTGGAACAAACCTGTCAGGGACTCTGGAGGGTCTAGTGGACCTCCGTACCCAATGACCATCATTTGCAGGTTGCTGTCCAGCCTGCATATCACCCATTGGTGGCTCCTGTTCCATGCCATAAGGCTGAAAAATCATGCCCGGTATATCCTCCAACTGTGGTATATCCATAGGGATATCTTCTGCCATCTCTGGCTGTCCATTTGGACCATTTTCAGCACCATTTAAGGGCTGGTTTTCCTGCTGTAATGGCTGATTTACAGCCCTTTGTTGTTGTCCATGATGTCCATCATCATCAAAGATGACTCTGCCAGGCTCCTGTTGCCTTGCAGGCTCCTTATACATGCATGTTTCATCAAAAATGACATCATTGCTGCGTATGATCTTTCTATTCATGGGATCCCAAAGTCTATACCCCATTTCACCTCTGTCACCATATCCTAGGAATATGCATTTGTGAGACTTAGGATCAAGTTTGGTGCGCATTTCCCTGCGTATGTGCACGTACGCAACGCAACCAAACACTCTCAAGTGCTTGTATGACGGAGGCTTCCCTGTCCATACTTCTTCTGGCACTTTCCCACCAAGCCTCGTGTTAGGTGACCTGTTTATAAGGTGAACGGCTGTCATAACAGCTTCAGCCCAAAAACCATGAGGTAATGCAGCATGTGACAACATAGAACGGACCTTCTCCTGTATGGTCCTGTTCATCCTCTCTGCTGTCCCGTTTTGTGGAGGATCATAAGGAGTAGAAAGCTCCCTCTTGATGCCTTTAGCATCACAAAAGTCCTGAAACTGTTTGGACATGTACTCTCCACCATTGTCGGAACGCAAAGCCTTCAGTGTTTTGCCAGTTTGATTCTCAACATGAGCAACAAACTTCTGAAACACTGAGAATGTATCACTCTTCAAGCGAAGAGGATAGACCCACACCTTGCGTGTGGCATCATCAATAAAAGACACAAAGTATTTTGCTCCTCCCAAAGAAAGCTGAGGCATCTCACATACATCTGTATGCACAAGCTCTAACTGAGCATCTTTCTGTCCAAGAGCTTTCTTGTGGGGGCACTGTAGTTGCCTACCATATATACAATGCTCACAAAACTGAAAACTTGAAAACTTTAGAGAAGGCAAGTAACCCAAACGAGACAATTGCTCCATTCCCTTGACACTCATGTGTCCCAACCGGCTATGCCACATAGAAATTTCCGGCAGCTCGGTTGCATTTACATTAGCATGGTGACAAACACCTGCATGCATGAAATAAAGAGTGTCCACTTTAGAGCCTCTGGCAACAACCAGTGAGCCCTTACTAATCTTCCACTTTCCACTACCAAATGTGGTAACATAATCAGCATCATCAAGCTGTCCAGTAGAAAGCAGATTCTTCTTGATCTCAGGCACATGCCTGACATCATGGAGCATAAGCTGTGAGCCATCTGAAAATACAAGCCTCACATCACCTCTGCCAAGAATTTTGCATGCATGGTTATCACCCAAATAAACCACTCCTTCATTGCCAGCAGTGTACCTGACAAACAAGTCTCTGCAACCTGTGACATGAAAGGAGGCACCTGAATCAATGATCCATGAGTGCATACCATGACCACCTGTAAGAAGTGAATGGGCATCAAGTGAAGACGTAAAGAGGACCTCATCCTCACTGCCACCTGCATGTGACACATTGATTTCTTCGATCTTGACTCCACTTTTGCCCTTTGGCTTTACATCTTTGGCTTCATCCTTCTCTTTGTCTTTGCCTTTTCCCTTTTCTTTCTGATCATTTTTCCATTTGTAGCATTGCTTTTTAATGTGTCCCTTCTTGCCACAATAATGGCATTCCAAATCCTTTTTGGAGCGAGACTTGCTCCTTCCCCTTTCTTGGCTTTTCCCCCTTTGCTGGGATCTCCCACGTGCATTCATTGCATTGGACTTTCCCACAGAGTTGTTTTTCCTGTTCATCTCTTCTTGAAGAAGAGCACCCTCAACATCTGCATATGACAGCATAGCATGCGAATTGCTAGTGGCTGTCCTGAATGTGTCCCAACTCTCTGGCAAAGTGCATAACAAAAAAGTGGCTTTGAATTCATCGTCCATTGCCAACTTTTGATTGATAACCTGGCTGACAATACCATTAAACTCATTGAGATGGGCTGTCATAGATGCCCCTTCCTTCATCTGAAGGCCTATGAGTTTCTTCAACCAATACACTTTGCTTGAGGCACTTTGTTGGGCATACAAGTCCTGCAATCTCTGCCACATTCCCCAAGCTGTCTTCTCTTCACGAATGCTGAAAAGTAATGAGTCTGACACAGACAACATGATAGTAGATCTTGCCAGCTCATCCATATCTTCCCACTCTTCAGCTGTAAGAGAAGCGGGCATCACACCCCTTTCTTTGATAGGCTTGTGCTGCTTTTTCTGAAGCAACACATTGTAGCACTGGGTTTGCCAAATATCATAGTTATGCGAGCCTTCAAGCTTCTTGATGTGAAGCAATGAAGAGCTCTCACCTGTGGTTGCCATAGCAAAATGCAACCTGTAATGCCTGACTCCCTGCAAATGTGCAAACACTGCACCCAAAGATGTGCAAACACTGCACCCAAAGCACACAAAGTGCTCACAAATGTTCTCCCAAGCTTTATCTCCCACTGCGGAAGCAAGAATGCAACTTTTCGCCCACTTTTTGTGATGAAAACACCAAAATCTGGTTGCTGCAGATTTTGGACAGCACCTTGAATGTGCTCTTTTGCCCTTCCAAAGTACTGTACAGCAGTACTAAGCGCTTACCAATGATGTACCAAACCTGTACCGGCAATTTCAGCAGCTGAATTTGAACCTTTTGATGCTAAATGGTCTTGGCTGATCAGAGGGAAACACAGAGTGTTGCTTTTGTGGGACACAGATCTGTGTGTGAATCCTCTGTGCTAAGAGGTCTTGTGGGCTGCCAGATTGGACATACAGGTGTATTCTCCTGGCTGGTTTTGTTGTACTCAGCTTTACATCTTTTTGAATTTGAATAAAGAAATACCGAAAGGGGCGCCAAGCTTTGGGGCCAACAGGTGTCGGTTTCATTTCAGATTTGGGGCACTCTAGCTCCAATTAAATTTGCTTTTATATTTGGACTACAAGTGGAAGGGTGACTGCTAGTCTACCGCACTTTGGTTTCTACCACCAGATGCCGGTTCACTAGGCCTTCCACCATGCCACCAAACCGCCCACAGTTGGGCAAGTTCACGCGACCAAAAGCAACCCAGCAGCAAATCGAAGATAGTCCAAATCACACGAATCCCGAGGAGCTCTACACGCAGCCATCATGGGCATACAAACATGGCGCTTTTTCTCACAGCAATCATGGTATAAAAACCACGTGCATCCATGGTGCTTTTTCTTGCACACCCGCCAGCTCTCTCTCTCTCTCTCTCTCTTCATCTTGCAATAACCTACACATGTACGCTGTGCAGGAAACATAGAAAGAACTCATCCGAAGGTGTCCCGCTCGCATCTTCCTCCCGGAGAGGCTCTGATACCATTGTCAAAACCTGAGATCTCTCTGAGAAGGAAACCTGCAAAACAGCCATGAAAAGCAAGACAAAGCAACGAACCCTAACCCTAGAAGGCAAAGCGGAAGAAACATATCTAGGTGCAGGCATACTCACCACCCAACCATGACAGCCGTGAGCAAAGCTCACAATCTTGGCCGTCCCCACCGAGCCACGAGCTCGAGCATCATGCTCTCATGAGTGTCCTGCCATCGTCCTCATCCAGTGTACTCTACCACCCAGGGTTGTCCCCCAAGGACGTCGGTCTCTTGCGCGATGGTGCTCCTGCTCCACGCGCTCTGCACTCTTGTGCTCCATCCGTCGGTGTGTGCCCAACTGGTACCCCTCCCCCCAATAAATAGGGAAGGAAGGCCCAAAAAGCACACACTATCAATAGCGGACCAAAAAGCACATGTCCGCCCACAACATATCACACTCTAGCTCGCCAATCTGCGTTCCCCTAGCGTGCACATGACAGTGAGAGATACTTGTGGGTCATCCCCATGGTATGCTCGGCATCAGAGATCTCATGCCTCGACATCGACATCGACTTGGATATTCTACATCAACATATCTGTTTGTTTTGTATTCATTAATTGTATTGATCATGGCCAACGTGCCCATGGATTGTTCCTGAATAAATTCCTCAAAGGGGGCGGGGCCTGTTCCCCGGTCAATGTGGTGTACTGTGCAAGATCCCCATTCCCTTTTCTCTCTCCCCTCTCTCTCTTTATATTTTTATCTCTTGGACACATGGTTGAGTCTGTCACTGCACGCCCCGCTGGGCTTACAGTGGTATCAGAGTAGGATTTCTCTTAAAGAAACTTTCTTGGGGTGACAAAGCCATGTCGAGAGCAGAGGGAGACCATGGGCCTCATGAAGGGAATAACCATGAGGTTGTTACAGAAATTCTTAATGGGAACCGCGGCCATGACATCAGAAGAGTACCATGACTTTCAGCAGTTCATACCACCTCTCAAAGACGAAGAATTTACTTCTTGGAGCACATAACCGGTAGTAGACTTCCGGTTATCTGGATGACCGGCATAATCCGAATCCGTGTAACCATGCACTAATGCATCCTGTTTGCCAAAACAAATGCACATATCCTCTGTGCCCTTCAGGTATCTCATGACACCTTTCACTGCTTCCCAATGCTTCTTGCCAGGTTTGGCCATGTATCTAGAAACCACTCCCACTGCAAATGCAATGTCCGGCCTAGTAGCAACCATGGCATACATGAGACTGCCACAAGCTGAAGCATACGGAACCTTGGCCATATCAGCCCTGTCTCTATCTGACTGTGGGCTGTCCATAGCACTGAGTTTCACATATGGAGGCAAAGGAGTACTAGTCTTCTTCCCCTTGTCCATATTGAACCTCTGCAAGACTTTGCCAATGTATTCCTTCTGAGACAAATACAACACATGCTGATTTCTGTCCCGAAGTATCCGCATACCCAAAGTGTGATTTGCATCACCCAAATCCTTCATATCAAAGGTTTGATGTAGCCTCTGCTTCAAGGCATCCATCTCCTTACGAGATTTCCCGGCAATCAACATATCATCAACATACAAGATGAGAATCAATAGACTGCCATCCAAAGCTTTCTTGGTGTACAAGCAGTGATCTATGTCACTTCTCCTGAATTTCTGGGATTTCATGAATGTATAATATTTATGATACCATTCCCTTGGTGCCTGTTTGAGCCCATAAAGACTCTTTTTCAGCTTGCATACAAGCTTCTCCTTTCCACTTACTGCATAACCCTCTGGCTGCTGCATATATATCTCCTCATGGAGATCACCGTGAAGAAAAGCAGTCTTCACATCCATCTGAATCAAGTCCAGATCATCATGTGCAACCAAAGCTAACACAGCTCTAAGTGTGGTCATTTTGACCACTGGAGAGAAGATCTCCTCAAAGTCCACACCATATTCCTGCTTGAAGCCCTTAGCCACCACTAACCTGGCTTTGTATCTTGGCTTTGCATCAGGTGCAACTTTGAGCCTGTAAACCCACTTGCATGGCAAAACCTTTTCGCCTGCAGGCAAATGCACCAACTTCCATGTTCCATTTTTGTGCAGAGAATCCATCTCTGACTTCATGGCACGCTCCCAAAGAGCCTTGTCTGCCCTCTGTAAAGCCTCCTTATAACATGAGGGCTCCCCACAGTCAGTAAGCATCAAGTAGTCAACCCCTGGAACAAACCTGTCAGGGGCTCTGGAGGGTCTTGTGGACCTCCGTACCCAATGACCATCATTTGCACGTTGCTGTCCAGCCTGCATATCACCTATTGGTGGCTCCTATTCCATGCCATAAGGCTGAAATATCATGCCCGGTATTTCCTCTAACTGTGGTATATCCATAGGGATATCTTCTGCCATCTCTGGCTGTCCATTTGGACCATTTTCAGCACCATTTAAGGGCTGGTTTTGCTGCTGTAATGGCTGATTTACAGCCCTTGGTTGTTGTCCATGATGTCCATCATCATCAAAGATGACTCTGCCAGGCTCCTGTTGCCTTGCAGGCTCCTTATACATGCATGTTTCATCAAAAATGACATCATTGCTGCGTATAATCTTTCTATTCACGGGATCCTAAAGTCTATACCCCATTTCACCTTTGTCACCATATCCTAGGAATATGCATTTGTGAGACTTAGGATCAAGTTTAGTGCGCATTTCCCTGCGTATGTGCACGTACGCAACGCAACCAAACACTCTCAAGTGCTTGTATGACGGAGGCTTCCCTGTCCATACTTCCTCTGGCACTTTCCCACCAAGCCTCGTGTTAGGTGACCTGTTTATAAGGTGAACGGCTGTCATAACAGCTTCAGCCCAAAAACCATGAGGTAACGCAGCATGTGACAACATAGAACGGACCTTCTCCTGAATGGTCTGTTCATCCTCTCTGCTGTCCCGTTTTGTGGAGGATCATAAGGAGTAGAGAGCTCCCTCTTGATGCCTTTAGCATCACAAAAGTCCTGAAACTGTTTGGACATATACTCTCCACCATTGTCGGAACGCAAAGCCTTCAGTGTTTTGCCAGTTTGATTCTCAACATGAGCAACAAACTTCTGAAACACTGAGAATGTATCACTCTTCAAACGAAGAGGATAGACCCACACCTTGCGTGTGGCATCATCAATAAAAGACACAAAGTATTTTGCCCCTCCCAAAGAAAGCTGAGGCATCTCACATACATCTGTATGCACAAGCTCTAACTAAGCATCTTTCTGTCCAAGAGCTTTCTTGTGGGGGCACTGTAGTTGCCTACCATATATACAATGCTCACAAAACTGAAAACTTGAAAACTTTAGAGAAGGCAAGTAATCCAAACGAGACAATTGCTCCATTCCCTTGACACTCATGTGTCCCAACCGGCTATGCCACAGAGATTTCCGGCAGCTCGATTGCATTTACATTAGCATGGTGACAAACACCTGCATGCATAAAGTAAAGAGTGTCCACCTTAGAGCCTCTGGCAACAACCAGTGAGCCCTTACTAATTTTCCACTTTCCACGACCAAATGTGGTAACATAATCAGCATCATCAAGCTGTCCAGTAGAAAGCAGATTCTTCTTGATCTCAGGCACATGCCTGACATCATGGAGCATAAGCTGTGAGCCATCTGAAAACACAAGCCTCACATCACCTCTGCCAAGAATCTTGCATGCATGGTTATCACCCAAATAAACCACTCCTTCATTGCCAGCAGTATACCTAACAAACAAGTCTTTGCAACCTGTGACATGAAAGGAGGCACCTGAATCAATGATCCATGAGTGCATACCATGACCACCTATAAGAAGTGAATGGGCATCAAGTGAAGACGTGAATAGGACCTCATCCTCACTGTCACCTGCATGTGACACATTGATTTCTTCAATCTTGACTCCACTTTTGCCCTTTGGCTTTACATCTTTGGCTTCATCTTTGTCTTTGTCTTTGCCTTTTCCCTTTTCCTTTTGATCATTTTTCCATTTGTAGCATTGCTTTTTAATGTGTCCCTTCTTGCCACAATAATGGCATTCCAAGTCCTTTTTGGAGCGAGACTTGCTCCTTCCCCGTTCTTGGCTTTTATCCCTTTGCTGGGATCTCCCACGTGCATTCATTGCATTTGACTTTCCAACAGAGTTGTTTTTCCTGTTCATCTCTTCTTGAAGAAGAGCACCCTCAACATCTGCATATGACAGCATAGCATTCGAATTGCTAGTGGCTGTCCTGAATGTATCCCAGCTCTCTGGCAAAGTGCATAAGAGAAAAGTGGCTTTGAACTCATCGTCCATTGCCAACTTTTGATTAATGACCTCGCTGACAATACCATTAAACTCATTGAGGTGGGCTGCCATAGACGCCCCTTCCTTCATCTGAAGACCTATGAGTTTCTTCAACCAATACACTTTGCTTGAGGCACTTTGCTAAGCATACAAGTCCTGTAATCTTTGCCACATTCCCCAAGCTGTCTTCTCTTCACGAATGCTGAAAAGTAAAGAGTCTGACACAGACAACATGATAGTAGATCTTGCCAGCTCATCCATATCTTCCCACTCTTCAGCAGTAAGAGAAGCGGGCTTTACACCCCTTTCTTTGATAGGCTTGTGCTGCTTCTTCTGGAGCAACACATTATAGCACTGGGTTTGCCAAATATCATAGTTATGTGAGCCTTCAAGCTTCTTGATGTGAAGCAATGAAGAGCTCTCACCTGTGGTTGCCATAGCAAAATGCAACCTGTCAATGCCTGACTCCCTGCAAAATGTGCAAACACTGCACCAAAAGCACACAAAGTGCTCACAGTTGTTCTCCCAAGCTTTATCTCCCACTGCGGAAGCACAAATGCAACTCTACTCCCACTGTATGTGATGAAATCACCAAAATCTGGTTGCTGCAGATTTTGGACAGCACCTTAAATGTGCTCTATTGCCCTTCCAAAGTACTGTACAACAGTACCAATTGCTCACCAATGATGTACCAAACCTGTACCGGCAAGTACAGTAGCTGAAATTGAACCTTTTCCTCACTCAAATTAGTGTACAGCCATGCCAAAACTTGCACAAAGCTGTGCCAAATCTGTACCAACAGGTACAGTAGCAATAAATGCTCTCCTGGCTGTCCAAATGAGTGAAAATCAGACTTTTACTGTCCCGAACACTGCATACAACAGTTCCGAACAGAAATTGGGCAAAAGCCCCTTGACTGCAAGCTGATTTCTGAGGATTCAAGGCATAAAAGTCTTGCCTGCTGCTTTGCCAAGCTCAACAAGCATAAAATCTTGAAAAGCCCCTTGATTTAAGATCAATTGCTGATCATACATGGTACATTGACGCACATGAAGGCATCCAAAGTCTTCACGGTGCTTCCCCCTAGCCACATATACATCCAATACATGAAAGCCCCTTGATTTACAGGCACATTGAGTGCTTGTAAGGCATCAACACATTGTCCACAGCATCAAATGCGATTGCCTGCATGCAAATCAATTCAATCGGCACAAAAGCCCCCTTTTGCACTGCAATTTGCTGCAATTTTGCCCGAATGTGCGATTTCTCACATCATACAGCATGTATGAATGCTTAATTGCACAATTACATCAAAAGCCCCAAATTTCAACATCCAATTTCCTACAAATTGATCCTGATTGTGACCAATGTCACCCAATTTTGCCAATTTTGCTCAGAAATTGAGCAATTCGGCACCTGTACCTGCTCAATTGATAATTGTACTTGCTCAATTGCAAATCCCAAAAAAAAAATTGAAGCAGAATACCTTGTAATTTCTGATTTTTTGTTGCAGGAAAGAGAGGTTTGCTGAATTTGGTGCTGCTGCAGAAATCGTGGAGACAAAATGACAGGCGATTTCTGATTGCAGTGGGGTCGTGATGATGCTGCTGTAGCTGCAGTTCGTGTACGGATGGCTGGCCACCCTGCAGCCGTCTAGCTCTTACTCCCTGATGGAGTACTCTTTTGCGAGCGAGTAGCAGGGCTGCGGTCTAGCTGCGCAGCAGCGAGTCCATGGGGGCTTACAAGTACCTGGAGGAGCTATGGCGGAAGAAGCAGTCGGATGTGATGCGCTTCCTGCTGCGCGTGCGCTGCTGGGAGTACAGGCAGCTTCCTGGTATTGTTCGCATCACTCGCCCCACCCGCCCTGACAAAGCTCGCCGCCTCGGCTATAAGGCCAAACAGGGTTATGTGGTCTATCGTATCCTGCAGCCGTCTAGCTCTGATGTATTGACGCCCAGCCGACGACCAAAGCCTTCGCCGCCTCCACCTAGTAGCGCTATACGCGTTGTGTGCCTTCGCCTGTGTTTCCGCCTGAATTGGACGTGTGCTGCCTACGCTGACACGTGTCCGCCTGAATTGGACGTGTGCTGCCTACGCTGACACCCCTGCCTTCGCCTTCTTCTCCACCTGCGCCTGGGAGATCTGAGGGCAGCACTGCTTAAGCCAGCTGATAGCTCCCTGTGCTGCTGCAGAGCTTCAGGTCACGCAGGTACAGCAATGCGCAGGCTTTAGGCTTGTATATCAGCAGAGATGCACAAAGAATTCGAGCAGAGTGTCCTCGGAAAAATGCAAGCTCTAGGGCAAAGGGTGAGGATCAAGACAGCACTGGCTCTGATACCAGTTGAATGGGAGTTAGGGTTAGAGTTAGGTTATTCATGTGGGAGACATACACAGAGAAACAAGGGAGAGAGAGAGAGACATAGAGTTGTGGGGATAAGTCAACTCATGAGAATGAGTGTGTGACTCCCCTATCACACATGTATATTGCACTAGTACACATAGTGCACTTAGTACATTAAAAGTACTAAGTGTACTATGTACTATAACTTATGGGCTTGTACACACTATAAGGGTGGGCATAATGCCTTTACCCCAACAGAAACTCCGAGAACATTGCCCCCCTACACCTATCACCTGCCCAGACACATGGCACTCCTGTGCACGCTCCCTCTATCATATCCCCCATCATCCACCCCCAACCCCACCACCAGATCCCCGTCCCACCACCTCCACTTTCTTCACAAAGGGCATAGTCCGCAAGGCCATTTATAGACTACGTAATGGGAGAGCCCAGGATCATGAGGGACTCACTACCGAGTACATCTCGCATGCCGATGATACCTTGGCGCCCCTACTAGCCTACATGTTCAATAGAACCCTTTGTGAAGGATTTCCACCCTCTTGGTCCACCAACACCATTGTTGGAGGTGGCAATTCTCGTAGCTACTCTCAGGTTATCGCATGACTAGAAGTTGTGGTGGATTATCCCATATGCAAGAGCATGGGACGTCCAAGAGCCATATATAGGGTGTGGTGGCACCTTATCATAGATATCTCCTCCGGCCGGATTTTTAGGGTGCAACTTTGAGCGTGTCTAGGGGAGGAGGCATGGTGGGAGCAATGGCTAGGAGACGGGAGCCCAGTCACCTACGTTTGCGTGCTGCTACTGCGTGACTTTGACATGGTATCAGAGCTCGTCTTGGGAGGTCCTGGGTGGTCCTAACCTCTGTTTGATCAAGGTGCTCAAATTGAAGGAGGGTGCTGAGGTTGGGAGGAGAGGAGTCCCAGCGCTTGAGGAATCGGAACATGGAGATGTGTCTCTCCCAATTGTCTCCAAAAAAGAGCCTGCATGGGTAATGCGATACCAAAGGTCTCCCAGTGTAGTGTTTATAACTAAGGGACCATCCTTGCACGGATGCACGCAATGCATCTAGGGTGATAGATTTAGGGACTCCTTAGTAGATCAAAATGGCCCTGTCCAAATCTTCCCTCGTACATAACTTGAGGATCTGACTATCTAGCCTACCTATACCAGGGATCTCCAAGTGATGTAGCAAGATTCTCTCATCCTACCAATCAAGTGCACACTACCAGTCTACCTTGCCAGATTTTTTAGGTCTCTCAGCAACCCCATATGGAATACTGAGTGGACGCGAAAGTTGCAAAGTATTGTAGGCATTTGGGATCTTCGTTGAGCAGGATTTATATTTTTTTTTAGCATTTGGAATTTTTTTCTCAATGCGGGGGGGAAATAATAAATAAATAAATAATCGTACCGTACAATATCGTACGGAACCGTACCGTACGAATAGGTTCGTACCGGTACGAGAAACCACCATGGTTGGGCGGTGCACTAGATGCCACTGTCTGTGTTTCCATGTTTTGCTTAATCGCAAGTGTCTCCTAGACAGGGGTCTAACGAACTTATGTAACACTTTTTGGTCTCATAGACACATTGGAGCTTTAGTAGACTTTAATAAGATATCACACGTAACACATGGATCACACCGGTAGGCCCATTGCCTACCAAGATGTAGTAGTACAAAGATCATTTCCTGAGATTCACAGCATATGGTTTCATACAGAGACCATGTTATCTCGATGCCTTCATGTCCCGTGCTACAAGGATGGCCATTGGCCAGCTTAGCGTATCATCCCATAGACTGAGGATAGAGACTAGCAGAACCGACCGGATACCCAAAGAGGATAGGACATGTAGACTCTGTCAAACGGGGGTTGAGTCGCACTATGTTTGCCAATGCCCAGCCTACTATGAGATCAGAGGGAGATTTCACTGTCTATCATGGAGTACCCAGATCAGAGGTGCCTTGGACTCTTCCAACTGGAGCTGAGCCGACACAGAGAGTCACTACTCAGAGATCCTCGCCCCCTACAGCCAACTCTCAGCTTACCATCACCAGTTTTTTTGTAACATGCAGAAGCTCTGAGTAGTCTTATTTCAACCCTAAATACTGCATAGGAACTCTTGATGCAAGAACAATCAACGTAGACACACACAGAGAGAGAGAGAGAGAGATGGTTGCATATTCAGTACATTCATATAGTACAAAAAGGTACATCCTTCTGTGGCCTTCTTGAAAAGGAAACATAACACCTTCTCTACGACCTAACTCCATAGGGAGTAAGATGATCTACAATGATCTCTACTTAGCCTTATATAGGCCTTGGAATGCATAATGACATGGCCGACTGCTGGTTGGCCAGGTCCTTTGGACAAATAATACCAAAAAAGCAAATAAGGCTCTCCACACCTGGCCGACTTCATACCTGTCCACCTGGATCTGGTCCAGTGCCTAACAAGACCCTATTCATGTCAGAAACAGTGTTTATCTGCTGTCCAAATCAGGGATAAGCTTGGGATTAAGCATGTTCATGTGCATGCACATGAACATTTTTCCAGCTTAGAGGGGTGGATAGGGAGGCACCAGAACCCATCACAGTGGATACGGAAGCCTATACCACAATGCAGCCCCCTCGCAGCAGCAAGCACATGGGAGTTACATCAGATCGAGCATGCACACTCCAAAGAGCTAGACACCCTCATCCCGTCGGACCCTGACCACCCCCAGCTCATCAGCCCTGGATTCAGGAGATCCTGGCCCGCCATAGCAGCCTCATCCTCACAGCAAACTATCGACATCTCTAGCCTTCTTGTATCGCCCTTGCCCAGCATACAGGGTTGATTGACTGTTTTTATTCAGCTCTCCCATATCCCATCACTTATTGTACCCTATACCTGGCATAGTAGGATCTAGATTTTTCATCTTGTATAATCTCAGAGTCTGAGATCTTAGCTTTTGGTTTTCAGTTTTAGTTTAGCGTTGCTTTTTCTTATTTCTTCCATGACGAGATTTTATGGACACTATGTACACATCATTTTGGTGTCACAGACCCTTTGGGTCTTTTGAAGACAAAAAAGCTAAAGGCAAAAGAACTCATGTATGCTAATGATCATGATAATATGATGGCCAACTAGCACTTGAATTTGGCCTTACTGCCCATTCACTTGAGGAGCTACACAACATTCAGTATAAATACAAAACCACTACATTGAGGGTGCATGGCCTCTGACAAAGGATGTCACTAATGGCATAGTCTCTACACAAGGTTATCTTCTCTCTCCAACTCTATCCAGGCCTTAAATTAATAAGTTATCCACCTTTGTAGATACACTTGGAGGACAGGACTTAATCTTACCACAGATACTACAGCAGTGGACCAAGACAACCATATTGATTTGGTAGTCCAGGAAGAAACTGCACTTTCACTCACAGCTTTTCCTTTTAAGGTTTTGATTTTTGATCTGTGACATGCTTTTTGCCATCCACTTATTTTTAAATGCCTTCTAAAAGACAATAATTAAACAAAAAATGCAAATAAGGGATGGTATCAACAACGAAGAAAGCTAGCACACAAAAAAATGCTCTAAAACAATTCTTTTCGTTCACCTACAGATGCTGATTCCAAAAAAACAGTTTTAAAAAACGTCGTGTCCCTATGAGGAGACCAGGAAAATATGGACAAACCTCCTCGATGCATGATTGTTCTTCTTTTGTTAAAGGAGAAGTTTTAAGCCTCCGCACTGCCTGAAAAGGTGATGTGTGTTCAGTTGAGGGGATAAGGGAGACGCACACAAAAAAAAACAAGAAACGGGGGGGACTGGCTGTTGTAGGGGTTGGGGGGGGGGGGGGTTGGAATTCTCTTCTCTAGACTTGACACATAGTTGAATTGCATTCAGTACCTTAATAGAATTTTCTGGAGCCCTAGCTGTGCTCCGATTCTTTTGCCTGACAAAAATCTGCCAAGGTAATCAATGCTCTACTCATAACCATTAAGCAATCCCTTAAAAACATAGAAATGAGGACAAAAAGGGAGAAGGGGGGATTGAGATGATGTTATATAAAAATCAATAATGAGTGCACACTAAAATTTCTTCAACTAATGAGAACATTCCAAAAATAACTCTATTGAGCTGAAACATGAACTGTTGTGTTATGACAGGCATGGGAACCATACTGAGCAGTATAGATAGAGATGGGCAAACACTTTTGCAATGCAAGTGTGAACAAGAGAGAGAAGGAACAGTGGAAGACTTCAACACACAAGCATTCACAAGTAACCTACTCTACTCCTTGTATAATGTATAACTAAAAGCTGAAACAGGACCAAAAATGCCCTATTTATAGGTGAATATGGAGCTGGTCAGCCTGTACGACTCGTCATCCAGGTCCAACTGTCCACTTTCTGCATTTTCATCATTTTCACACATGTGGCCACCCAACTGACTCCTGGCTTGTCTGCCCCTGGTACTCTTGGCTGCCCAAAAAATGTCACTACTGCCACAAGGCTGGACACTACATCAATGAGTGTCGGAAGCGGCTTGCCAATGAGAAGAAAGAAACTAGAGATGAAGCTCCTAACTCAACCTCAGAGGAGCACAAGAAAGATGACGCCCAACTTGTTGACATAAGCTAGATTTTCTAGACATATGCACATAACCACTAAGGGGGGGATGTTAGGAAAAATGTAGTGGTGTAATGTGCACATAATATCACATAATGTCACATTAATAATAAGTGCTAGAGGTGATAGGATTAATGAATGGTTGTAGACCTTAGTCTAGCACATAACACTTATATTAGTATAGATACACATAAGTGCACACTTAGATGCACACATGGCATGAGAGAATTTACTTGAAATATCCTTTGTATACATGTGTCATTGTTACTATATAGACCTGCGGCCATCAACCTGCCCTCTCGAAGGTTGTGCTAGTGCTTCTGATCCTTCTTCGGATTGGACTCACCCAAAGTCTAGGTTTGGTTTTGTGGAGCCTTCTCAGCCTTAAACTTTGGTTCACGCTAGAAAGCCTTCTTAGAGGTTTCTATGGCCTGAGGTTTCTAGGAGACATTCCTTTGAATCTGGCCAGCCATCATTGTTGGTGTACGTCCCATATACAGAGAGAAAGAAAGATTTTATTGACGTCTTCCAAAAGACCGAACTCGGCCTATGAGACAAATCAGTGTACCTGTGTGGGGTATCCTCTGTCATCCCAACAAAACGAAAATATATTAAGCGTCTACTAAAGACCCAGTGGGCCTATGAGACCAAAGTGGTACAATAATGTCCATGGCATATCTCATCATGGAATGGAAAATAAAACAGAATGAAAACATAAATATAGCTCTCTCACTGGGGTGATACAAAATTGTCCATGGAAACTCGTCATGGAAAACTAAGAACATAAAAACATGGGAGCAACATCAGCTCCGAGTAGATGGTATACCACTCTCCAAAATGTCAAGCATGGGGTTGACGAGTATGGCCGAGAGGTCTCCCTCAGCTATGTCACGTGGAAAGGTAGCTCGATGGCGGTGGAGCATGTCTTGGATCTGGAGTTGATGAGGTGATCGTGGCCGACGGCCGGGGGGGTCGAGGGCGTCAAGCACGCTGGAGTGCAGAGGCTCGATCTGAGGTAACTCCTCTAGGGCGAGGTAGGTCCAGAGAGCAGCTCGTGGAGGGTCCACAAGATCCACTGTGTCGGTTTCCTCCACCTCCTGGGTCCGGAAGAAACTGGTGATGGTTGGCTCCCAAGGGAGGGGGCGGGGTGGCTGGGGCCCATGTCTCAAGAAGGTGTCCCTGTGTCTGCGGAGCTCAAGCAGGAATCTGCTCTCTGGGTGTCCGTACAAGCTTCCCGGCTCTAAAGATGCGCTCAGCTCTACCCGTCTCCACTCTGAGGCGATGGGAAGAAACCCGTATCTGGCCAATCGCAATCCGCATGGCATGGGACATGTGAACACTCAAGTAGCCCGGCTGCTGGATGAATCCATCCTCAGTGAGTGTGAGGAAGTGGTCTCTGTAAAAGTGCATCTTCGTGGGGAGCTCCAGGGGTGTGATCCATGTGCAATGTGTGTAGAGGCTAAGCAGATCTGACCGGATAACCCAGTTGGTATCCTCGTGAGACAGCCGGAAAAAAGGGGAGTCCAAACTGTACTGAAGGGGGGGTCCGTATACTACGAACCAAGTGGAAACCAGTGCATACCATACCCCAGAGTGCCCCTCAAGTGCTAGCTGTCTGGAGGACTCCAGGGCAAGCCTCGGGTACCTGTGGGGATCCATGTGACTAATGCAATGAAGGTACGTGACTGTCTGGAAGAGTGCCTCCACTACCATCCGGGCTGCAGCAAACTCTGCCTGGATGATCTGGTGTGGGACTGATGGTTTGCTGCGGATCATACGAGAGAACATCATGACCTGGGGCCTCTCAACTCGCTGCCAATCCTCATCGGATAAATCTGGCCCCCAGAAAGCTGCTCCATACATCAAGGCTGGTGTGACAAGGGTGTCAAAAAGCCAGCCCTTCGTCCTGGGCTCCTGGAAATGTGCCTGGAAGCACTGCCGCTCAAGTAAGCTTAAGGCTGCATATCCCTACGTCACTCTGGCATGTGTTGCGGGAAGCATAGTAAAGCGTGGACCACTGAAAGTGACACCAAGGTAGACATAGGATGAGACAATCTCCCCAGGATCCCCTCTATATGTGAAGCTCAATCTGGATGTGACGGGGCGGGAGGTATTGAAGACCATTACCTTGGTTTTACCAAGGTTAACAGAGAGGTCCCGCTGAGTGCAAAAGTCATGTAAGGCATCCAACTGTCTCTGAAGCCCTTCGGCCGAGTCTGAGAGGAGGACGATGTCATCTCCATAAAGTAGTATGGGGATCAATATGCCTGCCAGTGTGGGACCAGCCCCGCCTAATCCATCAATGAAGCTCGAGATCTCGTCAATGTAGAGGCCGAAAAGAGTGGTGATAAGAGGGCAGCCCTGTTTCACCCCAATGGTGCTGGAAATCTCATGTGATGTACCTCCTGGGGCTCTCACTCGTCCAGTGACGGACTCATAGAGGGCGATGATGCTCTAAACCATGTCAAATGGGACTCCGATCTCCTGTAGACGGTGTAAGAGGCGGGCTCAGGGTACAGTATCAAAAGCTTTGCGGAAATCCACAAAGCAGCAGTAAATCCTCTACCCTCCTCGATGATGGCACGGAGGGTGAAGATGTGGTCAAGGGTAGAGTAGCTCCTCCGAAAGCCAGCCTGTCTTGAGGCTCTGCATCCCTGGCTCTCTGTGAATGAACTGAGCTCCGCCTCTAGCACTAATCCATAGAGCTTGGCCAATGTGTGGCCAATCATGATCGTCCTGTAGTTATTAGGATCAAGTGGATCTCCGGCTTTGAGGATGGGGGTGATGGTGTTGGTGGACCAAGAGGGTGGAAATCCTTCACAAAGCGCTCTATTGAACATGTAGGCTAGTAGGGGCGCTAGGGTATCATGGGCATGCGAGATGTACTCAACAGTGAGTCCCTCATGATCTTGGGCTCGCCCATTGCGTAGTCTATGAATGGCCTTGAGGACCATGCCCTTTGTGAAGAAGGTAGAGGTGGTGGGGCGGGGGTCTGGTGGTGGGAGTAGGGGTGGCTGATGGGGATATGATAGAGGGAGTGTGCATAGGAGTGCCATGTATCTAGGTAGGTGATAGGTGTGGGAGGGCGATGTTCTCGGAGTTTCCTCCATGCCTCTTTGCAGTTCGGCCCTAAGAAAAGTCGGTATAACTCATCCTCTTTCCGAGCATAGAACTCCCGTTTCTTGCGTCGGATGAGCCGTTGAGAAATCCGTTGCGCTTGGCGCTTCGTGATTTGCCCAATCCGTACCTCATGCTTAAGACAGGAGCGTGTGGCCCGACATTTGTCATCATACCAACAGTTCTGGGGCATGGAACCGCAAGGTGGCTTGGCGGTAGACCGCCGCGTGCATATGAAAGAAGCTGTGGCGGATGTGTGGAGTATGGTGGTGAGTTGTGTTGTGAGGGTGGATAGGGGGACAGTAGGTTCCACATCCTGGAGTCGGCGGTAGATGTGGTTGGAGTAAACAAGGTCAAGCTCATGATCAAAGAGGACCCGAGTGTAATGTGAGATAGGGGGAGGTGGTGGAGGGACGGGTGGTGTGCAGGTAAGAGTGAAAGAGACGTAGGCATGGTCAGCTTCAAAAGGGGGTGGCGGAATGGAGAAGTCGGGGATAAGGTGTGCCAAAGCCGGAGATCCCATAAGGTAGTCCACAATGCTAGTACCTCTTGAGAGAGGGAAGATGACAACCAACACAAGAAGGAGATTAAAGGAGAAATCACAGGAGTCATAAAGTTGGGAAAACATAACTTCTATTATTGTTAAAGCCTCCTTTTATTACAAAGTTTCATTTGAAGTCAAAAGGGTCACATGAAGGCGAGTTGTCCGTAGGCGAAGACCAAGCCCAAGGCAGCCCACCTGACCGAAGTGACAAGTAACCTTCAAATTACGTCTGTCGATACTATTGTTTTATGTCACAGTACTTGCATGGAATGTATTTTCAACATGGCAACCTTCGGTCCTAATGACTTTACATGTATGTATGGGTCGGTGTTAGGAGAGACTATGCACATCCTTTTTGCCCCTGGTAGTATGTGATAGAATGTGCAGCGGAAGAAGGGAAAGTGGAAACACAGGAGAGACAGTGAGAGAGAGAAATGGAGAGGAAACACAGGTGAGAACCTGCTCTCAATATCATCACCAAAAGGAATACATGTCCCGAGCAAGAGGGGAGAACCTCGTATGTGAGGGACTGCAGCTAGACAAGCTAGGCAAGCAATGAAATTATAATGAGGGAGGCATGCCAGCTATATATACACCTACATGAAGGCAGCCGACTGGAGATAAAGTGCCTCCAAGACTGGGAAAATACCCAGGACCATAAAATGGGGAATAAATATGGGTAAAATATATGTGAGGGGTGACCAGCCCCTCTGACTAACATGGTCAGCCCTAGAGGCTAAAACAGGACACCAAATAGGAAGCTAGCAAGTAGGGGATGATGTCTAACACCCCCTCTCAGCACCGGATGCTGGATGCTGAGTGAACTCCAAAAAGCCAGAGACGCCGTAATCAATCAAAGATGAAAGACTGCAAAAACAGGTACCAAGAAGGCTCCACAAGCAATCTCCTCAGCAACTCAACTAAAACAGAACAAGCTGCCATGTACACCGCTCCTCTGGAAGAAAACAACCATATAGGCTGCGACGTGCTGCTCCAAATAATGGTTCCAAACCCAAGTGTAAGAACACTCCCCAAAGTCAAATGTCGTGTATCCAGCCTCGAGAAGGTATGAAAAACCTCATAACCAACCAAGATCAGATCCTATATATAATCAATCCTGGGAGAAGCAAACTGCTCCTCACTGGAACCCTCAAAAGAAATAGAGTCAATCTGCTCCAACTCTGTACCAAGAGGAGCCAAATGCTGTACAAAAGCATCCTCTGAAAAGGTCGACATCGCAAGATGTAAAGACTCTGTAGAAAAGATGGGATCCATCTGCTCAAACTCCATAACATGAGTTGCCCAATGCTGTACATAAGTATACACCACTGAGGTGGGCATCGCAAGATGAAAGGACTCCACATCCCCTTCTGAAAAAAGATATCGTCGGACTGATATAAGCCCAACCTGATTCTGATCCAAATCCAAAAAACTCTGGAAGTACCAGAGTGCCCCAGGCACAGTTAGCAACCACAGATCCAAAGCATCCCACTGGGTCCAAAAAGCCATCCTCCAAAACAACAAACCTGCAGAACTGGCAGGGAGGAGGGGCATCCTCACCAGCATCACAAAGAGATGCAGAGATAGACTCCTCACAATGAGAAAGGGAAGCAGGAATATAAACTGCAGTGGTAACAAAGTCCTCAAACGCATCATAGATAGCAGAAGACTGTTCCAAAAGTAGAACCAGATCCCAAGAATCAGGAACAAATAAATGATCCATGTGAAAGGATCACACCGCAAAGGGCAAAACACCCTCCTTGTTCTGCAAACACTGCAAAGAACACAAGCTCGGACAAAATAAACTCTGCTCAGGATCTCTGAAAAGATCATTGCTCTCCTCCAAAATCTGTAAACTCCTGTCACAGAAGAAAGTCTCCACAGATACAAAACAGCTCTCGAAATTGATCCTCAAGTGAAGTAGCTGGAGATGGCCCCCTCTGAGTGTAGAAAACTCCTGTGGGAAGCAAAACGCAGCCAAAACACTGCTATCCAGCAAAAAATAGCACTCCACCACCAACAGAAGGCAAGGAATATGTAGAAACCAGGAAACCGTGTAGGCTAGGAACAAAACACAAGTACAGATGCTCCAAAATCAGCAAAACGCTGACTGAAATCTGAAATTCAGAATCCTCCTCAAGTACCAAACTACCTCCAAAGCCACAATCCAAACAAGAAACCCCCTCTACAAGTGATCTGTGTCCACTGGAGAAAAAAACGCAGCCAAACAAGGGCTACAAACCTGAAAATTCAGGTCAACCAGTGTCCACACCTCCTATGAGGAAAAACGCTGAAGAGAAGGTACCTTAGGGTCCAGTAGATGAAGCCCAGGTGAAGGTAGAGCTACCAACAAGATCGGTTGAGAAAAACGCAGCAACCATGGCTGCAAATCTGAAAACGCAAAGGTAAAAGGGGCTGTAGAATAGGCTGAATATAGAAACGCTGAAGCCTCAGATCAAGAACTGCTGTAGAGAACAAGTACAATCAAGGGGGGGGAGGGATGGCACAAGATAACCAGAAGGGACAGGCAAAAGAGGAGCCAAGAGAGCTCCAAGAACAAGGCCTGGGCAAGCCCAAACAGGCCAAAAACAAAGCTTGTTGGGACAGCAATGTTGCTGCCCAGAAAAAAAAAATCGCCTGAGAACCCTGGAAGGTGCCGCCAGAAGGGCAAGTATGCTGTCCTGAAAAAAACGCCCCTGTCAGGCTACCTAGAGGCTGCCAACTGACGCCCTGATGAAGAGGGACTGCAGCCCACTGAAGTGGGGATGAATCAGCCCTTGAAGAACAGAAACGCAAGCTTCAACACATGAACAAAAACGCAGATCTGTCCATAGGCGGAAAAACGCAGAAATCAAGAGGTAGAGGAGGGAGCATCCAACGCTGACAATCACCAGCACTTTTGTAATGTGCGGAAGCTTCGGAGAAGGATCGGTACTTCAAAACTCAGAAATCAGCACTCTTTTCGCGACGGAATTAACGCACAAAACTGAATGACGATGTGCAGAAAAATAGAGAGAGAAGGGGGAGATGGAGAAGACACAGTATTGGGTCCCAATTACCCTCTGTAGGGCCCCCACCACGGATGGTGTATTTGCTTTATTAGAATGATGTACATCTGAAAACAAATACAAAGTACTTGACCTTTTCTTGGCTGGAAAACCTGCCCTTGACCTTCAGTCCTTCACCCCTTTGCGTTAGCACCCTCTTGGCTGTCCTGGCCCTTGAATGCTTGATGCACTTGGTGAATTATGAGATGGATTCATGGATTATGGGCTGGAGTATTTATACTCCACTTAGCATCCAGTCGGCTGGCTTCAGGAAGCTCCACGACTGTGTCTTATTAATAAAATGCTTTCTGTGTCTTATTTATACTCCACTTAGCATCCAGTCGGCTGGCTTCAGGAAGCTCCACGACTGTGTCTTATTAATAAAATGCTTTCACACTCTAATAAATGCTGTCCAGCCTGCGCATGCTTTCTGGGACAGCTCCTGGCTGCTGGGCATGCTGCGCAGAGGTGTGGGACTGCCCCTACACCTGGCCTACTTGCTGATTAGGGTTTCTGACCCAGTCGGCTGCCTGTCCAGCAGCAGTACAGCTGGCCGACAGCCCCTCCAGCCCATGCCTTGGCTGGTGGGCAAAGCTTGGGCCCTCCTGGCCCCTTGGGGATGGTTCTACACCTCCCCCATGCCCATACTAAGAGTGCAAGTGCAAACCTTCGCACTGGGGTAGCCCTATGGGCTGGCCCCATCTCTACATGCAAACCTACATGCCTACAGAGGCCTGGCATCCAGTTGCAAACCAGATACACAGAACATCTGACATCATTCCAGAGGGAGACTCACAGCGCGGACTGGCACTGCTTCATGTGCAGGACAGTGCACACCTGACCTTGGACTCATGTGCAGGACAATGCACACCTGACCTCGGACGACTGAGATGGATCCCTGGCTGACTCGTCCCGGACTGGGCTCACATGGGACCAGTTCACCATCCCAGGTCCTGCACCTTATGTACAGAAATGTCTACGTGGCATCCAAGTGCGGGATGCACGTGACATCCCCTTCTGCTTAACTTGACGGAAGCTGCATAGCCTCCAAATAATCCGTCAATAAAGCCGGATAGTCTTCGAAAAATTCTTTGTCGAGCCATACCGCTTCATGAGTTCCTCGGTCCTGAAACTTCGTAAGAAACTGTCGTAGTCTTCGGCCTGAGCCATGCTTGAAACGGTGCAGAAGGATCTGTTCTGGAACCATTACTTCAGCTTCATCAATGATGTCTGGTTCCGCTTCGTCTTTGACCTCTGAAGGGGGTGGACCTGCATATGGCTTTAACCAACTGACATGAAATACATCGTGCATAGTCCAACTCGGAGGTAGCTTTAACTGCATAGACACCTCATTAATCTTTTTCCGGATGGGAAATGGTCCGAAGCTCCTGAAAGACAACTTTGGGCATCACTTGCCCACCTGCTTCAATCTTTGCTTCATAATCCGAAGATACACACAATCCCCTTCCGAAAACTTCATGTCCCTTCGGTCTTTATTGGCCTGTCGAGTGTAGGCCTCTTGCGCTTTAGCCAATCTGTCTTTAACGGACTCTAGGATCTCCTGGTAAGACTCCGTCACTCTGTTCGCCTCCGGTACTGAAGACGAAGTCCTGGTTAACAACGACTGGAAAGGCGTTCCAAACGCTGCCTCATATGGAGTCCTGCCAATAGCTGAAGAAAAAGAGTCATTCAAAACAGCTTGAACTAAAGGCAGAAACGATTCCCACTTACCTTGCTGATCGTGGACATAACACTTCAGCAAATCAAAGGCCAACTGGTTGTATATCTCTGTCTGGCCATCTGTCTGTGGGTGGAATGCACTGGAAAAATTCAACGTAGTACCAAAATTATCAAACAATGCCCTCCAAAAATGACTGGTAAACTTGGCATCTCGGTCTGACACTATGGTCCTAGGAATCCCACCAATCGGGTACCAATGCCGAATGAATAGCTGGGCAACATCCTCGGCGGTCACATTGGCCCTGCAAGGAATAAGCATAGCAAATTTGCTGAACCTATCAACAATAGTTAAACACTGTGTATTACGCTTACTCGGACTGGGAGGTAGATTTGTGACAAAGTCCATCGAAATGTCCTAGAAAGGACCCTCAGGAATTGGCAAAGGCTGTAAAAACCCTATCTTCTTTCCACGAGGAGCTTTCACCTTTTGACAAATGTCATAGTGTTGTACATATGTAAACACATCACGCCTCATCTTTGGCCAAAAGTATTGCCCTTACAGCAGTCTCTTATGCTTGTAAGCACTTACGGGCTTCCCTCGTGCTCATTTTCAGCAATAAACATCTGTCTACAACCTTCTACAATTTGTACTTGGGCCTACAACCTGCGTTTTCTCTTTCTCTCATGGTATCAAAGCACAAAGCTGACCTACAGGCAGGAAAGTGCTGCGTTATCTTCTGGGAGCAGAGGCTTCCTCAAGAGTGCTGCGTTTTCTGCATCTGAAGCCTAGGATTGCTGCGTTTTTGCTGTGGGAGGCTCAAGCCTCTTCTAGGTGCTGAGGTCAGGGTTCCCGAGAGATTTGCTTTCTCTATTTCTATTTTCCACCCTCCCTCCCTTTCTTCTATCTCTCCTCTGGCTGTGCACAGCTTGAGAGGAGGCTATTTGCTGTTTTTTTTTACAGCCCTCTTGCTTCAGAGAAGGTTTCTTGTCATAGGACATGGCTTCAAGAGATTTCTCTACTGCTGCTCCTTCTCCAGTTGATACTCCAGTACCCTCACAGCTTGGATCCCCTGCTCCCGCTCCCCAGGTGGTTCCTCATCCCAATCTTTCTTCTCTGAGTTTCTGTCATCCAGTTCTTTCCATTGCTCCTACTCCCACACCTACCGATATATCCTCCTACACTCCTCCCCAAGTCAGTGACTCCATGAAGCTTACATCAACCAACTATCATACTTGGTCTTTCTACACTCGATTAAAGGCAAGTCAGAGTCTACTTTTGTTGCCTAGGACAAGGGCAAAGGCAAAAAAGGAAACTCCAACAACAACAACAAAAACAAAGGCAAAGGCAAGGGTAAACAAAATTCAAAGGAGTCCTCAGACAAAAGCAATGAATATGATTATGTGGCAGGACAGGTCATACTGAGGCTCATTGCTTTGCTCGTCGCAATAGCTCTCGAGCAACCAAAGCCAAGTATAAAGCCCAGGATGCTTCCAAAGCATCTGACAAGGACAACACCAAAGACAAGGGCAAGGACAAAGTTCCAAAGGAGGGATCTGCCAAAGTAGCATACATGGCAATCACAGATTCATCCACTTCTTCACAGGATTCACTCCTCGAGATGACTTCTCTAGAAGAGGTCAGTGACACACCTGAAGCAGTGGAATGGGTTAGTGACAGTGGTGCTTCTACCCACATGACCAATCAAGCCCATATCCTGGAGGACTACCAAACTCTCTCTTCTTTAGTTCGAATCGGCAACAACTCCTCGCTTCCTGTCACCGATGTTGGTAATGTTTCTTTGCGTTCCCCTGCCACCTTACATGATGTTTTATATGTACCACGGATTTCCAAAAATCTGTTTTCAATGTACAAAGCTTCTCAGAAGAAGGGACTTGGTGTGTACTTTGATGATGAGGTCATTGAAGTGATCGACGGGAAGACTATCTCAGTTGTTGCCAATGGAGCCCATGATGGGGGTCTCTACAAGATCACAAACTTTACTTCCCATCTCACTCACAATGACTCCCATATTCATCAACTTTTCTCCCCCTTGATGGCTTTGGTTTCTGAGGCAGATACTATTCTGTGGCATTCACGCTTCGGTTATGTACCCATTGCTGCCTTACAAAAGCTCCATTCTTAGCAGGTTGTCAACGGACTACACCAACTCAGGTCTCTTTCACACATTTGCTCATCCTACATGATGGGCAAGCATCATCGAGATGCATTTCCAAAGGAGGCCACTCATCGAGCAACCCTAAGACTGGAGCTTATACATGCACATCTTGCTGGACCCATGGATGTTGAGTCTCTTGGAGGGGCTCGATATTTTCTTCTGCTTGTGGATGATTTCACTCGCAAAGTCTGGGTATGTTTTCTGACTCGCAAGTCAGATACTTTTGCCAGTTTCAAGACTTGGATCGCGATGGTGGAAAATCAATCTGGGTCCAGTTTCATTTCTCCAAATTGATAATGGTGGTGAGTTTGTACCGTTTGATGACTTCCTTGCGTCGAAGGGCATTCATCGACAAACCACAATTCCTTACACTACTGAACAGAATGGAGTTGTGGAATGGAAGAACCGGACTGTAAAAGAGATGGCTCGTGCTTTGTTGCATCATGCAAGTCTCCCTCCTGCTATCTAGGATGAAGATATGGCTACCTCAATTTATCTCATTAACCGCTCTCTCACAAAAGCAGTAGAGGGGATGACTCCGGAGGAGGCTTTTACAGGACACAAGCCTTTTGTTTCTCACCTACGTGTTTTCGGTTGTGTTGCTTATGTACATGTCCCAGATCAGAAGAGGACCACACTCGCACCAAAGTCAAAGAGGATGATCTTCACATGCTACAACTTGAGATCCAAAGGGTACCGCTTTTGGGATCCGGAGGTTGATGACATCATCATTTCCCGTGTTGCTCGGTTTGATGAGAGCTTGTTTGGCATCAACTCCTCTCCACCTCATGCATCTCTAGATTTTCTAGATGATCCATTCCTGACAGATGTTAGTGATCTTATACCTCTTCCACAACCAACTCCTCCTCCTCCTCCTCCTGCAACTCCGGTGCCAACTGCTACTTTACAGCCACCAGTTCCTGTTGCGCCAGCTTCTGCAACTCCCAATCTCTCTACGAGTCCTGACTCCTGCTTTGACTCTAGTAACTCCAGGGGTAACAATGCTTACTTCATCACCTCTCCCAACAGCATCGGATGAGTCCTCTACTGCAGCAGCTGGATCTTCTTCTTCACGCTTTGAGAGGAAGGATGGCCTACCTCGGTGGGTTCAGCAACTCTTTAGAGATTATGGTCTCATTGATGCAGAGCTCTATAACTAGATCACTACCACCATCCCTAGACCTCGCCGTTCATCTTGGGCTTCCATATCTCATCACACAGTGAATTCTGCTCTCATGAGCTCTCTCTAGGAGATCGATGAGCCTGAGAGTCCAGAGGAGGCTCTTACACAGCCGCGGCAAGCCATGGAAGCAAAGATGTCTTCTATTGAGAGGAATCAAACTTGGTCTTTGGTGCCACGGCCTTTACATCGTCGTGTGATTGGTGTGAAATGGATTTTCAAAGTCTTTCATGCATATGGTACTTTGGATAAGTACAAAGCCCGCCTTGTTGCTCTAAGATATGCTCAGAAGGCAGGTGAAGACTTTGATGAGACATTTGCTCCTACAACTAGGTATACCACCATCAGGATTGTTTTGGCTCTGGCTGCACACTTCAAATGGCCCGTGTTCCAGATGGATGTAAAATCCGCTTTTCTAAATGGAGATTTAGAAGAGGAAGTTTATGTTGAGCAGCCTCCTGGTTTTGTGATTCAAGGACAGGACACACATGTGTATCTTCTAAAAAAGGCTCTCTATGGTCTCAAACAAGAACCCCGTGCCTGGTATCAGAAGATTGATGCCTTCTTTTTATCTCTTGGATTTGAGAGGTCATATGCAGACAGCAAACTCTATGTGCTTCTTTTTTATGGGGATATTTGTGTCATTGTTTTGTATGTTGATAACCTCATCCTTTCTTGCTCAGATACTGAGTTGGTCACATAAGTTCAATCCAAGCTTTCAGAGACATTTGAGATGACTGGTCTTGGCCTTCTTCATTATTTTCTTGGACTCGAGGTTTGGCAAAGAGATGATTGTATCTTCATTTCTCAACAGAAGTATGTGAAGAAGTCGCTCTCACTTTATGGGTTGTCAAACTGTACACCTCTCTCTTGTCCCATGGATCCCAATGCCAAGTTATCCAAGGAGGATGATACACCATTGGTGGATTCCACAGAGTACGGACAGATTGTTGGCTCATTGCTTTACCTTGCAAACACCCGTCCAGATATCTCCTATGCTATGAGTGTTCTCAGCCAGTCCTATGAGCAGCCGCTCGAAGGTCTCATTGGCAAGCAGCTTTGAGAGTTTTTTGTTATCTTCGAGGTACTTCAGATAATGTCATCACCTATTCCAGTGGTGCTGATTTGGTTGGTTTCACAGATTCTGATTGGGCACGCTGCATTGATACTCGGAGGTCTACATTTGGATACTGCTTCATGCTTGATGCAGGATTAGTTTCTTGGAAGTCCCACAAGTCCCAGCTACTATCGACTCCCAAGTCCCAGCTGCTATCGAATCCTGACCTCCAGCTAATGCTAGGTGCAGATCAGTTCTCTAGCTCTCCAAACGCGCCTTAGAACCTACATTTTCCTGCGGCTGCAACACACCTTAGCACCTATGTTTTCCTATGTCAAAGCACCTGGAACATGAGATGCCGAAATAGGACCCAAAACGTAGGTGAATATGAGGCTGGTCAGCCCGGTCCAACTGCCCACTACCTAGATTATCCCCATCATTTTCACATGTATGGCAGCCCGACTAACTCCTAGCTTGTCTGCCCCAGCTATTCACCCACTTTTGGTCCTCTTGGCTGCCCAAAACATTGCCCAACTGGTTGCAAGTCTGGTCAACCATATTTGTATGGGTAGGTGAGCCATAGCTTTGGAACTTAAGGTAAGAACAAGGCTCTCATTTTGGCCTGTAAATATAGGTATCTACTATTGGTAAAACCGGCACGACATTGTGGGGTGATTTGCTGTCTCACACACAAACACACACACACATCTTTCCATAAGAGAAAAAAGAGGTAAGATAGTTCCTTTTCACTATGGGGATCCAATATATTTTGTTGTTGCACGCATGTGCACATGCACGTATGGGTGTGGGTGTGGGTGTGGGTGTGGATGTGGATGTGTGCCTGTGCATGTGCATGTGCACACCTATGTAATAGCGTTTGTCTACAAGATAATGATGCAAATAGGTAATTCATAGTGTGCGTGCATGTGCGCTTTGTGTGCAGACATTGGCTCGGGGCTTAGAAAATGTTTAGAAGTGTTCATGGATGATCTGTGTGTGAATTCCTCTCAAAAAGAACACCTAGTCTATCATTTTACGATATTTTTCTACACATGCGGAGTGGGCACTTGTGTGGTGTGTGGGATTGAATTTCACATTTGGCACCAACCTTGGTGCCAAGTGTGTGGTATCATGCATGGGTGCCCCCTTTACTTACTAGGCACTATCTCTAAGGTTTGGAGAGGCATTTTCACTCTTCGCCACCCTGTACACCCTTGCGCATTTCATCACCCTAAGGTTTGGCGACGTCAATTAGACAATGAAGAAAGGGTTAGGGGCAACCAACATCTGGGTATTCATATATAAGCGCCCTTCAATGCCTTACATAAATCATTTCATTCCTTCACAATTCAGCAGTGATCAAGAGCAGAATTATGTGTGCTTGAGTTCTTGAATTGTGCATGCATACTTTTCAGCAAAGCACTTCATTGTGCTTCAGTCCAAGCCATCCCGAAATCTTCTTCAGCATTATGCCTTTTGAAGTCTGCACACTTTGTTTTCTGAATCAGGTATCTCAAACCCGGGTAGCTACACCACATAAACCTCCTCCTTGAGATGGCCATTCAAAAATATTGACTCCACATCCATTTGCAATACTAGCCACTTACCATGAGCAACCAAGGCTAGTACTATATGAATAGTGGTCAATCTAGCTGTGAGGGTGAATGTTTCTAGAAAGTCGAACCCTTCGACCTATGTACCCTTCGACCTATGTAAAACCTTTCGCCCACACCACAAGCCTTGCCTTATACTTATCCAATACACCATCAGACCTGTACTTGCCAATAACCTTCCAAACCCATTTGGTGCCAATAACCTTTCATTTTAAAGACCTTGCGTCTCCCTCAGCAGATCTCAGTGTGCATAGAGGCTTCCGAAGTGGCTTCATAGTTGTCTTCCAGTTAGCTTGATGTTTCAGCCGACGGTGGTCTATCTCGTCCTTGTGTTTGGCATTCCTCAATCAACCATCATCAGTAAGTATTCTGCATTGTAAAGAAGTTCTCCAAAACAATGAAGCAAATACTCCTGCTTGCAGGAGGGGGCCCTTAAATGGGTATATTGGGACACAATCTGGTGTTGACTCTAAACATTCTCTCTATACAGCTCTTTCTCTTGTAATCAAGGTTAAGGCGGATTGCTTCATGCTCACTAACATAAAGGTATAAACAATGCCTTGCTGCGAGTTGCACAATCAAACCAGTTGCCTGTTAACAGACAGTGGCACTGACCAAACCAGTTGCCTGTTAACAGACAGTGACACTGACCATGACCGCAGACCAACAGGGTCTCGTCAAGACCACCCCACATCTCCAGGCCCTACATAGAAACACTACCAGCACCACACAATTCATCACTCATCACTGTCAGCTTACAACTTATTTTCTATTAGCATACAACCTTTCGTCTTAACACTTCCAGACCAACCATCAAAGCTCCCTTCAGAGGAGCATGTGTGTGGGCGTGAAACTGACTTTATGGTTCACTTGGTGCACTTAATAATTCGCCATTTGTAGGAAACCATATAGCCCACGAGTGTACTCCTACACTATGTACAAGCTGATGACTTCAAAAGCAGCCACATGGCATGACCATAATATGTCACTGTTAAGACATACTATACAGTTAAGCCACGTCTTGGCTTCCTTTTCTACATTCCTACACCTTGAGAGCTTTCTTTTAAACATTCTACACCTTTACATCTTGAACATGATGGAGTCGCACTTACACATAGCTTAGTGCAGGCTCTGCAGGGGTGAGTTGCCATAACATAATACCTGATGTGTTGTCTTTGAAGGGAGAAAATGTTGTTGTATCTTTTCCCAATTAGTGTTGTACGTCATTAAGCCCATAGCCAAAAGCCTGTAGGATGAAACAAAAGCCTCAGAGATGTATCAGAAAAAAACAAAAATAACTACCCTTACTCAACATGCATGCATGTATGTGTGTATGTGATACATGCGTGTGTACGTGTGTGCATGCAGCAGATGGCTTACTCGTCTTCTGCCTCTGAAAATAGCAAGCGCTTTGCTAAAGCAGCGGGGGGCGGCTTATTAGGAAACATATCCGGGTTAAACAAATCTGTGAATCTACTGACAGCAGCAGATATCTCCAGTGGCACCAGAGCTATGCCGTTTGATTTGGTATCCTGGACAAGAGCAGCTGCCATTGTCTTTTTTCGTTGAGAGGGTTCCGGAGGAGAAACCTGTAACAAGAGACAATAACTTAAGACACTTGCCCTTCACAGATTTGTCCTCCAAAACTTCTCTCTTAATTTCTAGCTCCCACCTGATAGTCTTGGATCATGGACATTGGGAACAAGGGCTTTCGAACAAACTCCCTGCAGTCAGATACACTTTGTACACGCTGCTGCCTGAAGACCTCCACAGCTGCCAATCAACTCCACTAAAGGGTTACTGGAGGTAATCAAACAAAACTAAGTTGATACATTTCCTCTAAACCATGCTAACCTCCCAAATCAAGACTACAATCCAAAAGAGGAGCATACCCTTAGCCACATCAGTCAAGAAGTCCTTCACAAGGGCAAGTGGAGCAACATCTAGCAGTGAGCGTACTGACCCCGAGTTTGTTGACGCCCTAGTAAACTTCTGTTGATCGATCTCAGTATATCCCCCAGCAAGGCTAGGCAAACCACTCTCTCCATCAATCACATTTGTATGCAGATCAACAGAGGAACAACTGCTACCATGTGCATCATTCACAGACACCATTGAACCCCAACTAGCATGGGAAGAAGCCTCCTTCTGAGGCAACTGTCTTGGAGTAGACTGATTAGAAGTATCAAGATGAGGAGCACTCACACTACCAGGTGGCTGCAAGTTGGATGAGGTAGAAGCGTGGACATAGCGTGGACAGAAGCAGATCTGAGGGAAAGACGATTTCTTCCAGAGGAGTACTTGATCTCGAGTCTCGGCCAGCTGCATCAGCAGTCTGTGAGTATCAATAGCTATTTGTTGCCGTGAAGGATCCAACACAGTTATAGAGAAAACCTGCACCAAAAGCTGCACATGCTCGTGTATCAAACACTGCAACTGTCCTCTCTGACAGGCAGTAAATCCATGTGTTCCAGGCTTTCCTTCATATAACCTCTCCTTTGAGAACTTGTTGGCATCACTGGCAGCATCCTTGCAAACTATGGAAGGCAATAATGGCCGAAGCGGGGTCTTTGCTGAGCCCAAAGGTCTTTCCCTGTGCTTCCTCTTCCCCAATCTACGCCCCATTACAGCCCGACGCTTCCTTTTCCAAACCTCTTCTTTACACGTCTCTTCATAATCACTCTCTAGAGCCTCTTCAAGTTCAATCTCGAAGTCATAATCATCTTCTTCGTCTTCTTCTTCCTCTCCCTGCCTGCCGCCATCCCGATTGTCCACACCTGTCCCCTCATTCCAACTACCCTGAACGGCTGCCACAAACTTGCGGTACTCCTCTTCATCATCCACATTCTGAAAGTAGTCCTCTTCATCTGACTCTTGCAAGAATGTTTCCAGCTCATCTAACGACATGTCAGTGAGAGAGTAATGCGCTCTTGTCCTTCTGCAGATTGCATCCACAGGCTGCTCCTTCTCTTTACTGCTGCCATCCATTGCTATTTCCATGCCTAAAACTTCATCTCTGGGGGAGCTACTTAGGTTGGAGAGTGCAACAAAGTCTCCGAAACTCTGTTCCAGGGCACATTTCCACCTTGTATCTCTGTCTTCTTCCTCATAGCCACTGTCCAGACCAGCAGTAGCTTCACAACAATCCCTTTGTGATGCAGAGCTGACCTCAAAGGGTCGTGTACTCGCACCAAAGCAATGTTCAACACCAAAGCAATGTTCAGCATGTCTTGAACCCTGGAAGCTGCGACCTTCTGAGGCAGATTTATCTGCATGATCTTCACCATTGTTATCATTTTCTTCCGCTTCACTATCATCCACCTCTTCATTCTCCTCCTCACTACCGAGCTCTACACAAGTATTTCTTTCTGCCTCAAGAAATCCTGCCCCTTCATGTTTCTGGTGAATATGGCCCACTGCCATGTCATTTTCCTCCTCTAAATCTTCACTCTCTGAACTCAGGCCCGAAGACGCTTCAGGAGAAGGTGAATGCAGCAAAAAAGGATTAAAATCGATGTCGTCTTCATCCTCGTCCTCACTCATTGTTCTTTCCTTGCTTTCAAGCCCTGAGCTTTCCACAGTCTGAGCTTGTGCAGCACAATCTCTATCACTTCCAACCATGAAACTCTCCATCACCACACTTCCACATGTGCTCATTTCACCCTTGGTATTGTGTCCTAATAAAAGCGGTGGACTTGCTGCTTCAAGATCAGAACTGATGCATTTCACCTTCATAAATTTGCTTTGGGCACCTTCACAAGAAATCTTCTTGTCTAGAGCAGATTCGGCATGCTTGCTTGCAGTACAATCTGTCTCAACTCGCGGCCCCTCTCGCATGTTACTTAATATGAATCTGGCCGGAAATCGAACTTCCTCTTCTAAACTCTCTGTGCTTTTTGCTTCTTTAGGTAATCCACATGTCTCTGTCATCCCAACTGATGCTCTGGCTTTCTCTTCCATGTTTTCTGTGAAGCTTCCCTGTTCACCTGGTACCTCATTTTTCCCTTGAAATCTTTCTGCACTTTCTTCTTCGTTTGCTACTCCAGTTGTCTCTTCAAAGTTTTCTGCACTTTCTTCTTCATTTGGTAATTCAGAACTCTTTGTGCTCTCTCTCACGTAGGGTACTCCGGCCTTCTCTGCAGAGGTTTCTGTGCTTTCTTGGCCTTTTTCCTTTTCCGCTTCTTCCTCATTTGCCTTTTGAGATACTGCCTTTCTTTTCATGACAGAGCAAGCACCAGCAGATGATGATTTCTCATATAATTTTTCCTGATAATCTGCGGCTCTGACCTAATCTTACGCCTGTGCCTTTGATTGAGTGCTGATCACTTTGCAATCATAATTTGCAATTTACAGAACAAAAAAGCACGTAAGTCGAAAACAAACCTGGCAGGTAGAGAGCAGTGTGACCTAAAGTGATTGAAACGCTTTTTGATTTGATGCAGGATTTGTTTACGCACGATAGAACACTCTCTCTTTCTCTCTCTCGTGTTGACGTTAATACCCCCCTCTCACTCCTTCCTGGTTTTTTAATATATTATTATTATTATATTATTGTGTATCTGTGTATGCATTATGCATCTCTATCTCTATTCTCTTCTCCTATTCTCTATATTCTCTTAAGGAAGAGTTTCACAAAGCTGTTACGCGGCAAGAATTTGGAGGTTCGAGGAGGAGGTTTGGGTAGAATTTGATTTTGGAAGCCTCAAAAAGACATGCAAAGCATGGGTTCCCAACTAGTATTATGAATAACAATTAGAAAGCCTTCAAGCACTAAGCTTCTAAATCTAGAGAGTTTATTAACACGTGTTGCTCATCATTACTAGAGGCGCGACTTTAACGAATAAATAAGACACCAAAAACTTTTTGAGGTGTCATTTTAATTAATAGCTTTAATTTATATGACTAAAGTTTAACCTTTAGTAATACTACTGAAGTTCAACCTTTAGTAGCTTTGCATGTTTTCGCTTCTGTCTGCAGGTGCTCGCTTTGCCATTGATGGCCATGTTGTCTCCTTTTGGATCGCCATCGAGTGTCTATGGGAGGTTCTACGCATTTTCTTCTTCGATGCTGCATGGATTGCCATGCCATTTCCTTCATGAACATTTAGAAGCTTTGCATGTTTTCGCTTCTCGTAGTTTGCATGTGCCTACTTTCCCAACGATGGCCATGCGATTCTATAGAGATCAATGTCCCGTTTTCTTGTTGTGCAACTCACATGGAAGGTTCTACACAACGCCGACCCATGCTACACACAGCACATCTGATATGTGTTACCATATTATAGTAGTGATGTGTGTGAACACACTTAGGACCGCCGGGGCACTTTTTCCCTCACTAGGAGGTTTTTTCCCCCGTGCATTGTATATACGCCCATTATCTTCTAGGGCTTGTTATCTTTCATTTTTGGCACTCATAATACACTACTGTGTTGTGCTCAAGCTTCCTCATCTTCTTGAAGTTGTGTGTGCATTCCTGCAACCCTAATTCCAACAATTGGTATCAGAGCAGGCTTCCTCCTCCCGGGCAGCATCACCGGCACCTGCCGCTTCATCTCCTCCGATTGCGACGAGGTTTCACGAGCGTCTGCAGGTTAGTATATGCCGTGGGAGAGCCCGTAGGGCTTGGTCATTTCGGAATTTTGATCTGAGGTCATTTCGCCCTCCGTTTTTGCATTCCAAGTACTGCGCAGGCAAAATCGTCCTACTGTGCAGATTTTCTGTCAAGATTAAAATCTGCAGGACAGGTGCCCATTCGTCTGTTTTGGGCTGTGCTACATAGCACAGGTCGATTTTATACAGGTTTACCTCTTACAGACAGCATTTACATCTAGTAGTACAGTCATTGGCCATGGCTGACAACAATGATGTATTCCGCATGTTGGCTGCTGAGGATAAGTTGGATGGCACCAACTATCCATTGTGGGCATATATGATGCGACATGTATTGGTAGCAAAGGGGTTATGGAACATTGTGCAGGGTATTGATGCACGTCCTATTGTGGCTGGGAATGCTGCAAACACATCAGAAACAGGTACTGTTGATGATGGTGCAGGCACAAGTGCTGTAGCAGCTGTTCGAGAACCACCACTTTCAGCAGAGCAGATTCGTTGGGATGGTAGAGATGCGCAGGCTCATGCCTTGATTGCGCTGTCTGTCAAACGTACCATTATCCCACATATTCGCTCCTGCAGGACTTCTAAGGATGCTTGGGATGTACTTGCCACATTGTATCAGGCAAGAAATGAGGCTCGTGTTGCTTACCTCCGAAAACAGTTGGAGAGTGAGCATATGAACGAAGGTGATTCTATGGATAGCTTTTTGACAAAGATCAAGGATTTCAAAGAGCAGCTCATTTCTGCAGATGAAATCCTGTCAGACAGTTCACTTGTGCAGACTGTTTTGAATGGTCTACCAGATTCTTATCAGGGTTTTGCTTCCACTCTTCGCTTGATGATGAAAGGCAATCCCAATGCCTTATCATTTGAGGAGTTGGTTTCTGTTTTGCTGCAAGAAGACCAGTCAAGGCAAAACAGGAATATTATGCGTGTCGCAGATCAAGCTTTCGTTGCTAATCAGAGAAGCGGGAAAGGTAAAGCAGGCTTTTCTTCTAGTAAGCAGAAATCTGCAAATGCTGCGCAACCAAAGAAGGAAGACAAAGATGAGAAGAAGGGTGACAAACAGAAGACATTTTGCAAGTACTGTAAGGGAAATGATCATGTCATCAAAGCGTGTCCTAAGCTGGCTGCGAAAGAGGCTAAGAAGAAAGAGGCTGGTATGGCTGTTGCAGATGCCTCTCCTTCTAACAATGAATCTGCTAATGTTGTGCTAGATACAGAATGGGCATTCAATGCGCAGTGCAGTTATGACCCATCTTTGCATGACACATGTATGTCTGCAGTAGATTCAGATGTATGGTACTTTGACAGTGGTGCCACTAAGCATATCACCTCGCAGCGCAGTTTATTCACTTTCCTTGAGTCTGCTCCCACAGGGAATACTGTCACTTGTGCCAATAACTCCTCTTATCCCGTTAAAGGAGTTGGACAGATTGTGCTGAATGTTGCAAATGGCAACACCTTTACACTTTTTGATGCATTGTATGTGCCAGGGATCAAAAAGAATTTGCTGTCAGTCTCCGCATTTGCCAAAACAGGTTTGGTTGTAAAATTTGTGGATGACAGATGTACTGTTCATGATCTCTCTTGTGGTGACATCATTGTAGCATCTGGTTCACTATGTCGAGGGCTGTATAAGCTCAATATGGACGGCAAATGTGTAGAGGATTCAGCATGTGCTATTATGGATACGCAGGCTATTTCAAATGCAAAACTGTGGCATGCACGTTTTGGTCATCTGAATTTTGCAAGTTTGCTGCGCCTGCAGAAATCTGAAATGGTGTCTTCTTTGCCTAAGCTTGAGGCACCTGTCAAGCATGTTTGTGAGGGCTGCATATTGGGTAAAATGCAGCGTGCTTCCTTTCCCAAAGATGGAACAGTGAGAGCTGAACGCAGATTACAGCTTGTTCACAGTGATGTTTGTGGTCCCATGCAAACTCCATCATTTGGAAACTACCTTTACTTCGTGACTTTCATTGATGATTTTACCAGGCATGCATGGGTATATCCTTTGAAGGCAAAGTCCGAAGTGTTTTTGTGCTTCAAACGGTTTTTGGTTATGGCTGAAAATGTGTCAGAAAGTAAGATGGGCACCCTCCGTTCAGATCGAGGGGGGGAGTATATGTCTTCAGAATTTAATGCATTTCTGGCTGAGCGTGGGATAAAACACCAATGTACAGTGCCGTATACACCACAGCAAAATGGTGTGGCTGAGAGAAAAAACAGGTCTCTCATGGAAATGGCAAGATGTATGGTTAAGAGTCAAAGTCTACCACATGGTTTTTGGCTTGAGGCTGTCATGTGTGCCACTTATGTACTAAACAGGTGTCCCACCAAAGCATTACAGGTTGTCACTCCATATGAGGCTTGGCATGGCCGCAAGCCATCTGTTGGCCATTTACGTGTTTTTGGTTGCCTGGCATATGCATTAGTGCCTGTGCAACATCGCAGAAAATTGGATGACAAAGCTGTCAAATGTATTTTTGTTGGATATAGTGCTGAGAGCAAAGGCTATCGTTTGTATCATCCACAGACAAAGCGCATTTTGGTTAGCCGTGATGTTGTATTTGTGGAAGATGCAGTTCAGCCCTTGGTTTCATGTACTAAGGAGACAGATATCAGCTCACGTGATGTCTATGATACATTGTTGCCTCTTTTCAGTGGTGCACAGTCAAGTGCAATATCTCATGAGGCAGTTTTTCAGCCTATGCAGGTTTTAAATGATGGCACAGATCAGCCTATATCTGATGCAGATGTGCATGATGCACTTGAGGATGAGAGACAAGAGATTGAGGGCTCTAGAAACATGCCTAGATGGCTAGTGCAGACTTTGCGTGACAGCAAGTTGGATGCCCCTTTGTCTAGTCGCACTCGTTCTGGCTCTCATGGTGCCTCTTATGCGTCAGATTGTTATGCATTGGCTGTTTCTAGTATGTGCGATGAAAGTGAGCCTGTTTCATTTGATGAGGCACAAAGTTCAGAAAATTGGATGGCTGCTATGCAAGCAGAATACGATGCTATTATGAAGAATGGTACATGGTCTTTATGTGACTTGCCCCCTGGCAAGAAGGCCATTGGCACTAAGTGGGTATACAAATTGAAGCGTAAGCCTGATGGCACAGTGGATCGCCATAAGGCTAGGCTTGTTGCAAAAGGTTATGCTCAAGAGAAGGGCATTGATTTTGATGAGACTTTTGCTCCCACATGTCGTATGACCACTGTTCGTAGCATCTGTGCATTAGCAGCTCATAATGGTTGGAATGTACATCAGCTGGACATAAAGACTGCGTTCTTAAATGGAGATTTGCATGAGGAGGTGTATGTATCGCAGCCTCGTGGTTTTGTTCAAAGAGGGCAGGAAAACAAAGTGTGCAGGTTAAAAAAGGCTTTATATGGTTTAAAGCAAGCTCCACGAGCTTGGTATGAAAAAATACATGCATATTTGACTGCACATGGGTTTCAGAATAGTCCAACAGAAAGCACTTTGTATGCTAAACGTGTGGATGGTGTACATCTAATCATTGCTCTCTATGTCGATGACATGCTGCTCACAGGACCAAATGAGAGTCATATTGCTGATTTTAAGGCTGATTTGAATGCCTCTTTTGAGATGTCAGATTTGGGGCATTTGCATCATTATTTGGGGATACAATTTAAGCAGTGTGATGGAGGTATTGCTTTGTGTCAGACAAAGTATATTGAAACATTGTTGCGGAGATTTGGCCTTGAAGACTGCAAGCCTATTGCTACTCCAATGGAGACAGGTTTGAAGTTGAGTCTTCATGATGCTGGAGATCACTTTGATGTCACACTCTATCAGACAGCTGTTGGTTGCCTCATTTATGTATGCATTACGAGGCCAGACATTCAGTTTGCAGTCTCACAGGTGAGCAGATTTATGCATAGCCCAGGCATTAAGCATTGGCAGGCAGTGAAGCGTATCTTTCGCTATTTGAGTGGTACTCGGCATCTTGGGTTGTTTTATCCCAAGGGGGGATCATTGCCGCCAGATTTACATGCTTTTTCAGATTCTGACTGGGCTGGTTGTTATGACACACGCGTGTCCACGAGTGGTTTTTGCTTCATGCTTGGAAGCTCATGCATATCATGGTTGAGCAAGAAGCAGCCTACTGTGGCCACTTCTAGTTGTGAAGCTGAGTACAGGGCAGCTTTCACAGCTACGGTTGAGTGTGTGTGGCTCAGACGCCTTATGGCTGATTTGGGTGTTGGGCAGCCATCTGCCACCACCATCTTCACTGACAGTCAGAGCGCATTGGCAGTTGCGCGGAACCCAGTGTTCCATGCTCGTACGAAGCACATTGAGGTGCACTACCATTATGTCAGGGAGAGACTCTCTGCAGGAGAGATCAGTTTGGCTTATGTGCCAACACAGGATAACCTTGCAGACCTTTTCACAAAGGCTCTGCCTCGTGAGAAGTTCGAAGCTTTTCGCAAAGCTTTGGGCTTACTCCCTTTTGTGGATTCGTCCACATAGCTAGACACTTCCCTATACATGAGTGCTAGCTCTTGTTCACCGCATCACTCCAGGGGGGATTTGTTACCATATTATAGTAGTGATGTGTGTGAACACACTTAGGACCGCCGGGGCACTTTTTCCCTCACTAGGAGGTTTTTTCCCCCGTGCATTGTATATACGCCCATTATCTTCTAGGGCTTGTTATCTTTCATTTTTGGCACTCATAATACACTACTGTGTTGTGCTCAAGCTTCCTCATCTTCTTGAAGTTGTGTGTGCATTCCTGCAACCCTAATTCCAACAATATGTTTTTGTGTATTATTTTCTTTTTTGGCCGTTAGGATTGCCATTATTTATACTGTGTCATTCTTCTTTGTGATGTGGTTGTAACGATGGCATCCAAAAGGTTTCCTCTGCATGCCTGCTCCACTGTCAACTTGTCTTTTCTACCAGGAACCCAAGGCGATAGGATCTATTGTACAAAGAAATCCTCCTCCAAATCATCCATGTTCTAGGATACTAACGTCGCCTAAAGGTCCCTCCTCCATAAGGAACGTGCTTGTTATTAACAGGAAAGCTGAATCCTCAAGTTTGTTTTCTATATGATTAAACAAGTGTGAACCTCTGTTTATGTTAAAACAATCATCGCCCTTTGCTTAATGCATATCGATTCATTGTCTGTGGTGTTACACAAGCGTGAAGCTTTGTTGGACAACTAATTACATACAAGCATGAACGATTGTCTGTGTTAAACAATCATTGACCTTTGCTTAATTGAATTATCGATTCATTATATGTGTTAAACAAGCGTGAAGCTTGGTCAAACATATTATTTTTTATTATAGGCTCTTCTGAAAGTTATGAAAGGGAAGAAGGCTACGTTAGATCCCTCTATGAGCAATTGTTTTTTATTATAGGCTCTTGAGAGGCTCTTCTGAGAGTCCCAAAGGTACAAAAGGAAAGAAGGCTACGTTAGATCCCTCTATGGGCAATTGCCCAAAATTCTCAACTGCGAAGAAGACTAGGCTCTTAAGACTCCGTCACAATTGGCATTGGCATAGATGTGTCACATTCTGAGCCTCTTAAGGAGTTCATCCTTATGGAATGTGTCAAAGGCATGTTCGCATTAGAGAAAGGAGGAACGCTAAACCACCTTTACTTTTAAATCGTGGTTAGTCTCATGGCACCATCCCTCATAAGTATTGGGAAGTTGATAAAACGATACATGTAATGGGAGTACTTCAAACTTAAAGGAGGCTTGGTAATGTATAATCGAGCTCATGTGTATATATGGAAAGCTTTGTGTTCTACTCCAATGGCAACTTATAGCCTATTATACCATACTTGGACAACATGTCCAAGCCATACTACCTCTGTAATAACAAAATGCCATGAGGTGATTTGACCACCTCTATGCCCAAGAAATACCGCAGCTCGCCCGAATCCTTTATCTCAAACTTTTACTTCAAAAGCCTCCTGATATCATGTATGTCAGCATCACTATCACTAGTGATAATTAAGTCATCCACATAAATGACTAATAGCATGATCCCTCTATCTGGCTTTTCCACATAAAGTGAAAAATCTACATTGGATATCTGAAATCCAATGGTAACAAGATACTCTCCAATCTTGTTTGACCATGCTTTAGGTGCTTGCTTCAAGTCATACAGGGCTTTGCATAACCTGCACATAAAATCTGGGTGTGTATCGCTCTCATAACCTGGTGGCTACATCGTGTATACTTCTTCTTGCATATTACCATGCAAGAAGGCATTCTTTACATCCATCTGATATTTGCTATAGCCATAGCAATGACAACTCTCACAATTGCCATTCTTGGAACCGAGCTGAATGTCTCCTCATAGTCAATGCCATAGGTCTGCACATAGCCCTTGGCAACCAATCTCGCCTTATACCTTCTTACTGAACCATCTACGTTATGCTTGATCTTATACACCCACTTACATCCAATTTTCTTCTTTTCCTTAGGTAAAGGCACTAATACCCATGTTGCATTTGCATCCAATTCTGCCATCTCCTCATTCATGGCATCTTCTCATTTTTTAATTTTCAAGTGCCTGCTCAAACAAGTGGGCACCAACTCTTGCATCGCTTTAACCATGTACGTATAATGATGGGATGTATATCCATCATATCTCAACTTGTCAACTAGGTATCTAACCCTCATAGACCTACGTATACCTGGATCACGACAAGGTGTCCTCAAAGTAGCCCTAGTTCTCCTTACACTAGGAGTAACCACAAATGGAATTCCAAGCTCCTCACCAAGGCTCTGCTCAAAGCCCACTAGAGTTACCATCCACATATGAGTGACCTGCTTTGATAGATCAGGCACAAAAGGTTGATCTACCTTTTCCTTCCCTTTGCATGATATATGCGTACCTACATCTGTCGTCATCAACCTGTGTGACCATGGACTAACACTAGATCCACTGCTAGAGGACTCTCCAGGTCCACTAAGCACTTGTGATTGATTTCTACCCTACATGTGGTGCAGTATCAGTACTTCTTACATCTGCATCTTTCGTTGCCTTCACTGCTGGTGCATACCAGCTACTCATCTCATCAAAGATAGCATCTTTGCTTACTCGCATCTAACGAGTGGTAGGGTTATAACATCTATAACCTTTTTGCTCCAAAGCATAAGCAATGAAGATGCATTTCTTTGCCTTTAGATCCAACTTTGTTCTCATTTCATCGAGAACATGCACATGTGCAATATACCCAAACACTTTCAAGTGTGACACATCCGAGTTTATGCTTGTAAACTTTAATTCATGTGTCATACCATGAACAGCTGCAGTGGGGGTCCTATGCATAATGTACATAGTAGTTGCTACTGCTTCTGCCCAAAAATAATGTGGCATATTCTTTTTAGACATCAAGGCACCTGCCACTTCTGTAATGTGCCTATTTTTCCTTTCTACAATACTATTTTGTTGCAAAGTGTACCTACATGTAAATTGACTCTTGATTCCCTGCATAATCAATGAACTCATTGGAGAAATACTCTTCCCCACCATTTGATTTTAGGCATTTTACTTGTATGCCTTTTTCCATCTCAACCAAGTCTTTAAATCTCTGAAAGTGAGCAAACACCTCACTTTTCTCCTTCATGAAATAAACCCACACTTTCCTAGTGTGATCATCAATGAATGTAACATAATACTTGCAACCTACAATTGTTGCAATCTTGGTCAATCCCTATACATCTAAATTGACACCTATTCTATGCATAAACATGGATGCCTTTACCTTAGGTATGTTCACATCCAAAGTAAACATCCTGCCATTTTTATTACCCTTTGCAACCAAGCGACATTGATTTTTGAAGTCTTCCACAAAGTATCCTTGAGAATTAAACCTTACTTGTAGACTCTGCTCAACCATATGTTCAACAAAAACCAAGTTCTTTGTAATATTTGGAGCATAAGTACATCTGTGAAGTACTTCATTTTGTCATCCTACATAGATAATGTCACTTTACCAACATGTGCAATGGGATGCACAGTATCATTACCTGTTTCTACATAACTTGGTTTTTCCATTTTATGCATATCTCTAAACATTCATCGTGACTAGTCCTATGGTTAGAGGCACCAGAATCCACATACCATATATCTTTAGATCTTGACATATCTCTTGTTGTGGAACTAAGCATGTGCTGCATCAAAAATAGCTACTCACTTTTGTCATCTCACCACATAGTTGCCTTGCTGCAACTTTCCACGTTTAATGTCATTTTGCTTTTTAAAGAAGTCCTTTGTCATGTGCCCTGGTTTGCCACAATAATAGCACTCTATGATATTTTCACTCTGATTTCTTTGCCAACCACCTCGGCCCCTCTGGCTCCCCCCATCTTTAGACTAGCCTCTTCCACCTGTGTATGATTGTTGTTGTTGTTGTTGCAAATCATTGGACTATTGTTGTCTATGATTCTAATTTCCATGTCAGCCACCTCTACCTCTGCCTCTACCTGAATTGGAGTAGAAGTCATGTTCTGATGTGTTCTTACTTTGCGAAGAAGAGTCCTCACCTAGAGACTTTTCTTCTATGATCAGCATAGACACTAAGGCTCGAAAGTTGGGTTAGACTAACCTCTTCCACCTATGTATGATTATTGTTGTTGCAAATCATTGGACTATTGTTGTCTATGATTCTAGTTTCCATGTCAGCCACCTCTACCTCTGCCTCTACCTAAATTGGAGTAGAAGGCCTGTTCTGATGTGTTCTTGCTTTGCGAAGAAGAGTCCTCACCTAGAGACTTTTCTTCTATGATCAGCATAGACACTAAGGCTCGAAAGTTGGGAACATTCTCTTTGATTGCAATGGAGGTCTTGAATGGCTTGTACTCTTTGCTAAGCCAATTCAAACAGACACCCACTAAATCATCATCTTCCACTGATACATTAATAGACCCAAGGGATTAAACAATGCCCTTGATCTTTAAAGCATACTCATCTCGATAGACATGCTTTTCTTCTCTCTAGTATGTTGATCTTGTTTGAGCTACAATTTCCTCGCCTTTGTGTTGGTCTGAAATATCTATACTAGGTTTTACCATGCAACTATTGGAGTGTTGGCATCTTGTTTGTGTCATATCATTGTGTTTGTGACCTTGATTGAAAGCCAATGCATGACTTTCCTTGCACCCTGGTTCCAGTCCTTAAATGCCTTTATAACTGTTGGAGTGGCATTCTTTTTCAAACAGCTCTTGAGGCTCCTCATTGTCTCCTTTGACATAGTCCCAACATCCTTTACTCATCAGGAAACTAGTCATTCTGAACTTCCAAGCATCAAAGTTGTTCTTCTCTAGTTTCTCACAATCTGATTAATTCCGTTAGACATGTTTGCCTACAACAAATAGAGAATTTCTATATGTAACCTGTAACACAACAGTATCTTTTGTGACTGCTACAACGATACGTCAGCATAACCTGTATATTACCACATGTGACCAGAGTACATGTTCATACACCCAAGATTAGCAATACATGTACAAACACTATCTACACTCCCAAAATACACTACTGGACTACAATAACCAGATTTTGACCAAAGACAGTTCATTGTCATACCAAAGGTAAAAGAGGGCCATAAGTGCACTATAGTAGGCACACTGACTCAGATTGATGCAATTCTAAATGGGAATTTCAAAGCGTGAAACACAAGTTGTTCACGGCTTGAAATACATTTCATGACGTGAGACATAGTTTGCTGTTTCACAACGTGAAACGGTAGTCCGACAGACACTCAAGCAAAAGAGTTGGAGTAGTGAGTTCACGTGCTGAACTTTTTTCTCTCATGCACTTGAGGTCAAGAAAACTAATTGGGAGAGACGATCTTACCCCTAACGACAGTGCATCTAACCACCACCCAGGATCTTCCTACTAGAAAAGCATTGGTTCAGACCACTCGGCAAGCACTTAATTGAGTGTTGCAACTTGGAGAAATTTGACCACTGTAGAGACCAGTTGTGTGAAGAATCCATGGAAGAAGGGCTAAGGTTCTCCAAAATTGGAGAGGAAAGGAATCCTGCTTCTCTTGTAAAATCCAGCGAAATCTTTGATATGGCTAGGGGATTCATTAGTCTCCAAACCGGTACAGAGGATGAGGCTCAATGGATGGGCAGGGGTCCATCAACGAGCACGGGACACAGTCCAAAACTAGACTTACCAACACATATAGCCCTAACGTCTAGGCCAAGGAACACTAACCCTTTGAGACTTAGTGTAATGACTCATAGGTTCAGGTGGGACAAGGAAACTGCTGCCAAGACGAGTCAAATCTTCTTCCCCACATCTGAGGAATTAGAGGTTGACATAAAGATGGCAGAAGCACAGCGTCAATTGTGGCTTCAGAGCTTATAAGGCAAGAGCTCGATACACAAAGAATGATGGCAAAACAGAGGAAAATTGGTAATTTGAATCTATTACGACGACCTCATTGGCAAGGAAATAGAAATATCTAGAGAAGCCACGGATAACATGGGGATGGGAATGGCAGAAGGAGGGATACCAGCCCTAGAACCCATAAATGAGGAGCCCAAGGCTAATGAAGACCTCGAATGACAAGAAGAAATCTACCTATGACATTTGCCAGAGGAGAGGATCGGCTCTACACAAGAGAGGATATAAATGAAATGATCAATAATTCCTCTTGCAGATCATGAAACTCTTAATTCAATAAAGGCGGGTTGACGCTACTAATGATGATGAGGAATTGCCCAGACCAAGCCATAGAATGTGGGATTATTGAAATGATCAATAATCCCACATTCTTGCAGAGCATGGAACTGTTAATTCAACAAAGGCGGGTTGAGGCCGCTAAAGATGAGCCAAGTGATGAGGAATTTCCCAGACCAAGCTATAGACCCGAACTGGATAGATGGACTTACACAGGTAGAGGATGAGGTTTAGGTAGGGGGGATAGCTCCTCAGAGGCCTATAGTGGATGCCCACAGAGATCTAAATACAGCCACAAGGACGAATCTGTTGAATATGGCTACAGAAATGGGCAAAGGCATGGTTAGGGAACTAGGCACGGCCCTTGAATCTAGACCATATCAAATGAAGCGACACATTATTTCAAAACTTGTGCATAAGTTCTCGGGAGACGGGGACCCAATCCAACACATAAAGATCTTTGAGTCAACATGTGAAACATATGGGCCGGTGAATGATTTGACCATGATGCATGCCTTTTCTCTAACTTTAGAAGGGAAAGCCCGCCAATGGTATCAAAACTTAAAGCCTGAAGATCACGCGGCTTAAGAATGTGTTCATATCGAGCTTTGCTTGAAGTGGTGATCGATGGAGTCTTGTGGCTCAACTCCATAACATCAAGTAAAAAGAAAATAAATCCATGCGGGATTATGTTTCTCAACTCAAGCACCTAAACTCAAGATGCAAACTAAGGGAAAGGCTCTCTTATAATCATTTATTGCCTTGCTTTTAGAGAGGAGTTCGAGATCATAAGATGCATGATTATCTGGTGTTAGCCTAACCGCCTACTCTTGATACATGCTGTAAGTTGGCTATTGAGTATGAAGATAACATGCTTGAGTTGTCGCGCGCAACTAGAAGATGTCAAGGCAACTTCGGTGGTAGCAACATCACGAGTCTCTAGTCATTACGACGCGGGATCCAAGAATAAGGAAGTTGGCAACATGACAGTTGAAAAACTCAGCATTGCCATTTTGGAAAAGTTAAAAGTCATGGATAGGAGAGAAGCATCAAGGAATGCTCATCTCTACCCCCGGAGAGAGTTGATTTGATGCTCAATCTGTAGACAAAATCATACGAGCACTGAATGTCCTCACCTAAGACCGAGGCAGCTACTTTATTGTGCTCACTGTCAAGGACTAGGAAACCATGATACTACCATGTACAGATATTCGAGGATCTAGCCTTTAGCACAATTTCTAGCACCCAGAGGGCCACTAGCTTTACCAACACCATTGATGCAACCTAATGTGGCTGCAGGGCAGCCGAATGCGTCCTACTACCATGTACAGATATTCGAGGATCTAGCCTTTAGCACAATTTCTAGCACCCAGAGGGCCACTAGCTTTACCAACACCATTGATGCAACCTAATGTGGCTGCAGGGCAGCTGAATGCGTCCTACTTACCACAAGGAATGTTCAGGATGCAGAACATGTCGCCAATACCACCACCTATTCTACCACCATAGCCACCACATGCCAAGATCAACCAGGTGTTGATTGAAGAACCCTTGGAAGAGGGGGAAGCTATGCGCAAAGTAGAAGTGAATAATGACTACTACTACGAGGAACCAACTGGGAGTATTATGTCTTACAAAATAGCACGCCAATACCAGTATTTCAAATGTATAGTGGAAGGGAAAAAGACATAAACTCAACTGCGAGAAGGGGACCCATGCAGTGTTATCATTGTAATGTACCTCATCAAGTAGTAGAGTGTTCTCTAAAAAATGTGGCTAATGCTGGTGAAACTCAACCGATAGCAGTGTAGACCAATATCAAACTCAATCAGGTGACTCAGATAACTGACTATGAAATCTAACTCAGTCATCTTGCTTCAGATAGTTGACTCCGAAAGTCTGATTCCGTAAGATGATTCACCTACCCAGCTAATGTAGATAGCTGGCTCTAACAGCAGCAGCTGATGACCCAGCTACCCAGCTGATGTAGATAGCTGACTCTGAGAGCTGATTTAGCCAACTAGATACAAATAGCTGACTCGGAAAGCTGATTCAACCAACTGATGTAGATAGCTGACTCCAAGAACTAATTCAAACGGATGAATCAGACACTTGATTTAGACATCTGATTCAAATAGTCGATTCAACATTCTAATTTTGCATTCGGATTCCGTCAATTGATTTAGTAAACTTGGCCACCTATACTATATCCCACAGGGCGATAATCACACTCATTGGACTCATAGTCACTTTAGGTGGGCTAGGATCTACTAATATATAAGGTATGTGCATTGATCCATCCCTAGGATGAGATAAAGTCGACGTCCCAATAAACTCAGAATAGATGCTGCATTGGCTATGGTTGGACCTATGAAAAGCCAACTTTCTGAGTCCTCCCTCACTGCATCTAGTAATATGGGGCTTGGTTGGATTGGTTCCAAAGGCAGAGGGACCGAATACAGTTCTACCTTGGACAAAATCTGAGGATTTCTCACTAGTTCTATATTGAATTGGCTTTGGGATAGGGTCTGGGATATGCTTAGGCATGGTTCGTGGTTTGTACTTGACTATTTGCTCTAACATTGGCTCTAGTTTAGCCCATAGGGTCCTCACAAGCTCTTGGAGTTCTTTGATTCTCTCTTTCTCCAATACGGGGTTGAGGTACTCCTTGAGTTTCTTCGGAAGGTTTTTATAGTCTATGGGTTTCTTTTTTTGGGTGGGCAGAGCGAGAGAGATTACTACCTGCCTCTGCACAAGGGAGGCAACTTCAGAGTTCTCATTCAAACCGCCTTTGATGATCATGACATCATTGCACTTAATAACTGATCGTGCATTGTGTGTATGTGTGCTGTTCTCAAGGTCTCCTTCTTCTAGACCTCTGGTTTTGGGTCATTGGTCTTTTTAGGCGCTACTATAGCTTTTGGGGCTTGCACCTCTAGCTATTTAATTGCTTGTTTCAAAGTTGAAGCCTAGGCTTTTTTCTTATTGGTAGCCTTGGTGGACATTCCTTTGGCTTCTATCTTCATCTTGGCTTTAAGCCTTGTAATTACATTAAGGGAGATTGTGTAAATAAGTCCCTCCTTACACACTTAATAGGTTAAGGCTCGTCAAAGTGGAGGCAAATGTTTCTACCACCATGGGGACAATCGTCACTCTATTGGAACAATCCTTGTAGTCATGGTCAAATTTGCACTTATAGCATGTCCCCCTATTAGGAATTACACTGGAGTTGGGCATGGGATTTGGAGCTCTAGGACCACTCAAGAGATTTGGTGCAAGGTGTTTTTGAGGGTACTCCACAATATGGTGTGGGCCTTTGTATTGAAAACATTGCATTAGTGGCGTACATACCATATTGTGAGGGTACTCCACAATATGGTGTGGGCCTTGGTATCAAAAACATTGCATCAGTGACCTACGTACCATATTGTTAAGGTCTCTTGTTCTTTGTTGTACCATAGCCTCAAATAGAGAGGTGTAGTCTATGGGTTAACCTTGGTCAGGATACCTATAAGGATTATACTGTTACTCCTCATGTGAGTCTTTTTGGTCATAAGACTCATAGCTCTCTTGTCCTTGGGTTTCTATTTCTATGGGTAGGGTACTACTGTACTATGGGCCACGAGTACTACTGTACTAGTGCGGTTCTTGGAGGAACCGGATAGGGTGGTAGTCTTAGAGGTGGATTTGGAAATTTGGGATGATCTATACATACCTAATGGTAAAGGGCTTTGATATGTAGGCACTAAAGCTGAGGAGTGACTCATGGGGGGGCTGGTAAGGCCAATGGTTGCCTTGGCATAGGGAGCATCTTTTATGGTGCTAGAGTCCACCCAGTTAGATTTCCTTAGTACCAAAAATGAGCTATGTCATGGTTCCCATGGCACTGGCAATGAGTACAATATTGTTGTTGGCTCGGACTTAGAATTGAGCACTCCGTACTTGTATGGTTTTAGTGGTGGTAAATTATGCACCAAACCATATCTCTTTGTGTGGAAATAGATGTGGGTGTCTTGCTTGAGGTGCTGGCTCTAGGAATGGCCTTGAGGTTGCCCTTGGGGCTAGCCATGCCCATTGCTAGCTTAAACAGTTGAGCAAATTCTCTGCTAACTTGTCCATGCATAAGTCCTTGACTAGGACTCTAGTTGGTGCTGGTTGTGCACCCTTGGATGATGAGGTGTTAGATGATGTGTCCCCTATGTCTTAGTTCAGGTGGATGCCTTCTACATCCTTATCTTGGAGATTGTCTACCAAGTCTATTGCCTTGTGGACCTATAGAGATGGTCATGATGCCTCTTGCTCTTAAGATCGATCAATGCATGATAAGTCATTAGGTGCTGCAGGTATTTAGTTCTAGCAATGTAATCCCATATTGTTTTGCCCTCATCTTGCTTCTTGAGGTTATAGATCTATGAGATAGGGCTCCATTTGGGTCCATTGGGCAAAAATCGTACAATGAATATGTGTCTCAAGGCCTTGTATAGTTGGTCTTTTCAAGTGAGTTTAGTGATCTAAACAATTAGCGTGCTTTGCCTTCAAGGCAAAGTCTAAATGAGTAGATCTTGGTGGGATTATCAATCTATCCCATGGTCTCACAAATTTGATCGAACTTCTCTAGGTACTGAACTAAATCTCCAATTCTATCAAATTTGGTCATCATCCTTGAGATGTGGATTAGCTGGGTTTTTCCCAACTCTGAGCCTCTAAGGGTTGCAACTCCCTTCCCATTTCAAATGCCATGTCTTCTATGTATGCAAATGGTAGTGGAACGTAAGGGAGTGGTTGCATGAAATCCTCTATCTTAGAGTTTGGGATTTCTTGCCATTATGGGGTTGGGCTCTGTGATTTCTAATGTCACTTCTCCTTCACCCCATCAGCTTACTTTGTGGCTTCTCCTGGTTCACTACTTTGGCTAAGGACACGTTCTATTTTCTATCTTTTTTGCATAGCATGATTGCTTATTTTGGTGGTGCATTTAGGTAGGTAGGTGCTTGCATCTTTCAAGCACATGCATTATGCACCTTTTATATGATGTTCATCCATGCACTTGCATTGGCATGTCATTTAGGACTTTTCAAATGGAACCTTACCATTGACAACCTATTTTTCCACTCCCACACATCTTTACCATGTTGCTGCTTTTGACACCAATATCGCCATCTACTTACCCTTGCGGGCCACCTATCATTGCTAGGTCCAACGATATACCTAGAACTAAGAGGGGGGAATGTTATCCCTTAGACACACCTTGGGTTAACAACAAGGACCTTTGGAAACACATAAGGACCTAGAAAACGACATACTTGAAGATGTCCACATCGAAGAATAAGCGGCGAGTCTCATCAACAAGAAGTTAAGGGTGCTTGTAGTAAACAAAGAGTGGCCATGGACACGAAGAAAAAGCTTTGGAAATAAGCAATGTCTACCCAAAGCGAGACTTATGCACTTAAAGTCTCACACCTACACTTCATGTTGTACCCAAAGAGGATGGTATGCCTTGTGTAAAGGCCACAATCCTATGCACTTCATGATTATATTTGAAACACATCTCATTACACCTTAGTCTTGAGTTGGCCGCCTAACTTATTAATAAGTGCAGACGCCCAAGGCCAATAAGTGGCATGTATAAAAGACACTTTTATACACTTTTTACTAATGAGAAAGGGTCATTCTCTTGGGTCTAGTTTTGTGGCCAAGCTCTCTTGTGTTCTTGTGCTCTTGTGCTCTAGTTCTCCCACGCTCTTGTGCTCTTGTGTTCTAGCTCTCTCAAGCTCTTGCTATCTCTTTAGTGGTCTATGTGTGTGCGTGCGTACGTGCATGTGTGTGTGTGCATGTGTGCATGCGTGTGTGTTAGACTAGCATACATGGTGCCAGTGTGCACAGTGTGTGAGAGAGTTTTCCCACGGAGAACCATTGTCTTGTTTTTCCCACGGAGAACCATTGTCTTGAAGTGCTTCCTTGAACTGGATTGGAGTAAAGAGGATTGGCTCTACTTTGAGTGTTGTTAGTGTGACAAAGGAGTGAAGGCTTCTATAACTGGTGGCACCACATTAGGTGTTTCCCCTCTCATGAGTTAACGAGGAGGCGGGTTAGCTACCAAATCCCCCACGACAAGAAAGGTAAGAACATGGTCGTCTCTTTCTAGTTTTTGCTAGCACTCGTGGTGTGTTCTGTCACTTTTCCTCTCTCTCTCTCTCTCTCTCTCGACTCTATCTATATCTCTGAGAGTCTATCTCTCTATCTCTAAGAGAGTCTTAGAAATAGAGAGACTCTCTTAGAGACAGAGAGACATACTCTCAAAGATAGAGAGAGAGAGTGTGTGTGTGTTCTATCTCTGTCTTTAAGAGAGTCTCTCTATCTTTAAGATTCTCTTAGAGATAAAGAGACACACTCAGAGATATAGAGAGAGACTAGTCTTAGAGACACAGAAACTCTCTTGGCTTAGTCTCAACTAGCCAATAAGAGTTGTTCTTAGTAGGGCTGGTTGAGGAGGTAACATAGGAGGTGGAATCTCCATGTCCCTATAAGGATCCATAACGATGATTGCGGCATAAGCTACATTTGCACCACTAGGAGGTGGTGCTAGGCTAATGGTTGAGGAGGTGTTGGTAAAGCTTGCATTCTCATCATTATCTAGGCATGATAGTAGTTGGATGATTTGTGGTTTTTTGTATCTTTTGTAATATCCACACCATTGATTTGTCCTAGCTCTTAGAACTAGACATTCATGAGCTCTATGTGGTTGCTTCTACAAATAGAACACTACGTCATCTCACGTCTAGGAGCTAAATGAGGATTGCTTGTCTCTCTCTTAGATCGACTTTAAATACTCATTCAAGTCCTTTGATCACAATGTTTGCTATGTCATTGGCACTCTTGGGTGCTTCAGACTTCTTTGAATCATGGCTGCTAGGCTCAGTTTTGGTTAATGATTCTGACCCAAGCCTATCTGATGGGATGCCTATAAAGTTGTTGTGAAAGTCTATGGCATCTAAGAAATAGCCCACTAGTGTTCAATGGCTTTTGGAATATAACACATCATGTAGTTGCTTGCTTCTCAATGCTTACAAGAACAATGAGATTAGCCTAGTTTGGCTTGATTTTTCCTCAGCAAGGCATCTAATGTTCAAGCTTTATAAAATCTCTCATAGCTTTATGCTCAATTTTCTTGAATTAATAGGCTGAGTTATAGAGCTGTGCTTGATTAGAGAACCCTATTGTAAACACTAGCTCCAAGTCCTCTTTGTGTGAGTCTTCTAGAATTTAAAACCAAAGCAAAGTTGAGTTATAGAGCTATGCTTGATTGGAGAACCCTATTGTAAATGCTAGCTCCAAGTCCTCCATGGTTTCTCTTTGTGAGTCTTCTAGAATTTAAAACCAAAGCATTGCTTTCTAGGGTTAAGCCAAACATATCTATCTTTGTTTGAGGATCGGCCACTCTTTTTATTGTACAGATTTACTTGGAGGAGCCAAATGGACGTAGGGATCTCCCATTCTATTGAAATTTGAAATAATCTTGGCCATAAAGAGGGTCTTATCTTGGAATGACCATACTCAACTTCCTCTCTCATTCCCCTTATGAGTCTGCCTGACTACTGCCAAAATAACATTTGTATTTATTCTCATCTCTAGAGCTATATGAGTTCTTGCCCCTATTTCAATTGGTTTTGCTATTAACTTGGGAGCCATTTGTGGCCATGTGCATGGGTACCTGAGTATAGGATGGTCCTGCATAACCATAGGTTGGACATATTTCCATGCATATCTACATAGAATATTATGTCCATCGATTGAAGTGACTGCTTTTGGGTTGCCTATCTAGTTCACAGCCTAGCAATGCTAGAAGTGGCCATCGTTCCAAGAGCACCCTGTTTTGGTCACGGTAGATTAGAACATTTGTAGTCTCACAAGAACCATTTGAGTTTGAGCTCATTCCCCTGCACTCTGGTTGATCGCTTGTCTCTCCCTCATTGTTTGACGAGCTATTTGAGCCCTTTCATCCTTTCTTGATGATTCAATAGGATCTCGTTGATCGCTCATCTCTCTCTCATTGTTTGATGAGCTACTTGAGCCCTTCTTGATGATTCACTTATGACTAATTGATGCTAACTAGGCTCCATTGTCACTTGTGAAAGCTCTATAGGGTTTATACCCCATAATACCGAGCTAGTCTCTTCTATTGTGAGAAAGACTCTTGGTCTGGTTCTAAGCTGGTGTCTCATGGAATTAGGGAGGCTAACTCTACACGTGCTCTAGTACCATTCACTAATGTCGGAACATGAGATAAAGTCTTGTATTTGAAGATAGGATTAGAATAGGAGACCGAGTGATGATTTGGCCTAAATGCAAATGCATAAGCACCTGATCAATGCCATAATCGCTTAACTAAAAGTCTTTTTATAAGTATTTTTTTCTTTTTAAATATTTTTATGAGTTTTTATATTTTTGGGGCTCAACAATCTAGATATATTGGATTGGTGATCCGAATTACAGACAATCTGAAACTATGGATGATCCTATTTTAGTCAACGATCAAAATTGCAACAATCCAAAAAGTGGGACAATATGAAAATAGAGATGATCCAAAAACTTGAATGATCTAAATTTGGATCAATCTTAACTGGTCAACAATCCTAAATGTGGGTCGGTGAGAATGGACTATGATTGGGATCTGGATGATGTATTTTTTTGGAATCAACAAAGTTTGAACAATCTAAGTATAGGATCAACGATCTAAAATTTTGAGTCACACAATCCTATAATTGGATGATATGTTGTGATCGGCATTAGGATTGGTGAGATGGGATTGATGATCTGAGTTACATAGGATTGGTGATCTGGATTTGGAATCGATGATCCAAAATGGCATTAATGTAGTCGATGCACTCTCAGGTGCAACTGGGGGTCTTTACACTACTTTAGTCCCTCTTATAAGAGAACATTTGCTATGTACCCTTGACAGAGTCATTTTGTTAGTTTAAGTGTGTATAAATAAAGATAATTTACTATAGATGTCCCTCCACTACCCACTTTCAAATCTAGTTAATGATTCGAATTTTGGATTGATGATCCCGATGCTAGACAATCCAAAAATTGTCGATCATCCAAAAATTGTCGATCATCCAAAAATTCCAGTGAGCAAAAAACATGGTTTTTTAAAATTTTAATGTATTTTTAAAATTTTTAACATTATAGTGATGCTTAGTAACACTCAATGCCATGTTTATCAACTTAATGCTTCAAAAAACAACTACTAAGATTAATGGCATAATTCAGCTAGATGTGGGAAAAAATATCAAAAATGCTAATGTACACTAATTTCCTAATCGATCTAAGGCTAATGCTCATGGTAGTGAACGAAATTAACCAAATGGAGAGATGACTTACCTCAATCGCACTTGGGAGAGCTTTCTCTTTGTTTCAACACTCTTATGAGATAAATAATAGATTAAATAAATCAATAAAAAATAAGAAAAGGTTATGGTTAGAAACAAAGCTTACTCTAATCACACAATTCCACTCTTAAACCATAAATCACACACACAAACACTCTAATCACTCAATACCCTATTCTAGAACACTCTAATCACTCAATACGCACATAAACACTCTAATCACTCAATACCCTATTCTAGAACACATTTTCTTAGCATTAAACCATGGATTTGTATCCAAGAGCAAGATAAGGTGAGAAAAATATAAGCTTTTTGAGAAGAAAATGGTTCTACTTCCTTCTCTCATCCAAGACTCCTTTGATCCTCAATAGGCACCACTTGTTTATGTTAAGAACTTTGTCAGGACCTTTATGACCCTTGGAGAAGAAATTCTAATTCTCGACACCAAAATTAGAGCATAGCATAGACTTGCAAAAATTAAAAAGCATAGACCTTTAGAAACAAAATTAGATAAATAAACAGAGAGGAAATAGAGTAGAGATTACTGTCAACACAAGATTGGGTTGAAACTCCCCTAATATGAAACCATAAAAAGATTTTCACGTGTTTTCCAAAATTTCTCATAGTGGTCCAACACATGTTTCAACCAAGATTAATACATAATATTCCACTTAATCATCGCCTACATCCAAAATAATATTAGTCAATATACATAGCTGACTAAACACATTAGTCAATGTACATAGGTGATTAAACACATTAGTCAATGTACATAGGTGATTAAACACATTAATCCTGACCATATCATACTAGCGTACACAATTGATTAAACATATTAATCCTAGAAAAGGATATAAATAAAAAGCACATTCAAATAAAATATCCTGAAATAAAATAATGGGAGTTCCCATAGAGGTTATGACTACTAACATTCCCTCTTGCTCGGGTTGCAATTGACCTGAATTGTGTGGATGGTAAGAGAGGATGAGATTTTGTATGAACGGATAAACTTTTCTGGCATTCATTTAGAATCTTCAATAGGATGGATCTTGAAATTCACAAGATACTTAACATAAGTGTTACATGTGCATGTAGTGATGGTATCATGGTGGCTAATAATAAACTTAGGCACAAGATGTTCTTTATCTACCAATTCCGGAGGTTGTTCTAATGTAGGATGAGAAGGTAGAGGTACTCTAAAAGGATGAGAAGGTAGAGATCCTCTAAAAGGTCCCAAAAGACTAATATGAAAAGAGTTATGAATATGCCAAATAGAAGGTAGCTCCAACTTATATGCATTATCATATATTTTTACAATTATCTTGAAAGGTCCATAAAATCTAAGAGCTAACTTAATTGTAGGATTGGTCTCTATGGATTTAAGTCTTCTTTTCTCAATACAAAGAATCACATAACACCTTCATTGAAGATGGCATGTTTGCATTTATTATTCACGTACTTCATGTATTTCTCTTAAGCTTTTTGAATATTCAATTTTACTAACTCATGAATTTGGTCAAAGTCTTTAACAAAAGAATCTGCAGCCTCTATAGAATAGTGCTAGAAGTTGGCAGAGCCTTACCATAGACTATCTCAAATGGTTCTTTCTTAGTAGCAAAACAGGAGGACAACTATTATATGTGAATTACAGAATATGTAAAATAAAGTAGTCCAAAAATCATTACGAAACTTTCTATCTCTACCAAAAACGTATAACCTAAGCAAATCAAGAATAGTGCTATTTGTTAGTTTGGTTTGTCCATTAAATTCAAGATGAAAAGCAGTAGAGAAATCAAGTTTTATCCTAAGATTATCAAACAAAGTAGTTTAGAATTCACTACAAACCTTTCTATGTCTATCCGGTACAATGACATTTGGTAAACCATGATGCACAAACAATTGTTTATTGAAAATACGTGTAGCTTAATAAGTAGTCCGATGCCTTTTTGTAAGCAATAAAGTAAGCATGTTTGCTAAATCTGTCTACTATAGTCCAAATCATATCATTCTTGCTAGAAGTCAAAGGAAAACTAGTGATAGAATCCATACTTATCTGTTACTATGGTTCATTAGGAATAGGTAAAGACATAATCAAACCAAATCTCTTTCGTTTATGACTCTTAATCTTTTGAAAAACAACACATCTAAAAACAAACTTAGAAACATCTTTACTTATAATAGGCCAAAAGAAATCTTTTGCAACTATCTGCAAAGTAGGGGGATGGTCACCAAGGGAGCTTAGCGGAGGGAGATTTGAAGGGAGATTTTCTTAGCTACCCTCTCTCTCTACTTAAGCACTCTCTCTCTAACTATTACCACCACCATCTCCGCCCTCTACCTCCCAGCCCAGCCCCCTACCTCCCAGCCCAGCCCAGCCCCCTCCACTACCAACCTTGCTCTCCTCTCTCCCTTGTCTCACTCTCCCCTCTCTCTCTTTTTCTCTCTCTCTATTATGTTTCTTTGCTCTCTCTCTCTCTACCTTGCTCCCCCTTTCTCTCTCTCTCTCTCTCTATTACCATCTTTCCTTCCTCTCCTTTGCTCTCTCCAACCATCTCACATCTTTTCATTACTATTCTCTCTCTCTCTCTCACATCTTTTCATTACTATTCTCTCTCTCTCTCCCTTATCTCACTCCCTTGTCTCACTTGTCTCACTCTTCCCTCTCTCTATTCTTCTCTTTCCTCTTCTCCTCCTCCTCCTCTCGCTCTCTCTCTATCCATCTCTTCACTCACTCTCTATATCCTCCACTCTCTACCTCTCTCTATCCTTCTCTTTGCTCACTCTCTCTATCCTCCCTCCCTCCCTCTCTCTCTCTCTCTCTCTCTCTCTCTCTCTCTCTCTCTCTCTTTATTCTTCTCTTTGCTCACTCTCTCTATCCTTCCGAGGATGGTCACCGAGGGAGCTTAGCGGAGGGAGATTTGGAAGGAGATTTTCTTGGCTACCCTCTCTCTCTACTTAAGCACACTCTCTCTAACTATTACCACCACCATCTCTGCCCTCTTCCTCCCAGCCCAGCCCACAGCCCCCTCCACTACCAACCTTTCTCTCCTCTCTCCTCTCTCCCTTGTCTCACTCTCACCTCTCTCTCTTTTTCTCTCTCTCTATTATGTTTCTTTGCTCTCTCTCTCTCTCTCTCTCTCTCTCTCTCTCTCTACCTTGCTCCCCCCCCTCTCTCTCTCTCTCTCTCTCTCTCTCTCTCTACCCCTTGCTCCCCCTCTATCTCTCTCTCTACCTTGCTCCCCCTTTCTCTCTCTCTCTCTCTCTCTCTCTCTCTCTCTCTCTCTCTCTCTCTCTCTCTATTACCATCTTTCCTTCTTCTCTTTTTCTCTCTCCAACCATCTCACATCTTTTCATTGCTATTCTCTCTCTCCCTTATCTCACTCCCTTGTCGTCTCACTTGTCTCACTCTCCCCTCTCTCTCTATTCTTCTCTTTCCTCTTCTCATCCTCCTCCTCCTCTCTCTCTCTCTCTATCCATCTCTTCACTCACTCTCTATATCCTCCTCCTCTCTCTCTCTCTATCCATCTCTTCACTCACTCTCTATATCCTCCACTCTCTACCACTCTCTATCTTTCTCTTTGCTCACTCTCTCTATCCCCCCCTCTCTCTCTCTCTCTTTATTCTTCTCTTTGCTCACTCTCTTTATCCTCCCTCTCTCTCCATCTCTTCGCTCTCTCTCTTTATCCTCCCTCCCTCTCTATCCATCTCTTTGCTTCAGTCTCTATAGCCTCCTCTCTCTCTTTTTATACTTCTCTTTGCTCACTCTATCCTTATCTTTGCACACTCTCTCTATCAATCCCTCTCTCTCTCTCTCTCTCTCTCTCTCTCACTCTCTTTGTCCTCCCTCTCTCTCTCTCTCTTTACACACTCTCTCAATCCTCCCCCCCCCCCTCTCTCTCTCACTCTCTCACTCTCTTTGTCCTCCCTCTCTCTCTCTCTCTCTCTACACACTCTCTCAATCCTCCCCCCCTCTCTCTCTCTCTCTTACTCTCTTTGTCCTCCCTCTCTCTCTCTCTCTCTTTACACACTCTCTCAATCCTCTCTCTCTCTCTCTCTCTCTCTCTCTCTCTCTCTCTCTCTCTCTCTCTCTTTGCTCACTCTCTCTGTCCTCCTGCGAGGAGAGGGAGGGGTCGGTCTGTGTGAGAGAAAGAGAAAGGGAGGGAGGGAGGCAGGAGACGTTCCATGAGAGAGACAAGAGAGGGAGGGAAGGGGTGGTCCATGAAAGGTAGAGGGAGGGGCCAATCTGTGTGTGAGAGAGAGAGAGAGGGCGAGAGGGGGGGGCTTGTCACGTTTGAGTTGAGGGGGGCGTGGCTTGTTGCGTTTGAGTTGATAGAGGGGGCCGACGCATTTTAGTTGAGAGAAAGGGGACAAACAACCACACTAAGGGCCCTCAAAAAGGGCAACAATCGCTGTTATTAAGCGACCGTGAGAAAAGAGAAAAGGAGATGAGAGAGAAGGAGAGGGAACGAAAAGGGATAGAGAGAGAGAGAGGAAAAAGGATAGAGAGAGAGGGGGGGAGGGGTCGGTTTGTGAGAGAGAGAGAGAGAGAGAGAGAGAGAGAGGGAGAGAGAGAGAGAGAGAGAGAGAGAGGAAGGGAGGGAGGGAGGCAGGGGGCGCTCCGTGAGAGAAAGAGAGGGAGGGAAGGGGTGGTCCATGAGAGAGTGAGGGAGGGGGAGAGAGAGGGTGGTCTGTGAGAGAAAGAGAGGGAGGGAAGGGGTGGTCCATGAGAGAGTGAGGGAGGGGGAGAGAGAGGGTGGTCTGTGAGAGAGAGATGTTAACCCATTCCTAGCGTTAATAAAATCTACCGCCATTATCTTACATCAAGGAGTCACGATAGATACACAAAAAGGGTCATACATTCAAGATATGAAGCAATGGTGTCCAAAGTTACTTGGACGGGTGCCCGTAATGGTGTAACGGAGTATTTTGTGGCAATTCCCACTTCAAGAGTGTGTGGTAGCAAGTTAGGATGAAGTCCTACATGATGTACTTCATGGATATATTTGCTCGAGAGGCACAGTGGAATTGCTTCCCAAAGAGTTGTAGAGCTTGGAGACTTCAAGGATTACAAGCTCGGCCATTGGAAAGATCCTCATGACAGTTGCGGTTCACTAGGTAATCTCTTGTTGGATGTAATTCAACGGGGGTTAGAGTGAGCCATAACATTTTTGGCACCACTGCCGGGGGGAGCCATCCCTTGGCTTCTTCCATCATTTTTCCTCTAATCTACGCATTGCCCATTTTCCATTATCTTGATTAATGGTTTCCCATGAAAAAGATGTGGATTTGATGGTGATATGTGTGTGATTTGGTGTAGAATAGCTATATTTTTGTTTTTGTAAAGAATGCTTTTTGCTTAATTTTTAGCTTAATTTATTATTTTTGTTGTTGTTATTGTGGTTTTTCATGTTCTTAGGGCTTGCACATAGTTTGTATTAGGATTAGTTTACATCCATTGCATCAAACAATGCAATAGAATGCAATTTTTAGTGAATGTTAGCTCTCTTAGTGTTAAACATAGAACTAAGATCATTAATTTTAGTTCAGTTGTGTGTTTTTTGTTGAAATTGTTTGCATTAGATTGTTAGCAAGCATTGGGAGTAGCTTATTCTTTCAAAAAATTTTCTAAAACCATAAAAAACCCTTGAATTCGACTAATTTCTCTTAATGGATTGGTTTTTATCCATTAAGGGTAATTAATCTTGTTCAAGAGGTAAAAATTTTAGAAAATGTGTTAATTGGGGCCTAAATTGATCATATGAGTAGTAGAAATTAGTGTTTTGAGTGTTTTGAGAGCATCTAGATGCATCAAAACACATCATTACATCAATTTCTTCATTAATTTGAGGAATTTGACTCTGCTTAAATTTGCCTTAATAGAGGAGACCAAAATTAAGAGTCTAATTAATCTCCTATTTTAGATTAATTTACACATTTGTTGATGCACATAGATTAGCATTGCCTTACTCTATCCAATGATGTGCTCAATTGTGTGAATTAATTAGGGATTAGTGGTTAATTAGAGTCTTTGCTTAATGTACAAGAGGAAAAGATTAGTGAAAGGATTAATCTTTGATTAATTCATAATCAATTTTTTACATAACTCATTAAGACTAATGAGCATTCAATGAGTAAATGCCCATGGGTTGTCAAATTGTCCATTTTGGGGATCATTTATAAAGAGTGTAAGGGGTGTCATAAAAAGGTTGACTTTTTTTATTCCCACTTACCTTTTTGGGAAATGTCCATATCTCCTTAATTTTGAATTCAAAAAAGATCCCCGAAAAAAGGAAATTCATATTTCCCACTAGATTGCAAAAAAAGAAAAAAAATCGAATTTAACTTTTCTGTGAAGTCCGCTTTACGGCGTGAAACACTCCATTTACACTCTCGCAAAAAAAAATCGAATTTATCTTTTCCGTGAAGTTCGCTTCATGGCGTGAAACACTCTGTTCACGCCCTCGCAAAAAGAAAAAAAAATAGAATTTAACTTTTTCGTGAAGTCCTTCGCTTCACAGTGTGAAACCCTTCATTTACGACGCGATAATTTTTTTTTCAAAATTGATAAAATTTGTGAAATCCACTTCACGTCGTGAACTGCACCCTGCTAGTTCATGTGAAAGGGGGTCCGTCGGCCAAAAAAAGACTTTGAAAAACACCCCTGTTTGGAGGCCTGTATCTCCTAAACCGTGTATCTGATAAAGGCGCTCTAGGGCTCATCGAGAAGCTGACATCGAGCTCTTCAACTTTGGACTTGGCTGTCCGAAGTCAAAATTGATCATTTTGGCCTCCAACCAACGGCCTCAAAATTAGACCTAAAAATCGAGGCAAAAAACAGTCTAAAAAGCAAGAAAAATCGTAAAAAATAGTGCAAAAACGACGTTGAACCATACTCGGGCTACTTTTTAAGGGTCTAAACGACAAAATCACGAATGACTCAGGGAAACAAAGTTGCAGTACTCCAAAAATACTACAACTCTCTCATACATAGTTTTTCAAAATTCCTTTAAGAACACCCTCAAAAACGTTTTGCGAAACAAGAAACAAATTCCCATAAATTTTTTTTGTCTTGAGACAGTGATGGAAAATAGGTTTTAGGACCTCCTCTTCCATCTGGGAATTTACTAGCATGCACTTTTTTCGGAAAAATATCTCAGGTTCACGTGTAGCGCCTAAGCTAATTAGGGCGATCGGACACCCATTTGACCCAATGAAGAGAATGCCAGGCCTCTTGAGGCTGTAAACAGGCTATGAGAAAATATAAAAAGCAAAAAAAAAAACACACGTGTGCTTGCTCATTAAGGAGAAATTACGCAATCAGACATGGCAACGATAGAGGGATTACTAGGGATCACACAAGGACTGAACCCAATGGCTGACATCTTCGAGCCATTGAGATCTATGTCGCAAATGCACCTCCCAATACCATTGTACATGCCCATAACAAGCGTGTCATCGGGTTTTACACCACCTGTCACTTCGATCCCACCGGGCTTTGGTCTCTTACCTAACATTCCCACAAATCCTATAAGTACCAACTCTTTCCTGGATGCCCACACCTTGGACATATTGACTAGTCTAGGAAGGGGGGTAGCCCAAGGACTTAGTGAGTCTCTCCCAACAAGAGCACTCACATACGGCCTTAGTGAATCATACGAAATACGACCGTACGGATTTTCAAAATCATGGGCAAATACGACAAAACAACAGACCCTGTTCAATTCATTCAAATGTTTGAACAGAGATGTGAAGCCTTTGGAAATCCCAATTGTCCCACCAAGGTACATGCATTGAACCTATGCTTAGAGAGAAAGGCTAGTCGATGGTTCATCACATTAATGCTGTGGCAAGACCAACTTCAGAACCTTGAAAACAACCTTTATCCATGGCTTTTCCAGACAAGGTGATCGGTGGAGTGCAGCAAAAGAACTCTATTCAATTGAGCGTAAACCAAATGAATCCATTAGAGAATTTATCCTACGGATAAAACTCTTGGACTCACGATGTGAGTCATAGGAAAAATTAAACGTTTTTCAATTGAAGAGATGTTTCATGATGGGCTTAAAGAATAACAACTTACACAACTTTATCATTGTATCCAATCCGAAAACATTCGATCAATGTTGTAACAAAGCAATATGTTTAGATGACAACATGCTGGAAGATGATCATGCTACAAGGTGTTCCTCATCTAAACCAAGTGAAGCAATGTCAGAAGAAAGATCGATCTTGGAATTGTCATTCCTCGAATTCTATGCTGCCTTGCTTAAAAACTTTCAATCGACATCTCTAAGAGAGGATGAGATCCTTCAAAACCAAACATCCTTAATGCCTCTACAAGTGAGGAACGAAATGCCTTGTGTTGAGTGCAATCACTATGACCATCCCAATCCCCATTGTGCATACAAGGCACCTATTTTTCTATACTGCATATATTATAAAACCTTTAATCATGATACCAAAAAGTGTCCCACTTCATCCATAATTGACTCAAAACCTCCATCTCCTGTGCACCAACAAATAGAAATAGTCCAAAGGGTAGAAACTGCTCCAAAAGCAGTTAATCAAACACTTCAGTGTTTCTATTATCGTGGACCTCACAAGGTGGCAGACTGCACAATTTGGAATACTTCGATGCCCATAGTCATTGACAGTTTGCAACCCATGTGTGAACGAAAATAGACAATGGTCTTGCAAGAGGAGCCAATGGACAAAGCATTGAAGTTCGAGGTTACTTTAGCTATACTACTGAAACAATCGGTGGAGATGTGGAATTTACATTCCATGTCACCCTAGATTCCCTCGAGTATGATGTCATCCTTGGTGGAACTTGGATATGTGACTCGTATTCAATAGATGAATCCATGCAAATAGTCACCTTGAACACTCCTGCAGGCAATGTACAATTGCTATTACAGGAGGAAGAGACCTTGGAGGAGTTGGAACTTCCAACATATCTTACTGAAAAGATCCCTAGGATTTTGGTTGGATTGAAAATTTCAAATAAAATTACCACAACTCAAGCACAACGAAGTTCAATGCTAAAACCTCGCAATCAATAGCTATTCTTGGAGAAGTTCCCACAACGCAACCATCTATTTCTCACAAGAAACTCAAAGGAAAAGCCCCAGAGCCTATACCTCTTCATCGAGACAAACCCCACTAAAGGAGACAACCGCATGCTCGAAAGCCTCATCATCGACAGCCACTCCACAAGAGACTCTATCCTCATCATCGTCAAAAATGCCCATGAGTCTCAAACCTGTAGCCTCAGTGCCAACCAAAGTCAAGGAGGGCCCCAAACTTCCACATCAACCCAAAAGAAACTCCACCAAGACAACCAAAATCAAAGTATCTTAATAGTATCGAGATGTGGGTGGAGAAGTAGCTACTTGTTGCTCAAGGCTACTACGAAGATGCCAATCAAATTTGGGTGCCTCGACAGTCAAAGCCTCTTCCTCAATATAAAACTCAGAGGCCAAAGAAAAAGGCAAATACTCAACACCGTCCACAAAAGCCAAAGAAAAAGGCAAATACTCAACACCATCCACAAAAGCCTATGCAAGTTCCTCAAAGAACTCCACCAAGTCAACAAGTGTGGGTACCAAAAACATTACTACAAGCACAAGGGTACTACCAAAGTAATACCAAAGCTTGGATTCCCAAGCGCGTCACAAAGTCCCCTAAGCTTGCACAAAGAAGGAAGCCTCAGCACCAAGCACATCAGCCACACCAGTTTATAATGTTCAAAGAGAGGTGCCTGTGCATGTGTTTCAACAACAACAAAGATACTATGATGGTAATCCAAACATACGGTTGCCAAAATTGAACAACGTGAAGAAAACCTCACCAACGGACTTCAACCCCAACAGCTTCACCTAAAGTTTGACAATAATGGAGGCCCAAGCAACACCAACCAAGTCACTCAACTACTCTCGTGCACTCAGCACCTACACAAGAGCTTGTGTGTCCAAGCAACCAACCGGTAGTCTTACCTGCTGCCTCGACAACATTTGAGCAACAAATTCAAGAATCAATACCCACGTCTCCAATGGATACTTATGAGCACATCAAAGACAAACTCACATGCTCTTGTCACCCCTCTGGATATGAAGTGTAAGTGCACAAGAACTTGTTGCTCGCACGTTATGCCCTAGATGACCCATAGAATCATTTTAAATAAAAAACCATCGAGGTCAAAACATGTAAATTCACGGCCTACTCTTTCACGAAATTACCCTTTGGAATTCCATTTCATGGAACTAATGGGTTTACCCCATTTTACAGAATTCCATTTCATGGAATTACCCTTTCATGACCTGCACTTTCATGGAAACACCATTTCATGGGATTAACTTTCACAGGGTTAGACAATTTCACGGAATATCCCTTGACGGCCAAAAAACCTACAATCTCACGAGTTCAGGTCTCTCACAAATTAACAGTCTCACGGCTTAAGAACCTGCATTATCACAGATTAGGCCATCTCACGCATTAACACTTTCCCAATGATCTTCAATAGCCATTATATATTTGTTAAGCTTATTGCTTACTATTCTTTTGGCTAAATTAATGTAGCAGCTACTCCATGAGTACATATCCATACTCATGTACTGGAGAACATTTGCACCAAAGCCTCACCATCGACAACTTCCAGGCACATCTCTGGATGGGGGAGCCATGGTGGGCGAAAGCCTGGTCAATAGTACAACCCATCGCTTGAAACTTTCCTTCAAATTTCAAACCTCTCCAAAACGACGCTACCATCTTCACAAATTAATGATCTTCAATCCTTAGTGAAGATATCTATATTAGCCTCGTAAGAAGCCGACATAATTCTTTCAATCCTCACCAACAAGTGGCTATTTCAGTATAGAGCAGTTCAATAAGAGTCTATATGACTCACTTCTTGTACTTCATGTATATCTACTTCATAAGAGCACTTAAATATACATAAAAACATAAAAAGCACATGGGCATAAGAAAGCAGGAACATGTCCTACTCAACAACATTTGACAAGAATCCTACCACACCAAGGGATATCATCGAAGGCCAATTTCTTCAAATGATGAATGTCGCTTTCAATGAATCAAATGAGGAACTAAGAATCACCATCTCGTTCTGATGTGATTAAGTCTTTTAGAGCATAGAGGTAGGCGTGGGTAAAAAGAATTTCAAAAATGTGATATCTACATCAAGTTATTCATTTTTGAACTTCTTCCATTTTGAAATACGTAAATGCATTCTATTTTGAAGGATTTAGAAGTTAAAAAGTCACGTGGATATTTAAGAGTGTCACATCTTAGATGCTTTACGTTTTTAGACCAAATAGAATATTATTATTTCAGATTTGAGAATTTTGAGGATAGGTGGTCCTAACTTTGGATATGGGGCAGTAATACAATAAAATAATAGGTGAATATCTTATAAAAACAATATAAAGAGATCTCCTTGATTCTATAAGAGGAGAGAGAATGGTAATATTATAACATTTTTTCACCACTTTTCCTTGATTCATGGAAGAGAGAGAAAGCCCTTAAGGGGCAAAATGGAGAGTCCATATTTCTCCTAATGTTAAAAATTGGTGGTGGTAAATGATCAACTAGCTTACCTTTTTGCATCTCTACTGCTTACCCATCATGTAATCTTTACATAAATTTGGGATGTCAAAAACTGGTGGTAAATTCTCTAGATCTCTAAAAGATTTTGTATACTGAGATAGCCATATCTCTTATGCCAAAGTTTATTACTACCCAAATCAACCTCGATTGTAGAAAAATGCTTGTACAAGTTTGTCCTTTGAATGCCCTTTTCAATGACCTTTTGTCATCCTGATTAGAAATGACTATTCTTGTCAAAGTGAACATGCAAGTTATGGTCCGTGGTCAAGAGATAGAGAGGAGGTTTCTCTTCATATCTAGAACCCAAAGGACATTTGAAAATCATTTTACACAACCTACTTTAGTTATTAGTGAAAGTGGGTACCCAAAGGATATTTGAAAATCGTTTTACACAACCTACTTTAGTTATTAGTGAAAGTGGGTACCCAAAGCTCATGATGAGAGGTTAAGCTTGAACTTCCCAGAGATAATAATTGGTGCCATTAAGCTTTCTATTAGTACTGAATGATGGTGGTGGATGAGTAATTCTTAGAAAAGATATCATTTCTCCTAAGGGACTATTTAGAAAACATGACGTTTTGTACCAACCTAGAGCTTTGGTATCATGTAAGAGGATATAACATGTGGTGTGTATACAAGAGAACACTCACAAGAAGTAAGATCTTTCACATCACAAATTTTTTAACTCATATTACACAATAATAGAGATATTATAATAGATGGCAAAGCCCCACCCCCATGTACTCTTATGGTGAAGGAAGCTTTGATGTGGTTGATCTGAAACTACTAACACACGGAGGCCATATGTGCTAGTAGAACTCACAATGATGATGGGTGAACTGTATAGAGGGGGCTAGCCGTGTATCTATATAGGCCTGTGGAGAATTGTGTAGCGAAGGGGCTAGTTGTGTATCTATATAGACCTGCATATGTGGAGTAGCATATCCCACAGGTCCATGGTCATAGTTGATGCACCTGTGTGTGATGTAGTCTCCGCACATAAATATGATCTAAAAATTGGTACACATTTTTCACCTTGACTAGCCATTTGGGCTCATCTTGGGCCATGCAATGAGACAACACAAGGTGTCTAGGAGTAAAGTATACTTGCTCCATGTGTGGACCATTATCCCATATTTAGTAGTGTGCCAGATCTAATCTAAACGCAGGCCACCCTCCATTGCTCTCTGCCTTGCCTCCCTTTCCGCGTTTATGTTTGCTCGCCTCCATCTGCGTTTGCTCTCTCATTGCCACGTTTTGCTGTGTTTGCTCTCTCATTGTGCTACGCTTGAGGTTCTCTCTCTCTCTCTCTCTCTCTCTCTCTCTCTCTCTCTCTCTCTCTCTCTCTCTCTCTCTCTCTCTCTCTCTCTCTCCTTGACACTCTTTGTGTGTGTGTAGGTGTGTCCGTGTGTTCTCTTGGGGGAGGGGGGCTTCATCATGGTCGCCTTCATCATCTTCCCGGCTTGCTGCACGGGCGAGCCTCATCGTCGCTTTATTAAGTTTTTAAAG
>NC_141069.1:26891444-26986444 GCF_041138505.1 Cibotium barometz
CCACCTGATTATTGGCTGTGGGTAGTTATACGAGGTGTGGGGACAAAGGTCTCATCATTATCTATGCCCTTCTCTTAAGGATAACCCTTTACAAGAAATCTTACCTTGTAGCGGTCTCAATGCTACTATGAGCTTTACTCTTAAGCTTATAAACCCACTTTGTACCAATGGCCTTTTTACTAAATAGTACATGTAATTTGAGGATTAAGTCGTACTCATCCCACATGGCCTGCTTGTCATCATGTTGTGAAAATATGGTGTTTGGCATTCCTCCTTGAGGCGATCATCGTGTCTGCACCTTCTGTAGAATACATTCCTATGGTATGTTAATTCATTTGATCCCTTGGCTTTTTTCCCAATAAGCTTGAACATTGTGACCGTAAGGTCCTTCACTTACTTGAGTAAAGCCTTGCTCTCTATGCTCACAACTTTCTTGCCCTTCATTGCCTTACTGTAGAAATCGGAATCATCATTAGAATTATCTACATATGTGCCCTCTATCTCATGGTCTGAAGAATCATCTTGTACCACATCTTTTTTCTTCTTTTTGGTCTTTAGAGTTGTGTGTACATAACCTTTTATGCTCTTTTAGCTCTTTAGAGTTATGCTCTTTTAGCTACCTCAAAGCCTATTGAGTCACATTTATTGAGGTCGCTACCAGACTTGAGCTTGCTGCTCAGACCCTTAATGAGAAACAATCTCCCAATAGATTCTCTAATGGTCTATTTTCTACATCCAATCATTTTTTAAGTGACTGCAGCTTTGCAGCCTATCCCTCCACATCCCTATCTCCTTGTTTTAAAAATCTCTTGATGTCTTTCATCTTGTCTGAAATTTTGAACATGTTAAACCTCTTCAAGAATGCATCTTTTAGCTCCTCATAGGTATCAAAATAATCATCGTCAAATTGTGAATTAGTTTGCCCTCACTTTCCAAGGTAACTTTTGTGACATCCTTGACACACCCTTTGATATGACCAAAATCTAATTGGCTAATCATAACATATGGACAAAAATTTGTTTGCCCAGTGGAAGATCAACCACCCTCCTAATATACTAGAGAAGGAATTTATTGATCCAAGGGGCTAATCATATAGGAGTACACAACCCACCAAGTGGCAAAAGTTCTATCTCCTGAACAATCACCAAGTATTGAGAGAGTACATGGTTGTGCCAAGAGAAGTATACATTGGTCTAAGGTTCATGCCAATCAAACAAAGGTGGTGCTACTGCAAGTTCTCCATGGTTGGAAAAGGGCTCGCTTATAACTTTTCGTACTTTGATGGCTCCACACCAATCACCACCATGGAGATATAGCTCTAAATGGAAAAAAAATGATCTCTACTACACAAAGGTCCCCGACCTACTAGCCATAGTTGCCATATGTTGTTTCTTCTAACTCATCTCCTCATCCTTGAGGAGGTGCAATGGACAAGTAAAGAACATCTGGTCTTAGACCTCAATGAAGGCCTAATTTTTTTCCATTAGATAGATCTCTATAGCATGGTCAAATACTTCCATTGGGTTCTGGAAACCCTTTGACATTATGTGGTAGTCCGATCGATGGCTTTCCCACAAGTCCTTCATCACTTCCTTCTATGATATCGGTAAGTCTCACCACCATGCCGATACCCATCTACTACTTTCAATTTGTTTATAGGCTCAAAGATTGTAAAAAAACCTCATCAAATCAAAGAGGGGTGTTGCAAAAGCATTACGACCTTGATTCCCTAAAAGTGGGATAAAAGGTAACGTTGAAAGAATAAGAGTCGAAGAAAGAAAAGAGCCAATTGGAGTTGTCATGTGGAGGAGAACATACACGAGCAAACCTTCAGCCCTCATATCCCATACACAACACATGCATTACAGAAGGGCCTTGTACTTCACAATCTCATCTTGCATACATAGGCACTCACAATAGCTTGCACATGCACCAAGCATTATCATTAATGTCAAGGTACACCTCTAGATAGGGGGCCCATGGTAGGCAAAATCATGGTCCATGGTATGGCCCATGCATGGATCCTATTTGAATGCGCAGGAACTTCCAAAGATCTTCAAAGATATCAACTCCTTGCGGTATTTTTGGGACCATTTGCCTCTTCTTTGACTACCTTCACTATCAACAAAAAGAACCTCACCACCAAAGTGTAGCATCAAAGCTTTAATCACTAATTTTCTTTCCTCAAGGTATCTTGCAAAGTCAATGGCCCTGTTTTGAGATTGAGCTCGTTGAACCTTTGTAAGAAACATCAATTCCTGAATGGCAATAAAAATTGTATGAGTGAGAGTACAATCCAATGGATGGTTGCCACTGTCCTGATGTTGAATATTGCTTTCCATATAAATACACTTTTTGATCATCCCACATCTTTATCAAAAATTGATGTTGAAAACTCATATCATTAAGATCATGGATACATTTTTTCTCATCATTTGAACCGTGCATAAATAATATGAAGTTGCATGTCTCTGTAAGGTAGCATATGGCTTGGAAGTGTATACATCCTTCAACAAAGTAATCATACTTGACGGTGTAAATGCATCATACCATGAAAGTTTTTTTAAATAAACACACTAAACATTTTATCAATGTGATCATGGGTGTGACCAACCATGAGAAATCCAGTTTTGGACCTAGCAAACATACCTTTCTCTACCAACATACTCAAACATGCAAGCACTATTTGATTCTTATTTTTCCTTGTTGTGTTATTAAGTTGCAATACAAAGTCCTTGGCAAAGGTTCCTCCCATGAAGTGAGAATTGATGTATCATGCTGATTGTTAATTTTGGATCATTATGTATATTTGTATAGGCTAGGAACACATAGGAAATCAGGTGAGCATTGTAATTAAGACATCTAACAAGGTGCATCTATATAAAAGTTTCTTCCTATACTTTGGATTACTAACAAAATGAGGAATATTTGACATCTAACAATGTTCATCTATATAAAAGTTTCTTCCTTGACATACATTGGATTACTCACAAAATGAGGAATATTTGACTTCTTATGATCCATACCATCGATCATTGATTGAATATTCCCCTCACACACACCTTTCTATGCTTGGTATACTTCGCATGTTTTGTATCTTGTTTTTCTTTATGAGCAGTTAGAGCTTGGTATATTACATGCCACTCACTCTTTTCCTTTGCAACCTTTTGTTGGCTTTTCAAATTGGCACAAACACTGCACACCCCCTTTCTACATTGTGCATTTCATCTTTATAGATGGTGAAAATATCAAACTATGTAGTTATTTGTCCAATGTATTCTGCCTCGTACCAGTGGGCATCATCACCTCGCCAATGAATGCCAAAGTAAGTTTCCATCCAAGATGTTGCTAACATTGCTACAGGTCGAAGCTTACTATGACTTATGATATTGTTTAATAAAAGAACTTCCCCTTCTCTATCCTCTACTTTAGACGAGCCAATTTATTATTACCCAGACAAAGTATGATGCAAAAATATTGTGTAATGCATTGCATCATTTTCTCCCAAAAATTATTAGAATCCCTTTAAGCACTTGATCTCTTTGTTAGAAATGACTAGACTCACGATTGTGAGCGATAATTAACTCACGATGTAAGTGCTCATATGTCATGAATGTGACACGAAATGTGATTTTCTCATATATCATGAATGTGACATGAAACGTGATTTTGTGGACCCATGATCATAATGAAAATTTGCACTCATCTTTGTTAGTGAAGTGTACAGTTGTTCAATTGTAATGTCCAGTTTAAGTTTGGCTAAATTTTCAAGTTCCAAGGGAAGAGTTGCTAAACAAAAGATAATTTATGCATAAAGAATTTGACCTATGAGTTAAGGTTGCTCATGTCCTATGTGATGAACACTCACAATCACAAGTGAAAGTTGTATGATTGTGAGTCGAGGTTTGTACAAATGTGAGCTAGACTCATGATGCCAAAGAGATAGCAAACTTTCATAGGACTTATGCTCATAGGAAAGTGAAAGGCCTCTAGCTATGAGCCACTAAGGCTAAGGAGGAGTTGGCTAAGATGCAATGCTTCCTTAGGCATGGATGGATACGAGCCAATACACTAACAGTAGCAGTAGATGCATCCCCTTTTTGACCACTATCCAAACTGATTTTATGTGAGATGGATCCTTTGGCCTCACAACCATGAGCTAGACTCATGATGCCATTGAGATAGCAAACTTTCATAGGACTTATGCTCATAGGAAAGTGAAAGGCCTCTAGCTATGAGCCACTAAGGCTAAGGGGGAATTGGCTAAGATGCAGTAGGATCCTTTGGCCTCACAACCAAAGCCTTAAATCATAGAAGTTCATAGGTTCTAATTAGTTGTTTTCTTTTCTTTTATCTTTTCATGGTAGTATGCCTCTTTGAAAATCCATTAATGATCTTTTTCATTTGTGGGCTTGCTTGGAAACCCTTGGACACTAGTTTCTTCAAATCCACTTTCCCACCCAATGATTCACCTACCTAATCTCTATCATATGTCTAACGAGTTACTTATTTATCAACTCACCCACTTAAATGAGTTAGTTATTTATCAACTCACCCACCTAGTCATCAAATGACTTACCTATTTATGATAGTGGCCACTGATCCATACTTTTCAAACAACGCAGCCATCTACCAACGCTTCACCCATGGCCACTTTCTTTTATGTGCATGTGAGAGGCTTGTGATAACCTCATATATGAGCCTACACTCCTCATGCATGTCTGAGTGTGCTCAGGCCTCATAATATTCTTGTCTCTCTTATTTTTTTTCAAGGCAAGCTTCTAGTTATAAGGTGGTTTCCTCTCCTCTCTCCAATTTGAACTCCCCCTTTGTAATGTGTATTTCTCCATGATGACTCCTTCACTCCCTATGTAGAGTTGCATCATGTATCATTCAATGATGACTCCTTCACTTCCTATGAGGAGTTAAGGCCCCTAGGCAAAATGGGAGCATTAGAAAGTCCTTGTAACATTCCATGTCAAATTATAACACGTAAATATGTCGTGTGGCCTATTATACTTGTCACATTACTCCATGATTACTCCTTCTTCACTCCCTATGAAGAGTTAAAGGCCCCTAAGATAAAATAGGAGCATTAGAAGGTTCTTGTAACATTCACATATGAATGTGTAGTGTCACCTACTATATTTGTTCCTTTTTTATGTGTATCTCTATGGAAGTGTGTGCGTGCACACATGTGCATGCGCGTGCGCATGTGTGTGTGTGTGTGTGTGTGTGTGTGAGAGAGAGAGAGAGAGAGAGAGAGAGAGAGAGAGCCCACGTGGGGCGGTAGGCAAGGGAGTAGTGATGACAAAGAGAGAGCTCACATGGGGGGATAGGCAAGGGCATGGTAATGACCTCGGTAATGACAAAGAGCGTGATAGGCTTGTGGCTTTGATGCAAGAAGAGCAAGTGGAGCCATGCGCTGTAGGCTTTCTTTGGGCGTCTTCTTGTTGTGTGTGATAACCTTGGAAGGTATACTTTCTTAAGAACAAACCAACCATCTTAGGGTCCCCCTCCCTTCAGAGTACCTAGAGCACCCCTCTATAAGCAGCTCAAGGGTAGCACTTGGAAAGGATTGTCCCAACTATCTACACACAAGATATTTGTATTAAACATGGCATTTATGTTTACACCAAATTCTAAGGCATTGTCACATGTCAAGTTGTATCATTGGTGATAAGAAAACACAATTTAAAAATCTATTTATACTAAGGAGATGTAGTAGACATTAAAATTCCCTAGATTATTGAACATGAAAACATATAAGTTAACAAGAAACCATATTACTATACCCAATAAACTATCCAAGTTGACATATATGAAATCTTCTGGCATTTAGCAAGGGTTATTTCATGTGTATTAATCCATGAATATGATAATAATTATTATCATACCAATTTGGTTCAAATTTTTTGAGTTGGTTCCAAACTTGTTCCAAATTAGACACCTCAATAGTGTGTTTATCCATATTTACCTTGAAGATCTAGCTATCCATAAACCTTGAAGATCTATTAAACATGAAAGTAAGAAACTACTTTAAACAAAGTGCATGGTGTCATGCACTTCTTAACTTCATTTCCATTTGCATGTTAATGTGTGGCATTCTTTTTGGGTGTCTAGTTAGCATACCCCACCTTGAAAATGGGCTTTCTCCAAATTGTAACAATATTTTAAACTCTTTTGTGTGGATCCTACATAATGATCCAATTAAGAAATTTGAAATTTTAAGGTCTCGTTCTTGATAGCTCACAATGTGCTAATGTAAGATGAAACTACATGTTACATGTCATTTGTGAGTTTACTATTGCCTTGGTATCGATACCCAAGATGACATTGAGTACACTAGCTTGGAGAAAGTATTAAAAAGAGTAGGTGCAAGATTATGGTAACAAAAAGGCCATATATTGGGAGCTTAAGAGTGTTAGAGGGTCGATTGAACTATAGGAAGGATGGATCTCTAGTGTGTGGGCTTGAGAGTGGAATTTCATAGAAAAAGAGAAAATGCAAGCCACGGAATGTACACATGAGGTTGCCTCATCTAGAGCAAAATAAAACATCTTTTTTTTCTTCTTTAAATTAACCCAACAATGGTCCGCTTTTAACTCAAAGAGAAATAAGAAAAAAAAAATCTTTGTCACATGTTAAGCAACAAGACTAAATGAATGTCATTCTGAAAATTATGCTACAAGACACATTATGATTTCCACTTTTTAGTTTTTAGTTAACTACAATCATATTTTTTATGTTTTTATATAATCTCAGGTATAGGTGCACACACACACACACACACACACACACACACACACACACACACACACAGGTGGTTTGAATTTTACATCTTGGATAGCTTTACATATGCATTTACATACATTGAAGGCCTTAAGGTTGCACATTTTTTTCAATGGCTTCACAAGGCCTAATTTGAAGTTTACAATTGGATTTTTCACTTTAACATCTACATTTGATGATAAAACACACGTTATCAAGATCCCATATAGAAAGCATCTTGTATGTTTTCAAAGTGATGGTGTATAAGCTAGGTTGGGTGCTTTTGTGGTCTCTTACGAGTCAAAGAAACACAATGAAATAAGTATGGCACAAGAAAAATTGTAAATGAAAACATCGGTTTGCTGGTTTTACTTGTCCTTTACTCTTGATAATCTGGGTTGAAATGGAGGGCTTCCTTGTAAATGAGCTTCCTTATTTGATCCTCAGTTAACTTTTGCTCCTCAAAGTTGAAGGTGAAGGGTGAAGGGCAGCTTGGCTCATCAGAGATGTCATGGAGAGATGAAAGATAAGGATGGGCAAGCGCATCTTCCACTGAAGAAAAGTAATCCACCAACATAGAAGACACAAACATGAAGAAAGTTAAACACTTGAAAACATGAACAACTTAGAATGTATAGCATCTCAAATATTGTTAGAATCAAACATTTCAAGTATCTAAACCATCTCAAAGATTAACCAAGTGGAGAACTTGAAAGGTGTGAAAAAGACTAATCAAATAGGGAACCTAAACCATGTGAAGTATAAGCTAGTTGACATGGAAACTGGAAACCTAAATCATGTTGAGTATAAGCCTAGTGTGGAACTCAAACAATGCAAGCTCAAACTAACAAGGAATCTAAAACTTCTCTTGAGAGTATGAAAGCTTTGGGAGCTATGGAATCACCTGAAATTCTCTTTGTTGTGTCAAATGCGAGCATCTTGTCCACGAGGTCGAGGGCCAGTGGGGACACCTTGGGGTATTTTTCTTGCAAAGGTTTCTTCTCATAACGTGGAAGCTGGCGAAGGTATCGCCTAGCATTCTCGCTCTTCACAAAATCCAACTCGGCGTCGTTTGGCAATCCAATCAACTGCCATTTATTTAATAAGCCCATCAAAATGTGAGAGACCCAAAATTTGACCTTGCTTTAAGGCAAAGTTGGTGACGTTAAGTAATAACGTGACTAATGATTAAGAGGAGATTAAGGCAAATAGTGGCTGATGATTAAGAGGAGATTATCATCCATAACTTATGAAGCGAAACGTTAGAGCATAGAAACATATGTGATCAAATAGTGATTAAGACAAGATTATGGCTAGGTTAGTGATGGGTGAGGGTTTATTAATATTATACCTCAGTGATTGATCGGAATATGTGTACAAGAGGAGTAAAGAGCAGATAAGTATGGCAAAGACTTGTGATAAACCCCATAGAAACTCGCTTAGGCAGTGATTAGGAGAGATTAGTGATGGGTTAGAACGCCGAGGTTAAAGATTAATGGCATGCAAGACCAAGAGAAGGACAAGTCGGATTAAGCAAAGGGATTAAGGAAGGGTAAGGGCTTTAAACACGACGACGATGGATGGGAGGTTGGCAAAGCAATAATTAAGAGCAGGTAAAGGCAGAGATAAGTAATTGAGAAGTGATTAGAAGGGGGATTAGGGAGGGGTTAGGGGTAGGGTAAATTAATTATGATACCTCGACGATGGAGCGGAGCTGGTGGACGTAATCTTTGCCGGGGAAGAGGGGCTCGTGGTTGAGAAGCTCCATGTAGATGCAACCCACGGACCAGACGTCGATGGCGCCCGTGTAGTCGGCCGAGTTGAGCAATAATTCGGGAGCCCTGTACCACCTCGTCACCACGTACTCCGTCATGAAGTTGGCCTCCGAGCTTGACGCCGCCCTCGCTAACCCGAAATCGCAGATCTTAAGATCGCAATTAGCGTTAATCAGTAGATTCCCTGGCTTTAAATCCCTGTGTAGCACGTTCGCTGAGTGTATGTACTTCAATCCCCTCAATATTTGATACAGGAAATACTGCAACACGGCCATCGATTATTCAAAACAGACGTCTTAGTCTTTTATAATCATCTTAGTCCCTAATCATGTTTGATTAATTAACCGCACCCATGCAGAGCCGGCCACACACACACCCTCCACCCCACCACCATCTCCATTGCCGCCGCCGCCACCACACACACACACACACACACACACGCCCCTCCACCGCCACCACCGCCACCACACACACACACCGTCGCCGCCGCCGCCGCCCACAATTTGATGAAATTGATCACTTGATTAAATTAAGACGTTCAACACAGCATAATGATTCACTTTTTACCGCCCACAATTTGATGAAATTGATCACTTGATTAAATTAAGACGTTCAACACCGCATAATGATTCACTTTTTACCGCATTATTAACCAATATAATTAAATATAACAAATCATTGAATTGGGCCATTGGAAGAAAGTAGAGACCATAAGACCTGACAGTGCTCCTCCGTCAAAGCTTGCCTCGAGCGTATCACTTGGTTGAGATCTGTGTCCATCAGCTCATACGCCACATAAACATCATCGAAATCATGCCGCCTTGGGGGCGGCATTATGTCTTTAATCGCAATTACCTGCCAAAAAAGAAAAAGGATCACCACCTCCATCATAAAATTAAATGCTAGTCCAATACCTTAACCCAATACTTTTTTTATTTTTGAGCTTAAATGTTTAGCTTCAAAAATCAAATAAATTTGCACCACTTCATTAGCCAATACTTTTTTTATTTTTGAACTTAAATGTTTAGCTTCAAAAATAAAATAAATTTGCACCACTTCATTAGCCAAACCCAAACTATAATTAAACGCTAATCCAACTCCTCAACCTCATTATTTTAAAATTTTGACCACCTTAAATCTTTTGTTATATACCATATATAGCTTTCAAAAATCAAATCAATTCGCACACTCTGAATTGTTTCGCCCATAAAAACATCTAATTAAACGCTAAACTTATGGTTGATCACATTTAGCATCAAACTTTGTAAGGGGGAAAACAAAAGAATGTCATGAGTTCACACGCACATTTTCATGCTCCATGTGGCGTAGGAGCCTCAATTCTCTGTATGTTCTCTTAGCATCAACCTTGTTATCGAACACATTGCATATTTTCTTGATGGCGACCAACTCATTTGTCTCAGAATTAAGAGCGGAGCTGAGGAAATTAAACAAAATAGTTAGCCATTGAATAACCCAATTGATTAAGGGTAATTTGAAAGATAATTAAGAAGAGAGAGAGAGAGAGAGAGAGAGAGAGAGAGGATTGAGAGCGCTTGATTACCAAACAACACCATATGCACCACGCCCAATTGGTGAAAAGGGGGGCTTATACTTTGCAGTGACTTCAAACGTGTTGCCATAGACGTTGTATTCCACAAACTTGCCATCATAAGTGGGCACTCCTTGAATATCATCATAGTCTGTGAAAGGGCTTCTCGACTGCTTGTGCTCCTCGGGCATTATTTCTGACGCAAAAGGTAAGGAGGATGCAGAAGCTATTACACAAGCAGGAGAAGGCCCTGTTCTCTTGGGTGGGTGCGTGGGTGGGTGTGTGTGGGTGTGTGTGTGTGTGTGTGCGCGTGCGCGGGGCTTCTTATAAGAGGTGGTGTTTTGCAAAGGACCTGGTGCTATGAGTACGAGGAATCTTGTATTGTAAATGGGAGAGAGTGGCTTGGTGCTTGTATACAGCCCTTGCCTTGCGACAAGGGGCCAGCTGTTCCCATTAGCCGGCACGCACGCGGTCTTTCCTAGAGGTGGTTCACCCGGGAAAGGCCCCTTCCCTAAAGTCTCCTCCCATTTTATTATCATATTACATATATATGGAGCCACTTCTACCAACCTTTGATTGTGGCTTCTTTTTAACCCAATTCTTTTCTATACCTATCCCATTTACCATACTCTAAAGTGTCCTCCCTTTTTTTGGGGGGAACAATAATTATATATATATATATATATATATATATATTAAATTCTCCTCCCATTTTATTATCATACTTATATGGAGCCTTCTACCAACCTTTGATTGCGGCTTCATTTTAACCCAATTCCTTTCTATACCTATCCCTATCCTCCATTTCAATTATGTTGACCCACCTCACATCTAGGCTCCAATGTGCACGATGCACTAAGCACACACCACTTTCCTCTTACCACCTCCTGATCACATATGCAATTCAATACACTATGCCTAAATCACTTTCGCGAAACGAGATGTATATGTTTCTATTGGTATTTTGAATGTATACATTGAAAGGTGAAAGATAAGTTGAGGTATTTTCTCCTAAAGCCTGGACAATATTCTTCAAAGAGAGCATTCATGATGATGATATACATTTGTTTTACACAAGGACTCTCTAAAGACTAGTCCATGCTACACTAAAGAAAGATTGCATGAGTACTCAAAAGCCTCAAAGGTCCATAATGTCATCAACTTTGTTACACAACACAAAACATTCAAAACACCCTTAATCCCCCATGTCATTAGAATATATATTCCAACTCAATGAGATTAGAGAAACTTTTAATGTGGTTCGAGCATCTCCCCTCTCAACTCATTATCAAAAGGATGTCTTCCCTCCACCTAAATGGTAAAGGAACACTTTTCCATGCACTATGTGTGCAAGTGTGTAAGAGTAAAAACATACTCCTTTCTATAGCATTCTATTACTTAATCTCTAAATATCTCCTATATAATATACTTTATAGTAATTGTACAAAAAGTCTCCTATATAATATACTTTATAGTAATTGTACAAAAAGGCAATAAATGTTCATGTTGGTCTTTGGCTCTAATGCATGTCTAGTAGCAACATATGTGAGCTAGGTCATAAGTTCTCTGGGAGTTTTTCTACACATTAGCTATTTATTCTATAGGCTAGCAACCATGATTAAGCATTACAAAAATGTGTGCTATTCTTAGTTCAAAAGGTGCAAGTTATTTTGTAATGCCTTTTTGAGTGGGGAAAATATATTTTAAAAGGCACAAGGCTAGTTTGTAATAAAAATGACATGATGCTAGTTTGTCATTTTAAAAGGCATGAGTCTAGTTTGTAATAAATATTATTCATAAATGGAACAAAGCTGGTTGTAGTATTATTGCAAGCATTGGAATGCAAAACCATGAGTGGCGGAAGCTACTTTTGATATTAACATTGTACATTTTGAAGAAAACCATACATCTGTGCCCATGGGAAAGGACACGGGGTTTGTTGGTGATACCATTTCAAGCAATGGAGTGCTGTAAGATGATGCATTGAGGTTGCTTATGATATATCATGTTGTATAATTATGTTTGGTAGAGTTCGATCTCGAGAAAGAATGATCATTTTGTTATGATGATTCATATGTTGGCTCAGAGGGTGCATATGCAACAGCAGTGCAGTGGTGCTTAGGGGTAGAGCATATTACACAGTGTGAGTCCACGAGAGACTCCTCCAACAGTGCTTAGGTATTGTGTGGAGGGGTAGAGCATGACAAGTTGTGTGTCCATGAGAAACTCCTCCAGCAAAAAGCACAAGGTAAGAGGAGAAATGGACATGGGGGGGGGGGTGAATGTGAAAAGGGGGAAACATTTTTCCAAGGCCGGTGGTGCAAGAGATCCAGAAAGCGTGAAAGAAGGCAAGGCGTTTGGACCGTTCCAAGCCTAATTCATGGGTGATTAAGAGGGGGCTAAAATAAGGAAACGGTGGGCCGTGTTGAACGGTCAATTTTCAAACATTTCGGGTCTATGGTCTGCTGGCCTGGCCGCGGGCTCTGCCTTTCCACTTGACTTCTTCGCCCTTGTAGACCGGTCCTCCACAGTCCCCTCCCTCGCCTTAGTCTCTCTTTTTTTTCCTCTTTTTTTTTTGCTAATTTCTAAATTCATCTTCAAAAAAATTGAACCAACATTTATGACTAAGCCTAAACTTTTTGTAAAGATTTGCCTTTGTTAATAATATTATATATGTTTACCTCCCCCACAAAAAATTTTTTTTTTGGTTCCCTTTCATTAATCCACTTCACCCACCTTGATCAAGAGAATCCCCCCAAATCCCCCACAGTCTTTCAACATTCAACACTCCAATTTCTAAATGGGCTTACAACCTCTTGGGAGCCCTACTTACATATAAAAATCCCTTATGCCACTCCTTTGTGATCCATTCCTAAATTATTCCATGGAGAGAGTGAGACATTACTTGCCATAGTGTACACATTACCTTCTCGTGCGTGCGCACACATTAAATATCAACAGATAGTGGAAATGCAAAAGCTACAAACCACATCCCCTAATGCTCATCCTTGTCATCTAAACGTACCATTTTTTCCAAAATAAAATCGTCCCTTGATTTGCAAGTGGAGGCTTTTTAGAAGTTTCTTGTATCAATCTTATTTAGTTCGCTATCCCTTTCTCTAATCAATATGGTTTAGAGTACTGCGTATACAATGTCAAACCCAAGCTCATTGCTTACACGTCAAGATACTTTTTGACCAGTCTATCTTGTCCCTAAAGTCCCTAGCTTATTACAATGATATGCACTTACTCAACAAGAATAAAGGTTGCATGATGTAATTGAAATTTGAATGACATAACCCAATGCACAAAATCCTTGTTTGAGAGTGGAACATGTCACTTTATAAGCTACTTCGTGCAACCTAACCATAATTATTATAACCAAACAATGTTTGTTTATCTTGATAGAATGCACTTACTTACAACAAAATCAAGCTAGTATCATTCCTCACCATTTTGTTAAAGAACCACAAATACTTGAGATATAAATCAATTGGGATGTTACTGTTTTCTCTTTAAAATTTGAAGCTATAATACATCATAAGGAATGCCATATGTCTTCTTGAATCATGTAAACCACCTTCATGCTAGCCACTAATTTGGCAACATGACATATAAGTATCCTTGATACATTTATGTCCTCCAAACTTGTTGACTTTGCATAGTTAAGAAGGACATATCCTTTAGTAGTTTTAAGTGAATGCTTTTATATTCATATAAGTTTTTTAAAAGTCTTGTTTATAGAAAATGAATTTAAGAAAAAAGAATTACCAAATTTTTAACCTTAAAAATAAATTTCTGAAAAGAGTTAAACACAAAGGCTGTACATAAAGCTCATAAAATCTTGTATAAAAATCCAAACATGTAATTAAACCTAAAATGAGAGATGTTTTATACTAAGTTCTCCTTTAGATCTTAAGGTTTTTGATTTTATGGTGTTGATAGGACAAAGAATTCCCATAAACAGAAGTTGTATTAATAACATGTGCTTTAGATAGGTCATAGCTCCTTTGGTCATTCTAAACTGCACACATGAAAATTGCATATGTTAATAGCAATGATTATTTACGTATAGTCAAAACTTTATACATTTTAAGTGAAAGAGCTGTAATGATTATTTAAGTATAGTCAAAACATTATACATTTTAAATGAAAGAGCTATGATGACTCTTTTAATGTGCTATTTTTCTCAAATGACCCTTGCATAATTTTTCTACAGAATCTAATAACAAGCATTATTTATGGATTGATTAAGTGCATCTCATGTTATATCGTGTTTAGGTAAATCTTATCAAATCATTATGACATAGTCTTGTTCTTAATTTAATATTTCATAGTCATTTTAGATATTATATGAAAATTTTAGACATCATAAGATTCACGATCTATATAATACATTAGCTTCACCCTTACATGCTTTTGTGACTATGTCTAGGATATCAAATACAATATCTACAAGTGTGCACCTCTATCTTAAAAAAGAACCACTATTAAGAACATAATGCAAGTGGAATGTCATGAAATGAGAATTTAAGCATTGTACACTGAGAAAGAATCATAGACTCACACCTAAACTTTCCAAAGGCTAATCAATATATGGACATTAGGGCTTTAACTACTCTACTCTAAAGAGTCACATTCACACCTACATTTGCCAAAGACTAATCAAGACATTATGGATTTAGTAATTGAACCTTCAAATGTAAATTTTGATGTATAGAAATTTTGATATTTGTGAAGGCGTCATAATCATTCATTGTAAACATGATGCATTAGCTCTTTGTTTTTAACATTTTCTTGATAAAATTTATATAAATTAGTTTTGTATAGGATATGACACCAATATAATGTAAGAAAATATATTATGAAAGATCACAAGATAAAAATCCTTAATGTAAGAGAGAGGAATAAAAATGCTAAAACATTATTATAAACCAATGTTAAAAATTGAAGGTGTATGCATATCCATGTGCTCTGACAAGGAACTTTGATGGCTATGGATGGAGGCTATCATACACAACAGGTGTCCTAATCATTCATTGTAAACATGATGCAGTAGCTTTATATTTTTAACATTTTCTTGATAAATCTATATAAATTAGTTTTGTCTAGGATATGACACCAATATAATGTAAGAAAATATATTATGAAAGATCACAAGATAAAATACTTAATGTGAGAGAGAGGAATAAAAATGCTAAAACATTATTACAAACCAATGTTAAAAATTGAAGGTGTATGCCTATCTATGTGCTCTGACCGACAAGGAACTTTGATGGCTATGTACACAACAGGGTGCGCAACTACAATGAAGATAGATCTAAGCTGTTGATCTCAATATGACTAAGAAGGTTGTGAATAAGGAGAATTAATCATTTTCTCAAGAGCAAAGATTTCTTCTTCTCTTGTGTGTTTACCTCTTGCTTGCTTGTGGTATGCATGCTTGTGTGAAATTGCTTGGAGTGTGCTTGAGTGTGTGAAATTGCTTGAGTGTGCATGCTTAAGTAGCTTAAGTGAGGGAGCAATTGAGCTAGAGTGGAGAGGAGAGTGGTTTAAGCTTTCTCGCTTGACCTTTCCTATGGGAAGGATTACCTTAGAGAATTGAGAGTAGAGGAAGGGCTCAAACAAGAGGGATTGATACATCTCTTGGCCTCTTTCTAGCTTGACCATTTCTATGGGAAGGATTACCTTAGAGGATTCAAAATAGTGGAAGGGCTCAAAGGAGAGGGATTGACACATCTCTTAGCCTCTTTCACCTCTCCTATTGGGACTTTCATGATCCAAGATAAATGGTTTGGCCACTATCACCATGATTTCTTGTTGCAAGATGGCAAGAAGGTTTGTTAGTCATAACCTCTATGGGGACTCCCATTATTTTATTTCAAGATACTTTATCTGGATGTGCCTTTTATTAATATCATTTACGAGGATTAACATGTTTAATCAATTGTGTGCAGTGGTACAATATGGTCAAGATTAATGTGTTTATCAGCATTTATGTGCACTAACTAATATTATTTAGATGTAGGCGATGATTGAGTGGTGGATTATGTGTTAATCGAAGGTATTGGACCACTATGAAATATTTTGGAAGACATGTGAACAACTTTTTATGGTTTCATATTTAGGCTTCAATATTTTTGTAATACTAAGGACTCATACCTTTTTACACACCAAATAGTATTTTATACTTTTGGTAGGCTCAAAACTTTATATTATTGCTTGCTATATTTTTGTAGAGCTTTTATGCTCAAAAACTCAAAAGTACTTATGCTTTGTTTTTGGAAGTTATCTTTTTGAAAAAAGCAAGCTTTTTCTAATACATATAAATATGGGTGGGTGGTACAACGGCCACACTTACTCAAGGGAGATTCAACCCAATCTGGTGTCACGAGACGGTGATCTTTGCTCTATTTTCTATCTCTCTTTGTTTATTTAATTTTGTTTCTTGAGGTTTATGCTTTTTAATTTGTGCAAGTCTAACGGGAGGCACGATTAAGGAGTTGTAGAGCTTGGAGACCTTAAGGGTTACAAGCTCGGCCATTGGAAAGATCCTTATGATAGTTGTGGTTCACCACGTAATCTCTTGTTGGATGTGTTTCAAGGGGGGTTAGAGTGAGCCATAACAAGAGAGAACGGACAACCACACTAAGGGCCCTCAATAAGGGTGACGGTTTCCAAGGGCAACCGTGAGAAAAGAGAAAAGGAGAGGAGATAGAAGGAGGGGAGGAAAAGGGATAGAGAGAGAAACAAAGAGAGAGAGAGAGAGAGAGAGAGAGAGAGAGAGAGAGAGAGAGAGGGAGGCAAGGAGGTAGAGGGTGCTCCGTGAGAGAGAGAGAGGGAGGGAGAGAGAGAGAGGGGGGGCGGTCTATGTGTGTGTGAGAGAGAGAGAGTGGACAACCACACTAAGGGCCCTCAATAAGGGCGACGATTACCCTTATTGGGGGCAACCACCATGAGAAAAGAGAAAAGGAGAGGAGAGAGAAGGAGAGGGGAGAAAAGGGGATAGAGAGAGAGAGAGAAAAAAAAAGGATAGAGAGAGAGAGAGAAGTGGAGGGGTTGGCCCATGAGAGAGAGAGAGAGAGAGAGAGAGGGAGGGAGGTAGGGGCCGCTTCGTGAGAGCGAGAGAGGGAGGGAAGGGACGCTCTGTGAGAGAGAGAGGGAGGGGGAGGTCGGAGGGAGAGAGAGAGAGAGAGAGAGAGAGAGAGAGAGAGGGCGAGGGGGGAGGGGGGGGCTTGTCACGTTTAAGTTGAGAGAGGGGGGCGGCACGTTTTAGTTGAGAGAGGGATGGCAGCAGACAACCATACTAAGGGCGATCGTTGCCCTTAGTGAGGTTGGCCCTTAATAAAAGAGATGGTCATTCTTATTGAGGGCGAGCGTGAGAAAAGAGAAAAGGAGAGGAGAGAGAAGGAGAGGGGAGGAAAATGGATAGAGAGAGAGAGAGAGAGGAAAAAGGATAGAGACAGAAGGAGAGGGGAGGAAAAGGGAGAGAGAGAGAGAGAGAGAGAGAGAGAGAGAGAGAGAGGAAAAAGGATAGAGAGAAAGAGAGCGGGATGGGTCGGTATGTGAGAGAGAGAGAGAGGGAGGGAGGGAGGTAAGGGGCGCTCCTTGAGAGAGAGAGAGAGGGAGGGAAGGGCTGGTCCGTGAGAGAGAGAGGGAGGGGGTGGTCCTTGAGAGGGAGGGGGAGGGGCGGCTTGTCATGTTTGAGTTGAGGGGGGAGCGGCATGTTTTAGTTGAGAGAGGGGGGGGGGGCAGAAAACCACACTAAGGGAAACCGCTGCCCTTAGTGAGGTCCACCCTCACTAAGGGCGTACCCGTCAATCTTTCCATGGTGCAATACTATGTGCTATATCTCATATCTCTTTGCTCTACATATCTACTTACATCCTAGCTGCAATGCAATTTTTTCTCAAAATAGAGGAAGCAAGGAGGCATGGCTCCTGGTGGTGACACACGTACTAAATTTAGTAATGACAATGAGAAATTAGAATGATAAGGAGTCTAGGCTTCTGCTAATGAAGCCGATCACCAATGGGAGAGTACCAGTTGTGCATTATCAAGAGAGGATTAAGTTATGTGGAAGAGCCCCCACATGTGAGTTACAAAGAGACCATCAATAAGGCCACCTCATTTTTTAGTATGTTAAGAGATGCTCGCATGGTTGTCAAGACCTTATGACACTTGGAGAAGAAACTCTAATTCTCAAGCACAAAAATTAGAGCATAACATATACTTGCACAAATTAAAAGCATAAACTTTAATAAACAAAATTGTGAGCTACAGAATAAGAAAGAGATTATTGTCGATACAAGATTGGGTTGAATCTCCCCTGGAATGAGTGTGGCCCTTGTACCACTCACCCATATTTATATGTATTAGAAAGCTTGCTTTTCAAAAAGATAACTCCAAAAACAAAGTGATTTTGAGTTTTTGAGCTTAAAAGCTCTACAAAATTTAGCAAGCTACACTTAAAAGTGTAGCTACACTAAATTTTTGTAGAGCTTAAAAGCTCTACAAAAATTTAGCAAGCTACACTTAAAAGTCTTGGGTCTACCAAAAGTATAAAATACTATTTGGTATGTACAAAGGTATGAGACCTTAGCCTTACAAAAATATTAATACCTAAATATGAAACCATAAAAGGTATTCACATTTCTTCCAAAATGACTCATAGTGGTCCAACACATGTTTCACCCACACGATTAACACATAATCCACCACTCAATCATTGTCTACATCAAAAATAATGTTAGTCAGTGCATATAGCTAATTAAACACATTAATCTTGACTATATCATACCATCGCATACAGCTAAACACATTAATCATAGTAAATGATATTGAAAAAAGACGCATCCGAAATAAAATATCTCGAAATAAAATAATGGGTGTCTCCATAAAGGTTATGACTAACAATGGTAGAGCTCCTCATGCAGAGAAAAGACAATTGAGTTTACTGCCTTGTGTGGAAGAGCCCCCACATGTGAGCTACAAGGAGACCATCATCAAGGCCACCTCATCTTGAGATATGCTCACCTTATAGTAGAGCCCCTCTCAGAGAAATGATTAGTAATTTTATAGTCCCCCAATGTCACCTCCTTTTTCTACACAACAATGAGCTTTTATATGCCAGTGGGGTTTCTATGGCTTGGCTATGTGGCCTTCAAATAAGGCTCAAGCTATCCTTGAATTGTGTCTTCAATTACCGAGCCTCAAGCCATTGGATCATGGTACGTATCGACTGAACCTTTGTTTGAGCCTTAAGTTGAGTTTAATTAATGCATGAATCAAGCATATACCTGGTGCTTCCATAAGGTCATGCTTAGCCACTTTTGTTAATCCTTCTTATCTCATTGTTAATCCTTCTTGCCTCATTGAATTCACATTGATTGGTCTTTAGTGTCTTTGGAGAGTTCTAGACACAACAAGGTTTGGAATGTTAAGCCTCATGATTGTTAAACTTCCATTGATTGGTCTTTAGTGTCTTTGGAGAGTTCTAGACACAACAAGGTTTGGAATGTTAAGCCTCATGATTGGCTTCCATTGATTGGTCTTTAGTGTCTTTGGAGAGTTCTAGACACAACAAGGTTTGGAATGTTAAGCCTCATGATTGTTAAACTTCCATAAACCATATGTCTCCCTTGACCTTACATCTCTCCCCAAGATAATGTAATGCGCATGAGATGATTGATCCCAAAGTGCAGTAATATTATTGTGTAGACAAGTAGCCTCATCCGTCTTCAATGAGTAGGAGTTAGGGACAATTTCTCTCTCTCTCTCTCTCTCTCTCTCTCTCTCTCTCTCTCTCTCTCTCTCTCTTAACTTGAAAAACTTGTAAATGACCAAAAAAATAATTAGAATCATGAATGAACATTATACACAAAAAGCAATACATTTGAAAAATATATGAAAAATTGGTGTCCAAAAATGCTTTACATACAAAAAGTCCCCATAAGCCATATAGTGGTCACCAAAAAATCTCATGAATATAATAGACTATACAGAAATGTGGTCACCAAAATGTCTCACATACGAAGGTCATCATAACCTATATAGACTATACTGGAATGTGATAGCTAAAATGTTTCACATACGAAGGTCATCATAACCTATATAGACTATACTGGAATGTGATAGCTAAAATGTTTCACATACGAAGGTCATCATAACCTATATAAGGACCATAAAAAAAACTCATATACAATGACCTCATAAGCTATATAGTGGTCACCAAAATATCTCATGAATTAAATGGTGCCATAGAATCTTGGTGTGCTGTAGACGTAGAGCCTCTTTCATCAAAAAGGCTACATCTACGTGTTATCCTCTTGCACATGCTGCGAGACAATGCCTATACTTAAAACTACCATCTCTATTTGCAAATTGACATGTATCTAAGTAATACATAAACGCCTATACTCAAAAACTACCAGCTCTATTCGCAAATTGACATGTACCTAAGTAATACATAGAAATCCATTAAAAACTTTGGATATTTGACATAAAAGATCTTTAGAATCATACAATCATAATATTTAACATACCTTGGTCATACAATCATATTTAAGGGTTACGAGCTCAGCCATTGGAGAGAATGACATGCTAGCACATGCAAAGGAATAAGAAAAGCAAACATAGTAAAGAGAGAGAGAGAGAGAGATGGTAAGACAAGGGGGAGAGAAATAGAGAGAGAGGGGGGAGGGAGGGGATAGAGAGAGAGAGAGAGATAATGACATTCCAACACATGCAAAGGAATAATAAAAGAAAATATAATAAGATAGAGAGAGAGAGAGAGAGAGAGAGAGAGAGAGAGAGAGAGAGAGAGAGAGAGAGAGAGGCATGAATGGAGGGGAAATGGGTGGGAGATGAGATGAAAGAAGGGTGGAGAGAGACAAAGAGAGGGTGAAGAGAGACAAAGAGAGAGAGAGAGAGAGAGAGAGAGAGAGAGAGAGAGAGAGAGGGTGGAGAGAGACAAAGAGAGAGAGAGAGATAATGACATTCCAACACATGCAAAGGAATAATAAAAGAAAATATAATAAGAGAGAGAGAGAGAGAGAGAGAGAGAGAGAGAGAGAGAGAGAGAGAGAGAGAGAGAGAGAGAGGCATGAATGGAGGGGAAATGGGTGGGAGATGAGATGAAAGAAGGGTGGAGAGAGACAAAGAGAGGGTGAAGAGAGACAAAGAGAGAGAGAGAGAGAGAGAGAGAGAGAGGGTGGAGAGAGACAAAGAGAGGGGAGAGAGAGAGAGGAGAGGATGGAAGTAAGATGAGGTGAGATAAAGAGAGTATGAGGAGAGAGACATGGCAGAAGAAAGAGTGGGAGGGAGTGAGGGAGAGAAGAAGGGAGATGAAGTGAGGGAGGGAGAGATAGAGAGAGAGAGAGTAGGAAGAAGGTGGGAGAGGGAGGGAAGAGAAAAGGGAGGAGAGGTAGAAGAGGAAGGGAGATTGAGGCACAGAGAGAGAGAGAGAGAGAGAGAGAGAGAGAGAGAGAGAGAGAGAGAGAGAAGGTGGGAGAGGGAGGGGAGAGAAAAGGGATGAGAGACAGAAGAGAAAGGGAGGGAGGGAGGGAGAGAAGAAGAAGAAGGTGGGAGAGAGAGAGTGAGAGGGAAGACAGCGGTGGAGGGAGAGAGAGGAAAGGGAGGAGAGAGAGAAGATGGTGAGAGAGGGGGGGAGAGAGAGAGAGAGAGATGGAAAAGGAGGGAAGAGGGTGGAAGAGAGAGAGAGATGGGAGTAAGATGAAGTGAGTGAGTGAGAGAGAGAGAGAGAGAGAGAGAGTAGAGGTAGAGAGAGGAAAGGGAGGAAGTAAGGTGGGCTAGAGGGGAGAAAGTGGACTGGGCTGAGAGGTGCTGGTGGAGGTAATGGGAGGAGACATGAGGAGCTAGTGGTGGAGGGACTAGAGAGAGAATGTTCACATCTTTAAGAGAGAAGGGTTGTTAGCAAAAGCTCCCTCCACTAAGCTCCCTCAAAAAACACACTTGCAAAGTAGATGATGCTCCTCTATGACCAATAAAAGGTGGTTTTGATGAGACTCTTCAATAATAGCTTGCCTAAATGGTTTAGTAATGCATAATCTCTTTTGGAAGAAAAGAAAATCATCATCATAAGAATAATCAGAATGAGGTCAACAATCATTATCTTTCATCTGGTTGTATGCATTAAAAAAAAGAATCATTTTTTATATATTCCCTTCATGTTATCAAAAGAAATGCCTTCAATAATATATATTATTAATGGTAGGTCTCCTACTCAAAAGCATCAGCAAGAGCATTTTCATGTCCAGGTGTATATTAAATAAATGGTTAAAAACTTTAAATAAAAGATGCCCACTTAATATGTCTATCTGATATTAAGGTTTGTAAAGAAAATGTTTAATACTGTGTTGATCAATTTTAATGATAAATTCAGAACCCATAAGATGATATTTCTAAATTTTCAATGCATGAACAACATCAATCAATTCTTTGTCATTTAGTACTATACTTAAGTTTAGATGGTTTTAATTTTCTAATTCGGATGGTTATCCTGCATCAGCACATCACTAATACCATGTCCACTAGCATTAGTTTACTACCATAAAGAGTGGTCTAAGGAAAGTAGGTAGTGTTAATACAAGTGCATGGGTAAGTGCATACTTAAGGGCATTAAAATATTTTTTCATGCATGTCAGTCCAAAAAAAAACTTTAATCGTTTTCAATAATTCAATCAAGTGATGAGCTTTGTAAGTAAAATTTTTCACAAATCTTCTATAATAAGAACATAACCAAGAAAAGATCTCAATTCATGAATGTCCTTTGGTCTAGGCCATGATCTAATGGTCTCTATCTTTTTAGGATCAACATGAATTCCTTCAACAGACACAATATGTCCAAGGTATTCAATTTCTTTTTTTTAAAGAATTCACTCTTGTCTGGGCTGACATAGACCTGATTTTCTTTCGAAAGATTGAATACTACCTCTAGTTGTTTCTCATGCTCATCTTCATCTTTGCTAAACACTAAGATGCCATCAAACAATACAACTATAAAATTTTGGTGCTTTAAGAATATGCAGTTCATCATGTGACTAATCGTAGCCATAGCATTAGTAAGTCTTAAAGGCATTACTAAAAACTCAGAATGACCCATTTGCATGTGAAAAGTGGTCTTATAGACATGTTCTTCAACCTCTCTAACCTGATGATAGCCTAACTTAAGATCAATTTTGGAAAATACTTTGGCTCCTCTCAACTTATCTAGGAGATCATCCACACGTGGGATAGGATATCTATTCTTGATAGTATTCTTAGGTAGTCAATGCACATGCAAAATGTTCCATTCTTCTTTTTGACAAAAAGATTAGGTGCTTTGTATGATGAACTACTAGGCCTAATAAGTTTCCCATCAAGTAGATCCTCAATCTGAGACTAGATTTCTTTTTGCTCTAGAAAATTTACTCTATAAGGAGCCCTACAAGGGGGAATACTACCACGGATATTGTCTATCCTATGGTCTTTCAATCTAGAATTAGGTTTAAATGAAGGAGGTAACTCATTCATAAGACAATCCAAAAATTATGAAATGAATAGTTCATGCGAGGTGTCCTTGCAAATTTGTTTAGAGGCAGAAACCTCATTAAGCATGACTAGATAAGTCTTTTACTTTTTCCTCATGGGTTGCTTAGCTTGGGTATGGCTAAGGAGTGCACATTCACTAGATTCCCAGAATCCTTTTAAACATATATTATCACCATTGAATTAAAAATATATGATATGAGAATCATAATCAATGTGAGGGTTATGCTCATGTCTCCATGGCATTTTAAGAATAACATCATATGAATGCAAGGGTGCAATTAAAAATGTGCAAGGTTGACTATATGGTGCAATGAAACTACATCTTTCATTTCCTTAGTGTAATTATACTTTGTTCCTTGAAAAGTAGTTTTGATTTTATACTTTGAAGAAATGGCATTCAATTTATGAGCATGAACAAGCTTTTCGAAAATAAAGTCATGTGTACTACCATCATCATGTAATATATTTACTTCCTTGCCCTTAATTTGTCCTTTCGTTTTTACTAGCATATGAGGTGAAACTTTCTTTTCAATAGGTTAAGGCATACCTGGATCATCTGAAAGATCTTAGCTTTCAGAATTACCCTCTTTCTTAGGAGAGAAGTCGTCGTCCTTTGCATTTGCTTTACCATGAATCATGTTGACGTGTGTAGTTGTTGACTTCTTCTTCTTCTCTAGGCAATTGGGTGCAACATGTCCTTTTTATCGATAATTGTAACATGTCACAACTCGAGGTACAAGAACTTATTTCTTTTTTGCATCATCATTCTTCTTCTTGTTGTTGTTGTTAGCACCTTGATTGTTATTGTTGTTTGAAGCAACACCTTTGGTACCATTAGTGTACTATCAAATTTACGAAAAGGAACAGACTTTCTAAATTTTTTAGCATGAGAATCCTAAGGTGTTTTGTTGTCCTTTGGGACTCCATTTTTTTGTTCACTATTGTAAGCAAAAGATATTTCTGTGAAAAGAGAATGAGGTTGAGCATATTGATCTCCACTTGAAGAGTAGGCTTTAATCCAGCAATGAATTTACGTTTTTGTTTCTTTGCTCTCACTCATTCAATAGCTTGCAGTTGAATGAGAACTTGCCAAAATTTGTCCATATATAGCTATATGATCTCCACTTGAAGAGTAGGCTTTAATCTAGCAATGAATTTACGTTTTTGTTTCTTTGCTCTCACTCATTCAATAGCTATGAGAACTTGCCAAAATTTGTCCACATATAGCTATATGATCTCTTTGTCAAGTTGACGAAGCATATCCCATTGTTGACGTGCTCTTGCTTTATATTGAGGTGGAAAGAAATTATTTTTAATGAGCTTTTGAAATTCCTTCCACCATAATGATGCAGTTTTGACCAAGTGATTTGCAGCACACTTAACGTTATCTGACCAAGTAATTTGCAGCACACTTAACCTTATCTTTCTTTCCCAGAGAAATAATAATCAAGTTTACTAATCCATGACAACATTGTTTTTGTATCCTTTTTACCATCAAATTTTTGAAATGTGAAATCTTTTCAACTGATTTTCTTTCCTTTTTGTTTCTCTTGTTCATGGAAAGTTTCTTGATGGTACGTCTAATGTCAAAGTCGGATTCAACACTTCTTGATCATTTCTTGTTAGAGATTAGTTCTTTCAATTCTATTCCTCTTAGCTCGTTCTTCATTTAATTGACCTTGAAGAGATAGAAGTTGCTCGAAAATAGAAGGAGGTTGTGGGTTTGACTTGATGAGGAATTAAAGAGAAAAATAAAACTTATGGTCCTTGCTTCAAATTTGTTGAAGTCATATGTTGTCCCTAATTTTTTGTGGAGCAAGAATCCCAACTTTAAGTGTCATAAAGCCCATAAGTGGTATTTGAAGCCTTCAAGAATAAATTGTTAAAGTCACCCAAAATTTCCTTGAAAAGATGCATGTGACAAATCCATTTAAATCCCTTTTCCCTTCTTTCTATCTTGCCTTTTTTGTAGCTCTCCAAACTCTTAGAAAGCTTGCGCAGGTTAGATCTTCCAAAATTCAAAGCTTTTAAGGCTTTTAGGATAGGAAGCTTTTAAGCTTTTTACAAGTTTTTTGGAGCTTTTAGTAATAAGGTGTGTGAGGGGGATAGATGCTTGAAGCTTTTTAATATGACTTGCTTAAAGCTTTGCATTATAGGCTTTATAACATAATCTTTAGAGTATGTAGCATTGTAAAGCTTATATTATAAGATTTATAACATAAAGCTTTTGTATTAAGCTTTTGAAAAAGAAATAGGTAGTAATGCGGCCAGTGCACAATGAAAAAGAAGGGGAACTGATTGGTGTTGCTTATGTGAGGAGGGAGAAAAAAAAGAGTGCCGTTTTGATGGCTGTGAATGATGAGAGAGGAGGACAGGGGGGAAATTATTGGCAACTAGCAAAGCAACATAAAAAAGGGAGAAGAGAAAAACAATGAAACAGTTGGCAATATGTGCTAACAAGTAGCGGAGAGAGAGAGAGAGAGAGAGAGCTAAATTATCATCCTCTCCCTCCTTTGATTTGTTGAAGCTTTAGTAATTCCCAATAATAAAAAATTAGGCCTTCTTTGCACTAAATAATTGTGTAAACCTTACTTTCAAATTTTTATTCGAAAATCCTTCTCCTTGAGTGGTCCCCAAGGTTATGATACCACTGTTAGTACCTTTATGACCCTTGGAGAACGAATTCTAATTCTCAACACAAAAATTAGAGCATGTTGTTTTATGAGAGATATTCACTTATATACATGGCCATAAGTGTTCACACTCAAACTGTGGCTGGCTGGGCGCTTTAGGCTCATAAGAGGCCTAATGATGCTATCACAATGACTACTCTCATAATATATCCATGAAGTATATCACTTAGGACTTCATCCAAACTTGCTACCACACACTCTTGACGTGGGAATTTCTATAAATACTCCGTTACACCATTTACGGGCACTCGTCCAAGTTGTAGCTTTGGACACCATTGCTTCATATCTTGAATGTATGACCCTTTTGGTGTATCTATCGTGACTCCTTGATGTAATATATTGGTGGTAGATCTTGTTAACCCTAGGAAAGGGTTAACATCCCCCCCTTCCTGATGGTGATCGCATCCTCGTGATTGATCACGTTGAAGACCTTTGTGTGTGGGGAGAATGGACAAATTTGTCAATGGCTTTGATGTTGATTGATGTTCAATGGTCTTTGTTCCTCCGGAAGAAATAAGAAAAGCTAGTTAGTGAATGTAGAGGTTAGTGGTTTATTGAGAATTCCTAATGGGGGTGGGGTTTTTGCGAATGATTGCATTTTTATATTTGTGTGAACATGTTTTTTTTAAGCTTTTTTCTCACTTTGTTTTTGGCAATCATAAGCAATGTTACATGTGATGTGTTAGTGGGGATGCTAAGAGATGTTAATAATGGGAGAGAAAAGAGGGAACGATCCAGAGGACTATACAGGGGTTTATGAATTTTTTCTTCATTTAGAGACTTCTCTAGATTTTTAGAATAAGAAAAATAGGGTTTTTAGTGTAGGGTGATTTTAGTATGCTTTGATGTGAGATATTGCTTTAGGTTTTTCACTTTCCCTCTTTTGTAGAGAGAAAATTCAAATCTGTGTTTATTTTCTTTAGTTGCTTAAAAGCTTTGTTTCTCTCCTAAACCACATTAATGACTTTAGATCTTCTCAATCATGGGGTTTCTTCTCTTCTGTAACAAAGAAATTGAAGGGTATGTTGATTATTTGGTGCCATTTAGTTGAACCACATATTCATCTTCCCCTTCAATCATCTTTATGTTCATTAATCTCTACAAAAGAATCAAAGAACAAGAGAGCAATGTAGGTATGTCCATCTTGTTATCTATTCTATTGTTTTGTTATGGTTTAATTTTGCCTTAGGTATTATGTTTTCTTTTCTATTTTGACCATCTTGTTGTTCTGAATGTGATTTAGTGAGTGAAATTGAAGATAATAGTTGAGTTTGATGATGTTATTTCTGTGTTCATTAGTGATTTTCTGAGTGAAACAAGTGGGTGAAATATAATTGTTGATTAATAGTAATGATTTAGTTCTCAGATATATTAAAATCTATATGTTATGTTCAATAATGTTATTTCTCATTTAAGCTGCATTATTTGTTAATTTTTGGAGTTATACAAATGTATAAAAGCTAATTTGGGATTGATAATTGTGTTTAATGATGTTTGCTTTTTTATTCTGACCATCTTATTATTCTAAATGTCATTTAGTCATGTGTGAAATTGAAGTCAATAGTTGAGTTTCATGATATTATTTCTATGTTATTTGGTTGAAATAAGTGTGTTATTTTGATTAAAATTTTTGATTTAGTTCTAAGTTATATCTGATTAATGTTATGTTCAATAATGTTATTTCTGGTTAAAGTTGTGTTGTTTGTTAAATTTTTTAGTTGTACAAATGTATAAAAGTTAATTTTTTGTTAATAGCTGTGTTTTGTCCAAAGCTAATTTTTGGTTAATAACTGTGTTTTATCCAAATGCCAATTTTAGGATATAGACCGAAACAAGAAGAGAGACATTCACTTTTAATTAGAGGCCAAGTATGCACCGCTATACAAAAGAACGACGAGTGAAAAGCAACTAGAGATAATGTAACAAGAGAGAAATGCAGGAAAAAAACATGATCTTTGGGTTGAGGGGTGTATTTATCCATCAGATCCAATTACCCAAAGACCTCCACAATTTAGTGGGCTTACATCTTTCATTAAGTATATGTGTGAAGGCAATGTAGTGTTATTGGGATACACTAGGAGGCTAGCAATGCAAGCTTATAGTGTTTACACATCTGTTCAGCGCACCATGATGGGCTTGAATGCAGAGATCAAGGAGCTCACAAAATGACTAAGTGAAAAGGAGAGAGAGAGTATTAGAGTTTGCAAGATCCGATGCATGTTATGGAAAATGTGGTGCATGTTGTCAAGGTAGACAATGAAGAACTACATTGCAAAATGTAGGATTTGGAGAAGGAGAACAAAAATATGGTAGCAATGCTTGCAAAGACTGTTGTTGTTTGCTAGACCCTCAACGAAAACCAAAAAAGCACGTGAGCATGTGAGGTTGCTCTCAAACCACTTCATGAGTTGACCAAAGAGAGTGGGCAATATAATCGGCGAGTCTATGCACAATGTGCTAACATGAAAAATATGTTTTTCAACCCAACAAGTGAGGAGGTTGTGCTGATGCAATTACAAATGTCCTAAGCAAAGGTTTGGTGAAGTCTACATGGGAAAACCCCAAATTCAAAACCATTGGTGATGATACTGCAAGAGTACGCTTATTGAAGGAAGTAAGAAATACCTTCATAGCTACAGATACTCAAGGCATATGTGATAAGGTAGGGATTAGCTTCGAATCCTATACTATGATTTATAAGCAATTGGATGTAGTGTTTAAGGCTGTTCTTAACAAGAGATGGGTAGTGCCCATCCCTAAACTGATCCATGTGGAGCAGGCACAGAAAGATCTTAATACAAAAGTCTTAGACACAATTGGTGAGCCAATATATTTGGAACAGACACAGATGCTTAAGTCTAGATCAAAGGAAGTGCCCTTCAAATTGCATGTAGACAATAACTTTATATTGGATGTATGTAAGCTACAAGCAACAATGGTGAAGTTCTACAACATGTCTATCAAAGAGTGCAGAGGTAAGCTTCAATTTGTTTTGAAGCTTGATGAGAGTGAAGTCGTTAAGGGCCAAAAGCTTGAACGTGTTAGCTTGACACTAATGAATAGGACGTTGGATCCCAACATTAATTCAAAACATCCAAAATATTTCGGTGTGCAATCAGAGAATGAAATATGGTGGCTTGCTGCATTTCAGGTACCAAAGGAGGACCATGAAGTACTTAAGATTTTTTTTAACCTAACAAAGATACCAGGTATTGTACAATGGCTAAAGAAAATTTTTGCATGTCGATCGATTTGGTGAATATAAGGTAGAATGACATCTTGCTAGCGATTTAAAAACATTAAAATGTATGTTTGGTGTTTCAAATTTAGCATCAGCTAAGTTCCCTTGCTTATATCAATAACTTATAGTAAGTTTCATTTATAAATGAAGGTACTTCTTTCATTTCTCTCCATTCTTTCTAGCTTGTGAGTATGGCATGTACTAAGCAAAGAGAAAACATAATGCCTACCAAGACGCCAGTTCATTCATCTGGATCTCGTGAAGGTACTAACATCGACAATGATGAAGGTCAAGCTCCTCCAAATAGGAAAGCTACTCCCACTGCTGTAGCTAGTAATGTTCATCCACCTATGCATAAGAAGAGAAGATGGAGATCAGGCATCACCGCTCTTCATGAAATCAGGAGGTTCCATAAGAGTCATGAGTTTATTATACCCAAGGCACCTTTCTCAAGGTTGGTGCGAGAAATATTGCAAGATCTACAAAGGGGAAATCACTACAGGGACTTTTCAAGAGATTAAGCATGTAATGTGGAGTGATGGTCAGCCCAAGCGTTGCTTTCTCTTCAAGAGGTGGCTAAAAGTTACTTGGTGGACCTCATGCATGGGTTAGCTGTTAGCCATCCATGCCCGGTGCATCACACTCAAGCCCTCGGATCTCTATCTTGTTTGTAGGATTCGTAAAACAATAGTGATGCATTCAACCTTAACCATGACATGGTTTGAAGAGCTATGTAAATACTCTTGTATCGTTTTGTGTTTTCATGTTTTCATTTAATTCTACTCAACTAGTTGTACTTGATGCGATGTATCGGATTTGGATATTTTAAGTTTTCTTTATTTCCAATGTGTATCCTTAATGTGATGTACCGGATTTGCCCATTGATTTGGATATTTTAAGTTTTCTTCATTTCCAATGTCAATGTATATTCTTATATTTTCATGGAAAAAAATTGCATGTGCATATGTAAGCAAGTGCATGTGCATGTGCATGTGCATGTGCATGTGCATGTGTAAGTGCTTTTTTATTTGCATGTGCATATGTAAGCAAGTGCATGTGCATGTGCATATGTAAGCAAGTGCATGTGCATGTGCATGTGTAAGTGCTTTTTTATTTGCATGTGCATGTGCAGGTGCAGGTGTATATTCATAAATTTTTCAAGAAAAAATCGATGCATGGTATGCAGTGATCATAATGGGCTTAAATTTATTCTATGCATAGATCATGTCGCTTACATCATGAGCATGCATGTGCATGTGCAAGTGCAAGCAAGTCCATGTGCATGTGCAAGTGCTAGTTTATATGATAATATTATTTTTTCCAAGAAAAAATTGATGCATGGTATGTAATGATCAGAATGGGCTGAAATTTGTTCTGTGCATAGATCATATGCTTTACATAGCCTGGATAAAATATAAGGCCCATCAGAGGCCTGTAGGGCCCCTGTCTGAAGACTTGCATGTGGAGGCCTTCTTTTTTTAAAGTAGGTCTCTAAAAGTGAGCCTTCGGACAAGGGCCCTAAAGGCCTCCACATAGCCTGGATAAAATATAAGGCCCATCAGAGGCCTGTAGGGCCCCTGTCTGAAGACTTGCATGTGGAGGCCTTCTTTTTTTAAAGTAGGTCTCTACACGTGAGCCTTCGGACAAGGGCCCTAAAGGCCTCTGATCGGCGGGCTAATATTTTATCTAAGAGGTAGTCTTATGTACACATAAAATTTGAGCTCATTTTGATAAGGAAAAGTATTTTTAAAAATTAAAAATTAAAAATTATCAAATTTATGTATTAGGCCAATTTTTAAAAAATAAATTTCCATCCATAAGTATGGAAGTAACCCTCATTTCACCTCATTCCTCATCTTTAATTTCTCTCTCACACCTCGAAGAGCATGGCTTGCACCAAGCAAATTGCAAAGAGAGTCTGGCCTCTCAAGGTGTGACTTGGAGGAGTGCAGGTGGAGGCCTGGCACTGTGGATCTTTGTGAGATTAGGAAATACCAAAAGACGGTCCAGTTAATCATGCCAAAGTTGTCCTTCCAACATGTGGTGCAAGAGATCATGCAAGATTTGCAACTCTGTCATGATATGAGGTTCTGGGTTTGCGTAGCATCAAGCTCACTACCTACACAGTGGACATGTAAGGTCTTAGAGACACTCCAAGAGGCTGCAAAGGCATACTTACTGGATTTTTTTGGTGACACAGTGTTTGCAACTATCCATGCGAAGAGGGTCACCATCACTGAAAAGGACATGTAGCTAGTGTGATGCATGCGACACTACTGGAGAGATTCTCTGAGCCAGGATCTTTAGTTATATTTTAATATATCTCACATGAATGTAATTCTCAAAAGCTATGTAAAGATTGATATATATCTTGATAAATATACCAAAATTTTGCTCTTATCTTGTGTTGCAAATAAGTCTCTTTCAATTTGAGTTTATATAATTTGTTGATTTGTTTATGTCTTCAAATGGCTACAATTTTCATTTAAGTTATGTGTGTAATTTGAATTTATTTTCTTGAGTCGAATAATAAAATACATACAAGACACGTATCAAATAAAAAACTCCACAATCCAAATTTCCATTTATAGCATAAAAAATTACATAGTCATCAAAGTTACATAGTCATCATGGCTATATCCTAGGCTTCTTACTACTGGGATCTCCATACTCTGAAGCTGCCTTAATGGATGGAATCAAAACATGGAACCCTTCAAGCTCTGCCCTAATGATGGTGGGATCTTCACACAACAATGCCACGGGGCCACCATAGAATGTAAGGGCCCCCAACTTTGAGTCGTCGAGAACAAATAAAGCAACTTTGAGCATTGAAGTAGAGCAACTTTTTCCAAACTTGAATTAGTCAGAATAATTTTGAATGAATCATTGTTTGTAAATGCTTTATGTTGAGATGTCGAGCTCAACATGAGCTGACACTCACTAGATGCCTTTGTGACCGTTCAACATTTACATCACTAGCGGGTTTGGTAGTAGCTGGCATCGACATATCTTCGCTAGAGAATCTACAGTTGGACTATACTGACTAATCCACATCTATCCACTCCACTTTTGTGTATTCACATTATGGACCACTTGTATATACTCTAGTATGTGTGTTAGTCACTTTATCTCCTTTGTAGACCTCTTTTGTTAAAGAAGAAGAACAACAATTTTCAGCCTCTCACCTTGTGTGTTCTCTTCTAGAGTTTGTGAGAGTGTGTGTGAGCTCAAGCTCCCTTCTCCCCTACATCTTTTCATGGTATCAGAGCCTGGTTCATGCTAAGAGCTGAGTGGCAAGCAAGAGAAGCACAAGAAACGGTACAAGGCAAGAGCTTCATCTACTCTTTCCCCTTTGTGTTGGCTACTATATGTCGGGAGCTCTTCAGGAGGCACCGGCAAACAAACTCCAATTGAGGAGCTTCTTCACGAGAGCGGAGCTTAAGGGCATCTATATATTGTCTTTTAGACTGAATTTTTCAAGTTGAAAACGCGTTTCGGGTGCGTCTGGACCTCCGTTTTTCAGTTCGCATGCATTCACGGGCACTGCGCGAGTAAGTTTTGATTCTTTGTAGATTGGTTGTGCACTATGTGTACTACAAAGAGGTCTTACAAGTGCTATTGGGTGTATGTATGCAAGTTGAGGTCACTGGTTGTGATAGTTTGGGTGTAGCATAGTATCGATGCAAAGAATACAACAGTTTGTGTGATCAAACAAGAGTGCTATTTTTGGTGAGTTTGTATTGCAGACAAGATGTCAAATGATGGAATTAACCAGATTGTTCAGAGAAGCTTGACAAGAACAACTTCCATGCTTGGAGGTTTAGATTGACAAATTTTCTGATGGAAAAAGGCTATTGGGACTACATTGAAGGTGAACATGAGGAGGCACTAGGGATACCGAAGATTAATCCAACTATTTTATAGATGTAAAAGAATACAAGGATTGGAATCAAGGAACAAGGAAAGTCATGTATTGGCTTTCTATTAGCATACAAGATACCATGATTGGGCATATACAAGATGCCAACTCACCCAAGGAGGCATGGGACACCTTGGTGAAGCTGTATGAAACTAACACCAAGGCACGAAAGATTCAGTTAAAGAATGAGCTTCATACTGTGGGGAGAAGAAAAACATGCATGTGAATGATAATGCCTTGAAGATCAAGGGCATTGTGAAATCCCTTGCATCTATTGGTGTTTCTATTAATGATGATGATAAGGTGGAAGTATGTCTATGTTGTCTCGGGCCATAATACCAGGCATTCAAGACGTCTATTCAAACTTGGGAAACATTTCCAACTTTACAAATTTTGTGTCAATGCTGAACATTGAAGAGAAGAATTTGGGTGAAGATCAATAATCTTCACAAAACAAAAACAGTTGAGAGCAGCAGGCCTTCTACACAAGGTCAATAATCTTCACAAAAACAGTTCAAAGTAGCAGGCCTTCTACACAAGGTCATGTAGAGGTCATGGTGGACGTGGCCAAGGTGGTGGCCGAATAGGTAATCAGAATTATGGCAGTAGAGCAGCACAACAGTCCCATAAATCACAACACAGGCGGAAGAGGCTAGTTTAGAGGCAGGGGGAGTCAAAGAGGTCGTGGTAAATTAGCAAAGATAGCATAATGATACACGAGGCTTTTTTTACTATGGCAAGCCTTGACATGTGCAGCAACAGTCCCATGAATCACAATAATACACAGGTGGAAGAGGCTAGTTTAGAGGCAGGGGGAGTCAAAGAGGTCGTGGTAATTAGCAAAGGTAGCATAATGATACACGAGGCTGTTTTTACTATGGTAAGCCTCGACATGTGCAGGTAGATTGTTATTAGAAGCAAAATGACATGCAAAATAGAAAAGTGCAGCAAAATAACTATGCGTCCTCTAGCAGAAAGAATGAGGATAATGAGAGGTTGTTTGTTATGCAACATGTAGTTAATGTTGTCTTGAAAAAAGGGGTCCGATTGCCCATGTTGGAGATGTGCCATTGTCTATGTAGGATGGTAAGGTGAAGTACCTTGTAGATGTACTTCATGTTCCAAACATTACAAAGAATTTGATTTCTGTTGGCCAGATGATTGAATAGTGTTTGCGGGTGCAGTTTAACCCTAATGGTTGTTATATAGAAGACTTTAAAGAAAAGTGTAGGTTGGTGAAAAAAGGGAACATAGTGGGCATAATGTTTACATTGAATATAAATATGCCTAAAGTGCACTAGTGCTACAATGTTTTTAAATGGTTTAAGAGTTGTTGCAGATATAGATATTTGGCATAAGAGAATTGGGCATATAAATGTGCAAAGAATGAAGTCTATGCAGATTAAAAAAATTGTGACAGGGCTGTATGAGATTAAGATTGAAGGTATGCAGCAGAAAGTATGTGAGCAAACAAAACATGTATTTTCACATGACATAAATGTGAGCAAGAATGTACTAGATGTTGTACAATCAGATGTATGGGGTCCTGCAAAGACTATGTCTCAGGGTGGCTCTGCAGGTACTATATGTAACATTCATTGATGACTACACGAGGAAAGTGTAGGTGTATTTCATGGAGGATAAGAGTGAAGTTTTCACTCATTTTTAAAATTTTATAGTGATGGCTGAAGAGCAGACAAGAAAGCATATGAAGTGCCTAAGGTCAAATGGAGGGGGAGAATACTTCTCCAATGAGTTCTCTGATTGCAGAAGAATGGCATTCAAAGATAGTTTACATGGTAGATACACTCCGCAGCAAAATGGAGTTGCTAAACGAAAAAACAAGCACATTGTAGGGATAGCATGAGCATTGATAACAGAGAAGAATATGCCGCATAGCTATTGGGTTGAGGTTATATTTACAACAGTTTATATCATGAACAGGACTCCTATTGTACAGGACTCCTATTGTACAGTCATAAATGATGGAACGCCAGAGGAGAAGTTTACTGGCAAGAAACCTAATTTGTCTCACTTGAAAGTTTTTAGATACATTGCACATGTGCATGTGCCAAATGAGTTATGTACTAAGCTGGATCCAAAGGTAGAAAAATGTATGTTTATTAGGTAAGAAAAAGAGATATGATGTTATAATCCTGGTACATGTGAATTGAGAGTAAGCAAGGATGTTGTATTTGATGAGATGAGTAATAGGTATGCTGTTAAAAAAGATGCTGTTGGGGCTGATGTAAGTGGAAATGTGGTTGCACAAAATGCAAGCTAGCAATCACAGTCATTGAGTGGACTAGGAGAGTCCTCATACAGCGGTTCTGTTGATAAACCATGGAGTGGAAGGCTGCGTCATAATACCAATCTTGGAAATGTAGTTGTTACATCACATAAAGAAAAAGAGAAAGTGGTTGAGCCCCTTGGTATGCTTGATAATTCTACAGGGCATTCTCTTGTTGATGGAGAGTCTAGTGGTTCAGAGATGAGCCTTGATGAGGAGCTTGGGATTCCAACAAATGAGGACACTTGGTGTAAAGAAGGCTTTGGAAGCCATGAATACAAAGTTACAAAGATCTAGAAGAGTCAAAAATCCTGTGCAGAGGTTGACTCATGATGGTTATGTGTGGCAAATCACTATCCTTGCATGGAAAAATTTGTGCACATTGTAGAGTCCACATGTTTTGATGAGGCTATTGGAAATGTGTATTGGGAAAAAGCTATGGATGAGGAGATGGATGCATTGTATGCAAATAAGACTTGGGATTTGGTGCCATTGCCTACTAAAGGCAAGAAAGCTATTGGATGTAAGTGGGTGTATAAGGTGAAACATAATAGTGATGGTAGCATAAGTAAGTACAAGGCTAGATTGGTAGCCAAAGGATATGTGCACATAGGGGATTGAGGAGACGTTTGCCTCGGCTGCAACAAAGATGATAACTATGAGAGCTGTGATTGCGCGGTGGCTGTAGCTAAAGGCTGGTTTTTACATCAGATGGATATAAAAAAATGTGTTCTTACATGGTGACTTGCAAGAAGAAGTGTATATAGATTAGCCACTTGGTTTTGAGGATACAAGTCACCCAGAGTATGCATGTAAGCTTCATAAGGCCTTGTATGGGCTGAAGCAAGCTCCATAAGCATGGCATGACAAGATTGCTGAGTATCTTGTCACTATTTGTTTTCATATGGTAGATGCAGATCACTCTTTATATGTGTGCAAGAGTGATAAGGGTATTGTGATCATCACCATCTATGTAGATGATCTTATTGTTGGGGGTGACAACTTGGAAGAGATTATTAAGCATGTGAAAAGTCTTCTCAAAAGGAAGTATAACATGAAGGATTTGGGAGATTTGTGCTACTTTTTGGGCATTGAGGTCATTCGCACACCTGATCGTATTTGGCTATCACAGAGTCAGTATGTATTGGACATGTTGTCCAAGTAATGGGATGGCTAGTTGTAAGCCAATCTCTGTGCCATTAGATCAAAATGGCAAGCTCAGTGCGGATGCAAGTTATGTGTTGGAGGACCCCACTATGTACAGGAAGATTGTGGGGAGTTTGATCTATGTCACGATGGCTAGATTTGAGCTACACTATTGGATTAGAGAGCTAGTTTATGCAGGTTACACACAAACCACATCTTGACAGTGTGCGACGCACACACACACTTTGGTATTTGAGGGCCACTATTGATTATGCATTGTTTTATGCAACAAGTGTACCATTGGGGCTATATGGGTACACAGATGCCGATTGGGCACATAGCATCTCAAATAGGAGATCTACCGATGGATTTATGTTTTCATCATTGGAGAGACTGCTGCTATGACATGGAGTAGCAAGAAGCAGCCCACAATTGCCTTGTTGAGTATAGAGGCAGAATATAGAGGAGCTACAATGGCAACATGTGAGGTAGCTTGGTTACATAAGCTACTGCTGATTTGGGGTTGCATGTGGAGAGAAAGGTTGTTATATATTGTGATAATATTAGCAGTATATAGTTGGCTAGGAACCCAGTTTTCCATGCACGGATAAAACATATTGAGGTACACTACCACTTCTTCAGGGAGAGAGAGTCTTAGTAGGCAACATCAACTTGACTTACGTCAGCACACAGGATCAAGTCACTGACATCTTCACACAAAGGCCTTGGGAGCTGAGAAGCTCCACATATTTTGAGATATTCTTGGAGTTTACGAGCTGGAGTTGAGCTTGAGGGGGGGAGTGTTGAGATGTCAAGCGCAACATGAGCTGACACTCACGAGATGCCTACATGACCATTCGACATTTACATCACTAGCGAGTTTGGTAGCTGGCACCGACATATCCATATCTTCACCAGAGATTTTACACCTAGACTACACTGAATAGTCCACATCTATCCACTCCACTTTAGCGTGTTCAGATTATGGACCGCTTGTATATACTCTAGTAGAGAATCTGTAAATGTGAGAGAACCTGTGAAAAGGTGAGAAGTATCTACTGAGAGAGAATAAAGGGTAGCATGAGGAGATTTAGGAGGTGTGGAGATATTCTGGGAAGAGGTGGAGAGAATCAAGCAAAAGAGGTGGAGTGAATCAGGGAGAGATTAGTGGGATTAGATGCTTGGATGTAAACCCTATAAATTGAGGCATTAGCCTAATGATAATTTGCTGGTTTTTGATTATCCATGCCTACATTAAGCTAACAAAACTAATTGCTCACTAATCATATCTTAATTATCATCTAATCTCTTTGTTAATAATTTTGATTCTAGCATTTGATTCACCATAGCTCATCACATTGCTGCAAATTTAACATTATAGAAGGAGCTCGATGAAGCACAGAAGGTAACTTCCTTTTACTCGATTCTCCCCAAATTTGATATATAGAGCCTCTATGGCATGTAGACCCCACATGTGATCCCATGCCCATCATAGGCCTGTAAGGGCACTGTCCAAAGGCTCACGCAAACATCAGGCCTTCCCATGTGAGCCTTCGAACAGTGTCCTTATAGGCCTCTCTGATGGGCATGGAATCCCATGTGAGCCTTCGAACAGTGCCCTTATAGGCCTCTGATGGGCATGGAATCACATGAGTGGGGTGTAATGGGATCACATGAGTGGGGTGTACATGCCATAGATGCCCCATATATTAAATTTGGGGTCGTTTTATTTAAAAAATCTTCCTCTCCCATGCATTGCATGATCAATGTTGACATTCATTTTTATTGGTGAATTGTGTATCTTGATGAATTTACATTGAGGTAGAGTGGAAGGTCTGGGGGCCTATGAAGGGTTTAAGACTCTGTGCTAAAGGAGTACATTAGCAAGGAAGGTTTAGGGGCCAAGGAAGGGTTCAGGACTCTGTGCTAAAGGAGTTCATATTCACCTTTGTCCACACTCTTCAAAAGCACTGCTAGTGCCTCATCATCTTCTACCTTTTGCCAATAGCTGCCATGCTTTTATATCTGTTTAAGTGTGTGATTAAAGGTTCACTTTCCTTCATATCCAATTTGTAGAATTGCATTAACAGATTTATCTTTGAATTTTTAGCTTGTGTGCCAAATAATTTATTGAGTTCATCCCATGCATCTTTTGCCCATTGTATCCCTGTGATGTGATGAATGATTTCATCATTTAAACTGAGTGCAATAAGTCCCAATGCTTTTTCATTCCTGCTCTTCCACTCATTTTTCCCTCTCACCTCTGGGCATTCATCTCTTTCCACAAATTTTTCCTCATGAGCAGATACATGGTTTTTGTCTGCCATGTGTAAACTCCCCATTAAATTTGGCTATCTCTTGTGCCGCCGTACTCATGATGATGTGAAGTCCCCGGGATCTTGCCTCGATCCAATTTCAAGATTCAAGGGCAGTGTCTACCCTTTTACAACTCAATTTGGTGTTTAGGTGATGATTACAAACAGATTTATCAGCATAAAATCACCAAAAATTACATTAAACCAAGGGTAACAAACCTGTACGGAATGGTTGGAGTATCAAACCATCTCCAAATTGCAATCTGAAGTTATAGGGATCTGTATCAAATACCTAATGGTTAATTTGAACCCTCAATTGTACCAAAATATAGTGATGATTAGTGTTGATTAATCACTGATTAATAGAAAATTAATCCTTTATTTTGTGTGCAAAAAATAGAGTATACGGGGAGTCCAGATCTGAGGCCTTAGAGTTCAAATGAGCTCAAATTCTTTCAAGGCCATCAATAGCAATTAGTCTAGTAGAGGATTAAGCCAAGAAACACAAGATTTGACCAAACACTGAATGCTTAATCTCTGTTTTACCAAAGTCACTTGCAGATTTGATGAAGAGCTTGGATCTCACTGTAGACTTGATCAAATAAAAAACTGTCTTCACTAGCTTAGCACCCTTGAAAACCTGTAGGGCCAAGAGGAATTAGATCCATTTCATCTGGTACATAAGAAATCTCAGTTTTGCTACAGAAAAGTGACGCCTACAAAATCGCAAATTTTTGCAGCTTGAGTAGGCGGTTTCGTGATTCGTCTTGACTGGCTTATATGTGGGGAGTGTAGCTATGTTTGGCCAAAAGGATTTGGGCCAATGTTATGTGTGAAGGGAGAGAGAGCTCCTCCACCAGCTGGAGGTACAGAGGCTACTTGAAAAAGAGGTTTAAAAATCTAATTATCTACTAATCCTAATTAACCAAGTTATTAGCAAGATAATGGGCTCATAAACTTGATGGATTCTAGGCTAGGCTCTAATACCATGTTAAATTTGCAGCAATATTCCTAAATCCTTTTAGGTTGAGGCAATTAACACAATTTTATACATGCTTAAAACGAGTGCAATAAAGGCAATCAAAGGAATGACTCCATTGTTATATGCCTACTTGAGCAAGACACCTTTAGTTGCACACTTTAAAGTTTTTACGTGTGAATGTTATGTACCTACATCACATGGTCAAAGAACCAAATTGGATGCCAAAAGCTAAAAATACAACTTCCCAGTATGTTACAATAAAGGGATATCAGCTTTATGACCCTCATCCAAAAGAAGATCATATTGAGCCGTGATGTGGTATTCTAACAATAACCATGTTGCATGGAGGAGATACTTCCTTCTTCATCATGCAACAAGGAAATCATTAAAGCAACATAGCCTCCACATGTATTATGGACTCCCTCACATTTTGATGGAGGAAATCCCATAGATCCATTTCCTATGGAGATGGATTTTGAAGGTCAAAATGTAAAGCATGATGTGCAAAATAAAAGGGTAAACCATTCTTGAAGTGGTGTATGTAACTTTTGGATAGACCAAGACCTCCGTCACATCAAGGATACACCTCAAGATGCTTGCAAATCTAGGAGGTTAGAGGAGCCAAATAGGGCATGTTGAGAGAATCTTATCAATGATGCTTTCATGTGAGAGGTACTCAAGATTTGGGACCCCACCACCCTTGCTAAAGCAAAAGAGGGATGGCAGCCATATCCAAGCACAATATGTCTCTCCATCATCATTCCGTAGCCTTGGTTCTACAGGATGCAAACATGTTATGGCATATGAATAAGTCCACAAAATGGTGGAAGCAAACTTTGCAAAGAGTATGGAAAAGCAAGCTTCCACTAAAACAGCGAGTATTCTTCAAGAGATGTATTGTAGGAGTACTCCCTGTTTTGGTAAAACCCAGCCAAAGTCAATGGATGATATCTTGGTGTTGATAGGGTTGTTGCAAATTGCCATGGACCTAATCGATTGAGAAATGGGGATCAAATTGCAAGCATCTTAAAATTTAAAAGAGCCAATATTTAAGGAGTATAATGAGGGTTAGGACATTTTAACCAATAACCTAGACAACATGTCCTTACAATTAGTTAACTATTTAGCCTTGATTCTATGTTTTGTTTGTTAACCCGATTGTTATGGGCACACAAATTTCTTGCGATCGTCGCTAGTTATATAATGGCTTGTGGTGTGGTCGGGTAATCTCATGAAAATCAGACATAAAAGTTTTCAAATAGAAGCTAAAAGAATCTTGATTGCAATGGTGCAAGCAAAACATCCAAGCTCTTGGATGTGCAGATGGTAATTGGGTTAACTAGAGAAAATTTAATGTAATCCATGTAATAATGAGAATAACCGACCTAATGAAATCATTAAAATAATGCTTATATGTAAGTGTCCCATTTTAATGAAATCATTAAAATAATGCTCATTAAAATAATGCTTATATGTAAGTGTCCCATTTGCGACCATGTAAATCACTTAGAGTCTCTATTGCTTACACTTTGGTTGGAATCTTACACGTGAAACCATGCCTAAATTACCAATTTTTATTATATGTAATTGATACTAAATGAGTTCATACTCTTGGCCATAGCTTTGGTATTAGCACCATTTGTGAAGCTTGTAACTAAAAAATTGAAGCTTTCTTGTTCGTGAACGTATCTAGCCAAATTATGAGAAAATATACTTCAAGGTTGGGTTTATGGCACCACCTGTCACTCAAAATTTGAGCTCCCACTATACATTAGTGTTCAATTAAGTATGTGAACCAAATAGTTGCATTATAAACTAAGTATGGCATAAAGTAATACCTCAAAGGAGTACAACTACGAACTTGATCCACTACCATAAGTGATGCTCAAAATTAATCAACACAATCTATTCATTCAAACTCTTTGACCTTGATGTATTCTTTTTTGGATATGATCTTTTATCTTCACTTTGGGTGAGTCATGATTTGCATGCTCGTCTCACCAACTTGTCTTGGTTTTGATCCTAAGCTTGATGCATTGTTATGTTTCAAAAAAAGTTATGGGGTGGGGATACAAAAACATCATTTTCCTTTTGCTCTTATATCCTAAGAATGAGGGATCAAGCTTGTTGATATGTATGTTGGCACATAATCCCTTAAGTAAACATGCACTTTTGTAGAGAGTATGCTTTTTGACTGTCCATGAGAACAATTTCACCATCGAAATAAGAATGTACAAGAAGCAATGCTAGACTCATTTGCATGGAGAGTGCATTATTTTGGCTTGAATGATTTTTTAATGCCACTAATGAAATATTATTTATGGATTTATTAAATAACATTTTAAATATCAAATTATATTCATTGCTTGTGCAAAATCACCTTTTTATATGAGAATAAGGGAGTAAAGCAAAACATTAAAACAACCATAGCTTTCTCAACACTTATCCAAATATGGTCCTATTTCTATCTGAACACATCTATGCCAAAACAATAGTTATGTTTTCTATACCAAAGAAACTATAGTGGTGTAACTATAATTTTGATTTGTTAAACTCTTACACAATGAAGCCAAATAAAATGTTCACTAAGAACATAAACATACGTAGCAAAAAAGAAAATTTTAACTAAGGGTATTGCCAATTTTTTGAAAAAACAAGTGAACATAATTTGCCATGCAAAGTAGAAGAAAAAGTTTACTATGAATATTTCCCACTTCTTAAAAAAGCAAGCAAACATTTTTTTTCCCATAGAACTAATGTTCATTTGGGGTTTCCTTCTTAGTTTTATGACATAAAAAAACTTCATCTAGAGAATTTGACAAATGCAAGGCAAGTTTCACCACATGCCAACTGTTAGCAAAGTCAATAAAGTGTACCAATCCTCTTTATCAAAGCAGGAGCCATGGGTTTCCTTTTTGAATTTCAAAGCCAAGGCTAATGATGCTATGAACCCTCAAGCCAAGAGAAAGAACGCTATGAAGAGCATTGGAAAACATTGTATGTTATAGAATATTTCTTTTGTACAGAAGTGTTTCTTACAAAATATAAACGTAAAAAAAGAATAATGCAAAATTTGTGACATCTCAACAAATTATTTGCTCAACTAATATAGGCACACATATAGTTCAAACACTATTCGCAAATTAAACAGATTGTCAAATTCAAATAATGCAACTTAGGCAGTGAGTTCGTGGCTACTTGTGGATTGCATTTGTGCTGGCAATATAGTTATGCTAGGAGTTGAAGACCTTTAAGTAGCATGTAAGGACATAAGTCCCATCTTTGGAGCTTAAGTTCATTGATTAGCAAGGGCTCTTAAGCTCAACATGAAGTTTTGGAGATTTAGGAAGAAGGTAAGAGAAAGATGTTGTGTCTAATTATTGAGGTATGCAAGTGAGTGAGTGGAATCAAGTTTGTGAGCTAAGCTTATCATTGGATGGATGTGGGTTCACTTACAAGGGTACCATGGCAAAGGGCGCTTGGAAAGAAATGGCATGAGCAAGGGAACAAGAGGGCCTCTAGGGCTGCTTGGATTAAGGGTTTACAAGGTCCATAGAAACATGAGCTCTTTGGGGGCGAATGCAACCAGCTAGCTAGAGAGAGAGAGAGAGAGAGAGAGAGAGAGAGAGAGAGAGAGAGAGAGAGAGAGAGAGAGAGAGAGAGAGAGAGAGAGAGCAGTAATGCCACCTAGATGAGGGTGTGAAGGCCACGTGGCTCTTGAGGCCGTGAAGCCCACCTGGGATGAGCACAAGCCAGTTTGGCAAGCGAAGGCCAACAGGTGCCAAGAACTCTCCTATACAGGTTTGATTTTTGATGAGGCATAGGAGAGCTTGATTTTTGACAAGGCACCCTTGCCCTTCAAAATTGATGAGTTTGGTGAAATATAGCAAGTTTTTTTTTGTATTTTAGTGTAATTTTTTATGAAACAAGCATGACTCCCATCAAAACAGCAACTATGCTCCCATCATGACTCCCATCAAAACAGCAACTATGCTCCCAAGAACCTCTTCCTTGGGTTAAGATACCTTATATTCTCAATGGGCGGTAAGCTTCTCCACTCAAATCTATGCTTATTGACCCCTTCAACCAATGCTTCATAAAAACATTTTTCTCAACCAATCGAAATAAGGACAACTCCCCAATCTACCGGGTTTTAGTTTACTACATGCTAAAATATATAATCAATGAATCCTTAAAATAAGGGCAATGAAAAATATTAGGTGTTTTTCATAATTCTAGCCAATAAAAATACACCAAGTTGTCATTTTTTTTTCAAGCACTGCCTCCAACTATCTTTGGCCTTGATCTTTCTTTACTTTCCCTGCACGCCTTTTCTTCTTTGCATCCTTTGCCATTTGAATCCCTTGGTATAATTTTGGATAAATGAAGTGGGTTACCTCTATCTAACACACTCTGTTGCTTAATATATCTGATCTTCTTACTGCTCTAAATTTAGTCTTACCGAGTCCATCTCTTGGTCTAATTTAGTCTTACCAAGTCCATCTCTTTGTCTTCTTCTACTAATGTTGTGGCTAGCAACTCCATTTTTTTCTTCAGGTATAATTTTGGAGCGAATTATAGCACCAAATCTCAACTTCATACATGTGGTAACAAAAAAACAAGGTGCCTCAGATATCCAAGTGGGTGAGGGACTCACCTATTCCTCCCTTGCTCTCACCTAGAAGAGCTAGTGCCAAGTTATTGTGGGGGCAGTGACAATCCCATGTCCAGTCCTACTCCTGCTATTTCACACCCTTCTTTCCTATCTAATCAGAGGTGTTGTGTTCGCCCTAGGAGAGTTTGCTAATCTCACTCAATCTCATGAAAGTTATACATAAAAGATGGAGCTCAAAAAGAAACTAAAAGATTCACAAATTCATTGATTGGTGTTATCAAATCATGGAGATAATTTCACTAATTAGCAATAGGAAAAGAAAATATTAGTCCACAAATTTAATCTTGATGATTGACCAGCATTGACTAGGTTTAGATCTTTCCCTAAATTTCATGGGTGTAACAACTAATCATCATATGAAATTGATATTGTTCATGCCTATACAATCAGTAGAGACTCTTGACAAATGCTTTGTAACAAACATCTTTCCTAATAAAAGTGGGATCACTTAAAAGTCATTAGTGAAATCTATTTTACAATACACCAGTTAGTATCATATGTTCATGAATAGAACTATGCATCCAATTTTCAAGTTCTTTAAGGATTGAACTAGACCAGCTCTAAAAGTTGTATGACATTCAAAAGTGTGAAATTTTTCAATACACCCCGAGAAATAATGACCATAGGTCAAAGTAACAAAAAAAGAAAATTTTGGGTTATAGGTTTCACCTTAATCCTACTTAACTCTTTCTAAGTATACAATATCAAAAAAAAAGGCAAAATCAAATCTTGTCATCGTCACAAGATCGCATTTCTCCATGGAGATCACCAATTCACAATTGCAATTACTTGGGGTCAAGAGGAGAGATAAGAATAAGAACAAATATTGTGGTATAGTTTACATTAACCTTATAGATCTAGAAATCTATCCATATACTAATGTTCTTATAGGTGCTCAAGAAAGACTTTAAGGAACAAAACAAATTATAAAGCATGATAAGAACCCAACAACTGACTATTTTTGGCTCTTTGGTTCAATTGCATACGTCTTTGTGCCTCCCAAAATGAGGACTAAGCTTGATAACAACAAAGAAGTGTAATGCATATTAGTGGATTACAATCATGAAAGCAAGAGCTATAGACTCTTGAGCTTTAACACTAGAGACATAACACACGTCGTGATATGATCTTTTAGGAAGAGGATGCCATGCAACCTACACACGTTCCAACTCTTTTTAACACTAGAGAGAGAACACATTTTAATACCATGCAACCTGCAAATGTTCCAATAGTGAATGGTTTTTAAGGTTTTTTGGAGGGTTCTAATACCAAATATCATGTGGATGGTTACAACCGATAAGCATAAAGCCCATCTTGTAGCGAAAGGTTATGCACAAGAAGAAGGGATTGATTATGAGAAAACTTATGCTCCTATAGCTAAAATGACAACCATCTAGACACTTGTAGCTCATCAAGATGGAAAATGTATCAAATAGATGTGAAGACGGATTTTTTGAATGGCAATCTCAAGGAAGAAGTCTATGTGGAGCACCTACTTGGTTTTCAAGTATTGGGATATAAAGGTATGGTATGCAAGCACAAGAGAGCACTTCATGAACTCAAGCAAGCTCCAAGAGCTTAGAATCAAAAGATACATGTTTACTTTTGTCGAAGAGATTTATCAAACATTCTCCTCATTGAGTCTACACTCTATGGTTTAAAGGGTGGGATGAATTATAATTGCCATGGTTTATATAGGCAAAGTTAACAACAATGAAGATAGGATTATATTAGTAAAGGTTGTTTTGTCTTCTATTTTTGAGATTATAGATTTACTCTTATTGCATTATTACCTATAATAAACCATAAAAGGAATAATCATGTCCTAACAAAGTAAACCAAAAAAATGTTGCTAAAATTTAACATGGAAAATAGCAAAGTGATAGCAACACCTATGAAAATGGATCTTAATGTAGACAAATTGCAGCAACCTAATTAATATTTGCATAGAAGGCTATATATTTCCTATAAAAATTGACTGCAACCATCATCTGCAATGTTAGTGCTAAACCTTAAGGATCTGATGAAATCATTGAAAACAATAGCATGACAAAAAACAATTTAAGCATTCTTGATATAGCCTCTAATGAACACTTTTAGAATACAAAGTGATTAAGCATGGCTAGTGGGCAGTTAATTTTCAGACGGGTAGGGTACTGAATTTGGGCAGTGATTTGGTAGCGTAGTTCGGGGGGGGGGGGGGGGGGGGGGGGGGGGGTGGGGGAGGGAGAGAGAGAGAGAGAGAGAGAGAGAGAGAGATGCAACTCAATTTTGCATCTTGCACTGTGCTGATGTTTATATTAAATGAGCACTGCATTCTCCACTTTGTATCAGATAATGTTTTACCAAGAATAGGTATGTACACAATCAGCTATAATTATAAGGCAAAAATAACTTCACTCCAAAATCCAAGTGGAAGTGTACTACAAGATGTTTAACTAAGGCACTATTTAGCCTTATTATTAAACACACCAGAGAAGTTAGGAATCTTGTTTAGATGCTTTAAGGCCTTCTCTGCTGTTTGCTTGGTACTACTGTTACCATGCTTGAAGGCTTCCACCAATGCAGTATGAACATTCGCATTGGTAGAGATGGACCTTGCCATTTCATCATTGCGAAGGATGCACTCCACTACCATAACCGCAAGTTGTCTGAGTCGTTCTGTTTTGTGATCTTGCAAGATCTCTAAAATAAGTTGGATACCGTCTGCATCACTCAAGACTCGGACCCCTCCCTCACAATTTCCAGAGTCCAGAAGAAGAGTGGAGAGTGCCTTTAAACATGCCTCCATAACACTTACATTCCCATGGTCAAGACATGCCACCAAGGGGACTATTGCACGAGCATCAAGAAGGCAAAAAGTTTGCTTTGCAGAGCAGAGCCCACCATGCACCGGGCACAACCCTTCTGGCTTTGGAGGTGCTTTGAACAAACATGGAAAGCAAGGGGTACTCTGGATTACATCCGGCAACACAGACAAATCCTTAGAATGGGCGGAAAGATTGGCCAACGCCAAGGCACTTATACGCTGTACTTCATCAGGGTTCCCCGTGTTCAGCAAACTCGTGAACAAAGATGTCAGGTTGTACTCTTGGGCAGAGCTTATCATGTTTCCATTACTGGACATATCTGTAAACCTCAGCAAAATGCCCACCAACCCTTCTTTGTAGGCACCCAAGAATCGGCCAGCACCTACTCTAGAAACCCCTTGAGACAACTCCTCGAGCTTGCTTATTACAATAGGTACTGCCCCATTGTCTAGTAAAGCTTGGGTGAGTTGCATGTCCTCAATAGGAAGGTTGGCTAGCAGCCTCGCTGCAGCTGCTTGGTCCTCTGTTACACCACCTGTACCAATGAACTTCACCAGTGTGCCCAGCTGACCAGTCGTGATCCGAAGGCCATCGGCCAGCTCCTGACCCATGTTAGCAGAAAGATAGTACAGCAGCTTGACAGAGTTTGCACGCAGGTCTCTCTGGGGTACCTCCAAAAACTGAATAAGGCTTATGATTGCACCTGCACTTTTGACAGCCATCACCACCTTACTCACAGCTCCCGGTGAGGACGCCAACCCTACCAGCACTTGAAGAAGCTTGGCCTCTATGGCAGGGCCAGTATTGCTCACCAAATGCAGCAAACTATGAATAGTAGTTTCTGACACGAGTGTATTGCCATCAGCATCTATAGGAATCATCTCTAGATCCACACCCGAGCTCACAACATTAGCTAGCGTTGTAGCAGAAACTTCCTTCAATTTCATAGGCAACTGGTGGTTGCCTACTGCAAACAGGTCTTTAACTAGAGGGCCCAGAATGCCTGCTTCAGCTAAGATTTCCCCATTGCTCTCAAGGTTAGAGAGTTGGCATAAGCACTTCAATGCAGCCTCCCTGCCTGCCACATGACCACTCTGAAGCATGCTCACCAGAGTCTTCCCTCCCATCTCTGCAGCTTTAACTTTCGCTTCTGTGCTAAGTACCAAGTCAGCAAGGATGGTGGCCATCTCCAAGCGCACATGTTCACCACCTGAGCCAGCAGCATTTTAGCATCCCATTGCCTTTACTGTTAATATAATACAGCACTCACAGAGAGAACAAAGGTCATTCTCAGCAATTAGCACATTGTAGAGTTTGTGTGGCTTCACAAGCATCATCACATGATCTATCAGCATTATGAATAGAGCTTAAAATTTCAAGCACAAGTATTACTAAACCAGCAATAGCAAATTCATATTATTACCCTGGATACTGGCTATCATCTTCAGGCTAATTTCCTACTGCAAAGGAGTTCAATGTTGGAACTGGATCCTGTTAAATCAACATGCTTTTACAAGAGTGGCATCTCCAAAACTCACATGGGTCCTTTGACAGCACATGAAAGATGTCATCTAACTGAGCTGCACCCCACTTCCACCTCCACCAATCCCCCCCCCCCCCCCCCCGCGGTTGTTTCTCCTTCCCCCTGTTTCCTGTTTAAATTTGCCTCCTCAGTGCTTTTTCATCACCTTTCTCCTTGTTGCTTAAACCTCTCCTTTGTGCCTAAGCCCCTTCTGTTATGGCCCCAAAGGTCATAATGTGGCTGGCATATTATTTGACACTAGGCTTATACCTAAGGGTGGCCCTGAGTGTGGATGCTGCCAGTATTTAAGTGACTTATGTGCACTTATGGTGTGGGTTATTGTGAAAGGGCCTACTTACTGATAAATGTGCTTTCTTGTTTTATTTATGGGCTGTACCCATCGTACTACGGAGATAAAAGATCCCCTTATATATTTAAAAAATTTAGCAAGTGATGTTGGCCATCAAGCTTGTGTGCCAGATTTCCGTCCAGTTAAAACAGTGCACGAGTGGCTTTGATACCAACTTAAACAGCGAGCACACTTCCTCCCCACATCAAAAAGCGATACGCACAAGACCAAAAAAAAGCACCCATCTCCATGCATGAATCAACCAATCAACTTCAAACACAATGAAATACACACCTGACTAGGAAAAATTCACCCACAAAGTGCTCGAGTGGCTTTGATACCAACTTAAACAGCCCCGTAACTCCCAAGAAACTTTTGCAAGCCAAACACACACACACACACACACACACACACAAACCAACATAGATATGGGTCAACACCCAACCATAGGCGCATCTGGAGCTCCTTGAGCTAGAGGCTAGTCCAACTCCATGACCATGCTCGTCACCGCCCAAACCCCGGCATCCAATACTACCAGAGTTTATGCAAGTGAGAGCAATGGCCAAGACCTCTCCTTTCTTTTTTTCCCCATGAGTAGATCCTCTTGTAGTCACAATTTTGGCATGTGCCCATAGGCAACTTGGTCTTCCTGATCAAAGGCGTTACAATGGCCACAATAACAATCGGAGCCTATGAGGATTTGAATTTGTGGCTCCTCTCCCCGAGTCTCAAGCCCTCACCATTGGGCTACTCGCCCTTTGGCTGGTCTCTTGGTCCTGATCCCTAGGGAATCGTCACAAAGGGAGATCTCAAACCAAAAGGTAGGGAGATCTCAAATGGGGGCACTATGCTGCCATAAAAGCCCCGTAGGTGTGAAGGAGAAGAAAATAACATGGTTCCACTCTCTCATATATCTGCTGTGTTTTGTCTGCGCAGCTCTAGAAGATCCCTATATGTGTTGCATGCACCGAAGCCTTGCTGTACTGATCCACAGCCCTAGGCTTGATTAAGAACATTGATGCTGAATTCAGATGATTAAGACAGAAGAGAGAGAAGAAGAGAGATTGGGTGTCAGGGTTTTCTATATTAATATGGTACAAAAAGATTACATAGATGCTTGTACATGGGTTAGGGCTATAGTCAGCCCCATAGGGGTGACCTTGGCCCTTCTACATATCTTCTATTGATGCTATGGAATGAATGTAGGCTGGAAATGACTTGATGATTGAATGAATGATGAACCTCATGCTTATATATATGTTTGGGGATGCAGTCGGCCAGCTCTCCTTGCTGTCGGCCTGCTGTGGACAAGGACCTGAATAAAATACTCATAAAATCGTGCTTGTGTCTGTTCCCCTCCCACACCTGCTGCCCTTCATCTGGCCCTTAGCCGACTGCTGTACAGAGGCCTGCTGCCAGCCGACAGAGTGCTGGCTGCCAGTTGACAACCCTTCTGTACTCCTCATGATGATGCTAACAATACTAGTGCTGAATCTGATGGATCCTGCTGATGATTACGATGATGATGCTAATGTTGATGCTTTTGCTGATGCAAACGATGTTGATGATGATGCTGATGGAGATGTTGATGATGACTATGATGCTACAGCTAACTGCTGCACTAATCAAGGATTAAGACAGTTCATGCCGAAGATTAGCCATGGCACGAGCGTGCACATGACATTCCCTTCTGCTAAACTTGTTGATAGGGTGGACACTCTGTCATCCTTCCTCCCTGGACTTCTACTGACCTTGAACTACTACTGAATTTCTACTGACTTTGACCTTACTGACTCATATTTGTCTGAACACCTTCACTCCTGATCTCCACTTCCTAGTCTTAATGAAGAATTGAGCATATGTTCACTGTTGTCCCCATGCCTGCTTTCCCTTAACCTTGACACAACAACGGGTCACCTATCGGAACTGATCATGCATGTTGCTAGGCCTTTGGAAATGATCTGAGAGCTTAATGAGGTACTGGATATGCATACCTACCCTCAAGGAATGCTTCCTTTGGCTTCACATGTTTGCAGACCACTCTATCTGCTACCTTGTTGCATCCTTTCTGCTAGACTGTGCACCTTCCTTGGGACATTGCTTAGTGGACTGAGCCTGAATGCTCTGATACCAATGTTGCATGCGCGGAAGCCTTGCTGTGCTGATCCACAATCCTAAGCTTGATTAAGAAGATTGATGTTGAATTAAGATGATTAAGACAGAGGAGAGAGAAGAAGAGAGATTGGGTGTCAGGGTTTTCTGTATTAATATGGTACAAAAAGATTACATAGATTCTTGTACATGGGTTAGGGCTATGGTCAGCCCCATAGGGGTGACCTTGGCCCTTCCACATATCTTCTACTGATGATATGGAATGAATGTAGGCTGGAAATGACTTGATGATTGAATGAAATGAACTTCATGCTAATATATATGTTTGGGGATGCAGTCGGCCAGCTCTCCCTGCTGTCGGCTTGCTATGGACAAGGACCTGAATAAAATACTCATAAAATCACGCTTGTCTGTTGCCCCTGCCACACCTGCTGCCCTTCATCTGGCCCTTAGCCGACTGCTGTACAGAGGCCTGCTGCAAGCTGACAGAGTGCTGGCTGCCAGCCGACAGCCCTTTTGTACTCCTCATGATGATGCTAACCATGCTGGTGCTAAATCTGATGGATTACGATGATGATGAAGATGATGATGCTAATGTAGGCTGGAAATGAATTGATGATTGAACTTCATGCTTATATATATGTTTGGGGATGCAGTCGGCCAGCTCTCCCTGCTGTCGGCTTGCTATGGACAAGGACCTGAATAAAATACTCATAAAATCGCGCTTTTGTCTGTTGCCACTGCCACACCTGCTGCCCTTCATCTGGCCCTTAGCCAACTGCTGTACAGAGGCCTGCTGCCAGCTGACAGAGTGTTGGCTGCCAGCCGCCCTTTTGTACTCTTCATGTTGATGCTAACAATGCTCGTGCTGAATCTGATGGTCCTACTGATGATTACGATGATGAAGATGATGATGCTAATGTTCATTGTTCGGCTGATGATAAAGATGTTGATGATGATGCTGATGATGACTCTGATGCTACTGCTAACTGCTGCACTAATCAGGGATTAAGACAGTTCATGCTGAAGATTAGCCATGGCACGGGCATGCACGTGACAATATGCCGGCCAACGTGACCAAAAGAGTGAACGATGTCACTTCATATACTGCAAATACACTGGGTGTCATAAACCTAAACATCCTCAAAGGCCTCCGAGCATCTGGGCTTCCAAATATGCCAGCCGTGATACTAGCAATAATCTCCCAGGTGGTGTCGATACTCAGCGAAAGTGGTGTTTCGTAACTGGGGGATATCCTCAAGCAAACATCTCTGAGCTATGCCACTACGGACAAGTATAACAAGATCTGCTCCATTGCCCTCAAAAGGAAGCTGTGGGCCAGACTGAATCAACAAGGCAATAGCACCCCAAGTAATATAGATAGCATCACTCATCAATCTTCCCAAGAGCTGGGCTAAAGACACCCAGATCCTCTATGCTCCTCCGCACTCCCATAAGCCATACACACTCTCGGACAGAGCTAGGCATCTAGGACAAGAGGGGTTCATGCCAAAAATAGATCTCCACTGGTTGGCGGGCAAACCACCATGTAGAAACAAGAAGTAGAATATCTGGCTCCTCTTGTATGAGTGCTAGCATCTCTGCCAGACTCTCCTTTGAATGGGGGGTGTAATGTTATACACCTCCCGGTGAGGCCTAAGGGTGGGAACTCTCGGGGTCTCTCCAAGCATGAGCAACCTAGCGCTATGCATAGTGTAGCTGAATAAAGGTATGCTCCTCATTGAGTTAGTCACATCAGTCCATTCCCATCCTCATCAGGTTAGCCACATCTAATAGGGCATCCACCATATAGCCATAGGCACCATGATGCATCACTAATCATCACTGGGGAAGGATCAATATACCAACACTTCCTAAAGCGACCCACTACTCTCACTCGACGGGTCACAGAGCCAAGTGTGATCACCTGTACATCACCTCTCTCATGAAATAGAAGGCAACAGCCTCTTCCTTCTCTGGGTTCAAGAATTCCATCACTTGAAGGGGCACGCTTGTCCCACAGAAAACCCCCAACCACAAGTGGTGATATTCATCTAAGAATGTACCAGTGATCCAATGGTCATGTATAGCGGCATCAATCTGTGCAATCTGTCAGTGACTCCCTCTGAGATGCTTGGTAGATGAATCTCTCTGATCACCTTAAAGACTTTCAAAGTTCTTCCAGTCAATGCTACGCAACGCCAAGCCACTGCATATAACTTGCTGCACACAGGGGTCTGCCATGAACATCTCTAATAAGGTCGTTCCACCTCATCTACTGAGCTTGGGGCCTATGACATAAAAATATCCACATACTATTCCAATCTCGGATGATGGAAGAGACCAGGGGGAGAACTGGGGGCTGTAAACTGCCTCAGAGAACATAAAACGTGTGATGTGCCTCTAGTCACCACCGCTCTTAGGGACACATCTAAGAATATGGTACATGAAGAAATCCTTCCACGGCTCAGTACCAAGGAAGCCCTAACCACCAACTTGCAAAGCAAAGCTTTGCACTACATCTCTCGATCAATGATGTTCAAACCCCCTACGTGCTTGGGAAGGATAATAGTTTACCATAATAAAAATAAAAGCAAGAAATTGTTTTGGGGAAAAACAGCAATCGGCTTATTTAATTAAAAGGGAAAAAGCAAAACGCACCCCCTTTCAAATTGGGCTCAAGACTTCCTACCTCCCTATCAAGCAGCATTTGGAGTTCTTTTCTCTCGTGCATTCTACCTTGACTTGCACGAAACATCTTGCTACTTTCTCTCTGGTTTTTATTTATATGAAGCTTGGGGGACATTATGAACATCAACACTACCCGTTCAAGACCAAAGAGCAATGCTAGTTCCAGATGCAACAGGGCAGCCCGTAAGGGGCAAATGAACAAATCCAAGGATCCAAAATGCCAGATCTACGGAGTCCAAGCCAGGAGCAACAAGATAGTAAGTCAATGTTCGTGTGTGAGCTACGCTCCCCCCTCCAGGTCTGCGTCACTGCCGGCGCCCCCCCTCCCTCTTCGTTCTATCCGTGCGTTGCTCGCCCCCCTCCCCCTACGCTCTTCTGCCCGCCTTCAATCTCTCTCTTCTTTTACCCATTTGCGCCTCCCGTTGGTTTGTGTTTCTTTTCTTTTCTTTTTCTTTTTCTTTTTCTTTTTTCTTTTTTTTTTCTTTTCTTTTCTTCTCTCTTTTTTCTTTTTTTCTTCCTTTTCTTTTCTTTTCTCTTTTTTCTTTTTTCTTCTCTTTTCTTTTCTTTTCTTTTTCCCCCCCTTTTCCTCATTCCCCATTCGTGCCTCCTGTCTAGTCGCCCCCCCTTCTCCCATCGTTGTTGACAACGCCCTTAGCTAGTGGGCTATTCCTTATTTTCGGCAAGTTTCAGCCTCTTCTAGTCTTCGCCCCAAGGAGGACTCCAGGCAGCCACTCCGTCTCCCCCGACCAAGGCCGCCGTTACCTGCCTTTCATTTTCCGAAGTGGACTTGCAACTTCTTGCTACAACTGTTGCATCCCTAGAGGCCTCCACTCTAGTTTGCAAGATTGTCGGTAGCCGCCCCACGCGTGGCCAACTCAAAGATTTCCTTCAGGCTAGCCTTCTAGGTGCGCCTGCAAAGATCGTAGATATACATCCATTGGGGCGTGGCTACTACCAGGTTGAGTTCGACTCACCAGCGGCATCTGATCTTGTCATGCAGCTGAGCCTTGTTGCATTGCGTACGGCAAAGGCCTTCTTTGTACGGTGGCAGCACGGCTTCGACCCGACATCTGACCCTCTAGTTGGAGTTTCAGGCTTTCCCATGACAGTCTGCTTTCCAAGCCTCAAGAAGGAACACCTTCCTCTTCTCTCGGTGATTGGTGGTGCCATCAGGAGAGTGATCGAACCCCCCCCCCCAAACCGTTGCCTCGGCCCTCGCACGAGCATCCGGGATTCCGTGCCTCACATGATATCCATTCCCAACCTTCGGGGCGACCCCATTATGCAGAGAGTGGAGCACTCCGGCCTTCCAGGCCAATGTTTCATTTGCAGGCAGATGGGTCATCTAGCCAGAGCTTGCCCTTGGCGTCAGTCTAGGAGACCGCCCCTAGTGGTTCCCCCTCATACTTCCCGCTCAGATCTGCACCAGGGGGTAGAGGAAGGCACAGGTTCCCGGGCCGAGGAGCACCAGGTACCGACCATGGATGACCCATCAACCGGACAGTGGCGGACGGTTGGCCCCCGCCCAGGTCGGGCCGAGCACCAGAGCTGAGCGTCGCCGCCGTGCACGCCAGGCTGGCAACATGCAAGAGGATGCGGTTTTGTCAAAGAACCGTTTCGAGCACTTATCACATCACCCGCCCGCAGATGGCGGGCCCCCTCTAGTCACGGAGAGGGCCCCTCCACCTCGCCCGATTTGGCAGTCGATTCCTCGTTGTGATTCCTATTCTGGCCCTCAGTGCTCAATGGGGACGGTTGACCCCACCCTCTCTACGTCGAGCCTTCCCCAGCAGCCTTCCTCTCCAATGGATGCCTCTCCGTAGCATCCCTCTCTGCCTTACACCCCCCCCCCTCCTCGCCTCTCCAGAGCATTCCCGTCGGCCCCTTGCAACCCCTGATTCGGAGAGGAGACAGCCGGCGAGTTCTGTTTGTCGCCTGATTCATCGTTTCTAAGAGCCGGTGGAGATGACCATTGCGGCCTCACCGGTGAGGGCTCTCCCACCGGCATCTCCAAGCGGACCCCCCAGGATCTTGAGGCAACCTGTGGATTATAGTTTCTTCCAGTGTCTTCTCACGGAAGGGACAGACAGATTTGAGGAAACTGTAGCCCCTATTCGGGTATGTGTGGTCTTCCACCACTCCAAACCCTCTACGCCACAGAATGGTGCGATGATCTTCTCTTTCCCCTTGAGCGCAGCCCCACAAACAGAGTGGGATCCAGAGTCTGTGGGTGGCTGATACCATTCAGGGCTAGGCAGTTGAGCTATTGCATCAACTTCAGAATCTCCGCATCACCGACGTTCTTACTCATCTATGGCCCCTGGCCCCCACAAGAGGAGAGACGGTATTCGTAGGCTACGTGGCCAGGATGGAGCTATTGTTTCTGATCCCCCTCATGTGAGAGCCATCACCATGGATTTCTTCCAATCTCTTCTCACTGCTGCCCCATTATCCCCCAGGTGATGGATGCGCGCGAGAGAGTTTGGAGGCACACGAGAGAGCTGGTTCCCCCCTCCCTTCGTTCTTTCCTATTGACCCCTCTCACTTCACCGGAGCTGGCGGAGGCAGTGACAGCATTACCTAGGGGCAAATTGCCCGAGGGCGGATGGGCTTCCTGTCTCTTTCTTTTTTTTTTTTCGGGAAAAAGATCCATCAATTAGTTTTTTTTTAAAACAGCCACAAAGGGCTAAGTACAACCACAAAGGGCTAAGTACAACCACAAAGGGCTAAATACAAACTCGCCTCATATAAGGGTGGGAAACAAGTGATCATAAGGGGAAGAGATGCTTCTCCTCCAGCTGGCCGCTCCATGAGGAGTTTGCTATCTCATACAGGGGGAGGGGGGGGGGGGGGGGGGGGGAAAAACACACAGGTGGTCTGTAATGCCAAATGGGGTCATCGCTTCTATATGTGAGGAAAGGGCCGGGCCTCCATAGTCTCAAGAAGACTTCCCGCCGCTTCCGCATGCCGTCGAAACCTCCCTACAGCTTCCCCCACTAACCGCGGAGGGTATGGATGATGTCAAGCCATATGCTCCTCATGGTCTCAGCCGGCGGAGTGTGGGTACCCTCAATGCCAGATGTAGCCAAGCTGCTATACTACCACAAATCTCCCTTCGCTGGCATGAGCCTGGATGCCAGACACCTGCAGGTGGGGCTGTGATTGGTACTACTGCAATATGATGGTGGGAGACCTGAAGGGCAAGGCCTCCCCCATCCTCCTCGTAAGTCGTGACCACTCTAGCCTCGGTGGCCCAAGCGACTGTACCCCAAGTGATGATCCGGGTCGATGCCATGTCCATAGCGAAGATGCGGAGAATCCGCTGCCAAATATGTTCAGCCTTTGGGCAATCGCAAAGGCAATATCGTTGAGACTCCTGGGGGTGGCCACACCTCAGGCAAGCTGCTGACCGACCTCCGACTGCCAACCAAGTATCCACTGCCAGACTTCTGTGTGCCGTCAGCCAAAGGAAGAGAGTGATCTTCCTCGACCGAAAGCTGTCCCAAAGCCTCTTCCAGAAATCTGAAACGAAGCGGCGAGCGCTGTGATAGGCCCTGAGACTGCCAGTGTGCTGCTGCTGCCGGTGTGCCATCTATCTCCGGCATCTCGATCCTGCGGCCAAGCCACACTGTATATGCAAAGAAAGGGGCATCTAGAGTCTCCACCCGATCTGTGGGATCATGCCAAGTCCACTCTCCAAGGTCCCACTATAATTGCGTGAGAGGTCGGCACTCCCAAATCCATAACCGCCAAAATCTCTCCCTGGCCACCTTGGCCGGTGCTGGATCTATGTGCCATGCCCGAGCCCGAAAACCAATCACCCTCACCCTCTGCAAGGTGCAGCCTCTGAAATCCTCCAAGGGGTGCTCTGATCTCTCTAATCTGCCATGTAATCCAATAGAAAGAGTGAGCAGACCACTGTCCTCATCTGCTCCATGGACCGCCACGAGGATATCGTGTCTGGTGAACATGCCTAGCCACACTAGGGGGGTCGGGTCTGGAATAGGAGTCAACCACTCCGGATGAATAGCGAGTCAATGTCGATGCTGAGCCTATCTCTACCCTGGATCCCTATCAGTCCTCTCTCCTGCTCCTCCTGAGGTAACTGCCTGTGTGCAATCCAATCTCCAAGAGACCTAGCTAGTCCCATGCTCAAGGCACCCCAGGATATGTGCAATCGGGGCCCTAGCATGTGGCCACTGGGTAAACGGATCAGGGGGTTCCACATCAATGGCTACCGAAGGCTGCTCCTCTAAGGCCATTGGAACAATCTATCTGAGGGCTGGCCTAAGATGACTGGCTGCGAATTTGTCCTCAAAGGCAGGACTAAAACCATGGGCACGCATCTCTGTGAAGATCCATCTAGTACTCTACGGCCATGGGCCTCCAAGGCTCGGAGTGCGAGCTAAAATCCAGGCCAAGAGGAAATCCTTCCAAGGCTCACCACCAGGTAGGAGTCATCTGACAATCAACTTGCCCAACAGGGCACGGCTCTGTATAGCTGGATCAATGAGGCCAAGCCCCCCTCTGCTACTTGGCTGAATGATCACTCTCCATGCCACCTTAGCCCTGGCTAGCCTCTCATCACTTCCGGCCCACAAGAAGTTCCAGAAAAAAAGATGTACATAGCCAATACAAGCCCGAGAAAAGGCCCAGCACGAGGTGATGTACCACATGGTGGCAAGCAGTACTTGGTTCGCCACCACCACTCTACCTACTAGGGATAGCCTCGCCGAGCTCCTAATGCACGACAGAAAATCTATCGCCTCCGCGAATCTTTGGAGATTCCCAACATCTCCAGCAAGGAAGGCTGTTGTGTCGTGTGCAAACTCTAACTCCAGCAGCTCCTCTTGCATGCAGAGGGGAAGGCGTAGGTCCCCAAAGTCCAGTCGCCAGGGCAAATAGAAAACTACTCATGGCCTTGGCGACAAATAGAAAGAGGTACAGTGCCAAAGGACAGCCCTGTCGAACCGAGCGATAAAGGGGGAATCTGTCGCCTTGGGCACCCTGAATGAGAACCTGGCTGTGAGATGCTGAATAAAGTCCTGAGACTCCACGAATCCACTCCATGGGGAATCCCATCTGGCTCATAGTGCCCTCCAGAAAGCTCTAGTCCACCTTGTCATAAGCTTCTATGAGCCCTCCAGAAAGCTCTAGTCCACCTTGTCATAAGTTTTCTCAAAGTCTAGGAGTAGCACAATGAGGTCCTGCTGTCGCATCCTGACCGAAGCTATCGCCTCCCAAAAGGTAAAGATGTTGTCTAGAATACTCCGATCAAGAACAAAACCAATCTGAGTGTCATGGATCAAGTCTGGGAGGGAAGACTGAAGTCGCCAGCTAATGGCCTTGGCCAAAATCTTGTAGGCCGTCCCTAGAAGGGTGATGGGTCTCCACTACCGGATCTCCAATCTATAACCACCCTCCTTGGGAATCAAATGTATCAAGCCCTCTGTGAGCCTCTCTGGCATGGCACCTGTGAGCATAATCTCATTGAAGGCAGCGCGAAGGCCACCTTCCTTGAGGTCCCAATGGCAAACAAAGAAAGAAACAAGAAGCCCATCCGCCCCCGGGCATTTGCCCCTAGGTAATGCCTTCACCGCCTCCGCCAGCTCCTCTACAGTGAAAGGGGTCAATAAGAAAGACCGAAGGGACGAGGGAACCACCTCTCTCGTGTGCCTCCAGACTCCCTTGCGCGCATCCATCACCTGGGGGGATAATGGGGCACCAGTGAGAAGAGACCAGAAGAAATCCGTGGCGATGGCTCTCACCTGCGGGGGATCAGAAAAATAGCTCCATCTTGGCCATGTAGCCTGCAAATCCCGTCTCTCCTCCTATGTGGGCCGGCTATCTCAAAGAAGTCTCCAGTAATTCTGTCACCGGCCTAAGTCCAAAATGAAGCCCTGGCATGGTATCTATACTCCACCTTCCTCTCCTCAATGGACCGAATCTTCGTGCGGGCGGCAGCAATCTGACTCTCAATCCATGGGCTCTCTGGGGAGCTCTCTCGAAGACGCTGTAAAGAGGCTAGGCCCCTCCTCAGACACCTCTCCTGCTCCCAAAATCCCTCCAATCTACTCTGGGCTGCCTCCTATAAGAAAATACTAACCTCCCCAAGGCCATCATCCAAAGTGCACGCTGCAGATCCTGAGGAGAAGTCCAGACCCGCCCATATCAGCTCAATCCGGCTACAAATCTTGGGGTCCTGAATGAGGCTGTCTGGAATCCTGGAGCTCGCATGTCTGTCATGCCTCCAAGGGTCCTCTAGGGACAGAATAACTGGGGCATGATCTGAAAATGTAGTGCCTACCAGAATACCAACCATGTCTCCACAGCTGCAAGCCCACTTGTCAACATAAACCCTATCCAGCCACGAGAGGTTGGGGCCAAAGATCCGCCTATCCGATTGAGAGAAGCCAAGACTACTACGCCCAAACTCTGGAAGATGCCAAGGGTCATGTCCCCTAAGAATAAGTATCATCTCCTTCCATGCAGAGTACTCCCCTCTTGAGACTGTAGCCGTGCCACTGCCAAGTCTGTCCTCTACTGCCTCTATCATGTTGAAGTCACCGCCCGTGCACCAAAAATCAGCCTGGGGCAGGGCCTATCGGACAGTGCTCCAAAAGATAGCTCTACCGGTAGCCGCATTCGGGGCATAAATGTTGAGGAAGCCAACACTATCCTCTCCAATCAGAATAGTAACCCACTGAGCACGTCTTGGAACTATGACTCTTGATCCTGTCACACAGACGGCAGACGGCAAAAGCTACTCACTAACAAAAAGACACTCCTCCTTGCGTCCCTGAAGGGCCGAAGCATGGAGACCAAAAAGTATGACTCTTGCCTGGTAGAATCTTCCCACAGCGACGGGTACACCCCTCAATAAGATGGTTCTCCTGGAGGAAAAGAATGTTGATGGATCCCCCACCATAGCTTGATGCAGCTCTCCTCTAAGAACGCCTCGTCTTTGAAAGCAAAGAGGCTCCCCAAAGCTCTGAATGTTCCATGAGACAATCCTCATATCAATCTTTGTGTGAGGCGGAACTACCGGAACTGCCCTCCACTCGAAGAGTCTTGGGCACGGGCTTAGACGGGGATTAGTCACAATCTGTCCTGGTGCGGAGTCGCGCCAAGTGGGCCTGGATCCTGCCCTCCATGTACTGCCACTCTGCCTGAGCGCAAGAATATGCATACTCTGTGCTCCATCGATCACAATGGAGGTATCTATACGAAGGAGGGAGAGGTACTGCAAGAGAGGTATGCATGAACACAAAAAGCAGCACCTCCAAGCTAGAGGTCACCATCTCCCCTCCCTGGTCTCTGTGGGCTGGCCATAGGTAAGTAAGAATGTCGATGATCCAGAGATCCTGCAGATGATGCGAAAGCTCAATTGCCTGATCCTGAATGGTAGTGGCCACCGACTCTAGATCCCACTCTGTCTCAGGGGCTGTGCTCAAGGGGAAAGAGAAGATCATCGCGCCATTCTCTGGCATAGAGGGTCTGGAGTGGTGGAAGACCACACATACCCGAATAGGGGCTACGGTCTCCTCGAACCTGTTTGTCCCTTCCGTCGGAAGACACCGACACCGGTGAGAACGCAATGGTTATCTCCACCGGCTCTGAGAAACGATGAATCAAGCGACGAACAATACTCCCGGCTGTCTCCTCTCTGGATCAGGGGCTACAGGGGGCCGACATGAATGCTCTGCAGGGGGGGGGGGGGGGGGGGGGGGGATGGTAGGCACGGAGGAAGAGGAAGGGGAAAATGAAGCGATTGCGGGTAGAGTCGCAGGCGAGGGTGGGGAGGGGAGGGAGGAGGCGAGGGGGAGGGGGATGGGGAGGGCGGAGAGGCTGGAGAGGGATGCTGAGGAAGGCTGTTGGGGAAGGCTCGACAAAGCGAGGGTGGGATCAACCTGCCCCACTGGGCACTGAGGGCCAGAGGAGAAGTCGCGAGACGAGGAATCGGCCGCCACCTCAGGGGCCTCTCTGTGACTGGAGGGGGCCCGCCATTGCCGGCGGGTGCTCTAATGATAAGTGCTCCAAACGGTTCTCTGACAAAACCGAATCCTCCTACATGCTGCCAGCCTGGCACGCACGGCGACGACGCTCAACTTTGGTGCTGAGCCGACGACCGGGGCGGGGGCCAACCATCCGCCACTCTCCAGCTGATGGGTCATCCGTGGTCGGAACCTAGTGCTCCGTGGCCTAGGAACCTACTTCTCTTTCGGCCCCCTGATGAGGATCTGAGTGGGAAGTAGGAGGGGGAACCATCAAGGGGCGGTCGCCTAGTCTGACGCAGAGGGCAAACTCTGGCCAGATGACCCATCTGTCTACAAATAAAGCATTGGCCTGGTAAGCCAGAATACTCCACTCCCTGCATAATGGGGTCACCTCGAAGACTGGGAATAGATATCAAGTGAGGCACAGAATCCAGCAAGGCAACACAGATGCAGAGAGATGGAATCCCGACTGCTTGGGCGAGGGCCGAGGCAGCGGTGGGGGGGGGGGATTCCATCACTCTCCCGATGGCACCACCAATCACCGGGAGAAGCGAAAGGTATTCCTTCCTGAGGCCTGGAAAGGAGACTATCACGGGAAAGCCTGAAACTCCAGCTAATGGGTCGGATGTTGGGTTGAAGCCGTGCTGCCATCGTGCAAAGAAGGCTTGGGCCGTAAGCAGTGCAACGGGGCTCAGCTGCACGACAAGATCAGACGCCACTAGTGAGTCGAACTCAACCTGATAGTAGCCGCACCCCAAAGGATGAATATCTGCGATCTTTGCTGGCGCGCCTAGGAGACTAGCCTAAAGAAGATCTCTAAGTTGGCCACGCGCGGGGTGGCTACCGACAATCTTGCATACCAGAGCGGAGGCCTCTAGGGATGCGACAGTCGTAGCGAGAAGCTGTAGGTCCGCTTCGGAAAATGAAAGGCAGGTAACGACGGCCTCGGTCGGGGGAGACGGAGCGGTTGCCATGGAGTCCTCCTGGGGGCGAGGGGCGAGGACTAGAAGAGGCCGAAACTTGCCGAGAAAATGAAAAATTGCACAACCTAAGGGTGCTGCTGGAGGAACGAGGATGGGCTAGAGATGGCAATGAAGAAAGGAAAGGAAGGGGCGGAGGGCGCACAGAGGAGAGGAGAGGGAAAAAAAGAAGGAAAAAAAAAGGAGAGGAAAAAAGAAAAAAGAAAAAAGAAAAAAAAAGAGAGGAAAAAGAAAAAGAGAGGCAAAGTTTGCGGTAGCCCCGATGGTAGTGGATGCACTCTTCCAAACAATCACATACCTCCATTGCATCAGTGACATGGATCCCCACAGGTACCCGAGGCTTGCCCTGGAGTCCTCCAGACAGCTAGCACTTGAGGGCACTAGTTTCCACTTGGTTCTCAGTATATGGGCTCTACATGGACCGCCTACCCCCCCTTTAGTACAGTTTGGACTCCCCTTTTCTCCAGCTGTCTCACGAGGATACAACCGAGTTATCCGGTTGGATCTTCTCAGCCTCTACACACATTGCACGTGGATCACACCTCCGGAGCTCCCCATGAAGATGCACTTCTACAAAGATCACTTCCTCACACTCACTGAGGATGGATTCATCCAGCAACCGGGCTACTTGAGTGTTCACATGTCCCATGCCATGTGGATTGCGATTGGCCACATACGGGTTTCATCCCACCACCTCATAGTGGAGACAAGTAGAACTGAGCGCATCTTCAGAGCCGGGAAGCTCATATGGAGACCCAGAGAGGAGAGGATCTGCCGACTATGCCCCACAGAGGTTGAGACGGAGGAGCATTACATATGCCGCTGCCCAGTATACTATGAGATCCACGGGAGGTTTCACTCTCTATTTCGTGAGGAATTCGGTCCACTCTCCAGGATCATTGACTTCTAGGACCAGCGTTGCCTAGGCCTCTTCTTGCTTGAGCTCCGCAGACACAGGGACACCTTCTTGAGAGAGCCTCAGCCCCAGCCACCCCACCCCCTCCCTCGCCAAGCCAACCATCACTAGTTTCTTCCGGACCCAGGAGGTGGAGGACACCGACATAGTGGATCTTGTGGACCCTCCACAAGCTGCTCTGAACCTACCTCGCCCGAGAGGAGTTACCTTGGACCGAGCCTCTGCACTCCAGCGTGCCCGATGCTCTTGGCCCCCCCGTCGGCCACGATCACCTCATCAGCTCCAGATCCAGGACATGCTCCACTGCCATCAAGCTACCTTTCCATGTGACATAGCAGAGGGAGATCTCTCGGCCATACTCATTAGCCCCATGCTTGATATTTTGGAGAGTGGTATACCATCTACTCAAAGCTCATGTTGCTCTCATGTTTCTATGTTCTTAGTATTCCATGATGAGTTTCCATGGACAGTTTTGTATCACCCCAGTGAGATAGCTATGTTTATGTTTTCTTTCTGTTTTATTTTCCATTCCATGATGAGATATGTCATGGACATTATTGTATCACTTTGGTCTCATAGGCCCATTGGGTCTTTAGTAGACGCTTAATCTCTCTCTCTCTCTCTCTCTCTCTCTCTCTCTCTGCTGGAGTTTATTGCAGTGCAGTCTACGATGGCCTTTTCACTCTTGACCTAGATAGCGCTTTAGAGGAGCTTACGAGAGGCTTTACAGAGGTACTACATACCTCGGCAGCATATGCTTTCCCATATACCATAGCTGCCTCTAAGCCCCTGAGCAGTACTATTCCGCAGAATAGCTGGTATGATGACAAATGCCGAGAGACCCGAGCTAGCTACAAAGAGATGTCGCCCTTGGGGCATGTATGCACAGACAAGCCAGGACACTCTTCCGACGCTTTGTGCGAAAGAAGAAGCGGGATTACCTGGCAAAGCTCGAGGCAGAGTTGTACCAATTATTCTTGAGTCAGGACAATAAGAGGGCTTGGAAAATGTTCCAAGAGAGGCAGCCACCTACCCCAATCACGACACCTGAGACTTGGCACGAGTATGCGATGTCCCTATATGATGTACCTGGACAGCCTCCCATTCCGCACCCGCCATCACCTCGACCGGATCATTGCGTTTTCTTCACTTTGCGGATGGTGCTAGATGCGATTGATAGACTACACATAGGGAGGGCGCAAGATCATGAAGGTCTAGCAGCTCAACATTTCTCATATGCACGGGATACTCTGGCCCCGATCCTTGTACACATGTTTAATAGAGCTACGTGTGAAGGTTTCCCAGCTAGTTGGACAAATAACACTATTGTGCCGTTGCGTAAGAGCGGAGATCCCATGATGCCCAGTAACTATCGTACGATCATGATTGGCAATTATCTGGCTAAGGTATACGGATCCATCTTGGAGCATAGCTCTCTTAGGATGTTACTATTTTCATTCTTTCTTTCAGATTTGTTATGATGAGACGTCATCATCATCAGTTGTACCTTGTTTTGGTCTCAGGGGCCATTTCGGCCTTTAGGAGACGTTAATATATCTTTCTTTCTTTCTTTCTCTCTCCCCCCTGGCGCAGCTGTACAGCCCTCTCTTTCTACGCTGGCCGTACAGTGGTACAGCAGCCCTACAGTACCCTCTCTCTTGTGCTGACCATACAGGTGCTAAGGACGATTTGTGTGGAGACCGTACAGCAGGTACAGCAGCCTATGTTCTCCATCTCTCGCTGGCCATACAGGTGGACAGCGACCTGTTTTCCTCTGTTCAGCGCTGGCCGTACACAGCATCAGCGGGCGACTGGTGGTCCCCGTCTTCTGAGTGCTGGCCGTACAGTAGGGCAGCAATGCGCACTCTCTCTCACCTGATTTGCTGATCGTACAGCAGTTCTTCTTCTCCTGAGAACTGGTCATACAGCAGGACAACATCTTCTCTCTCCTTTTCTCGGAGTGGCCACCGGTTCTGGGGTTGTTTTGGAGGTATCAGGAACTATTTTGAGAGCTCCTCTGGGGCAGTTTTGAGGCTCTGTTCTGGAGGCTGTTTTGACACGGAATTCGGGGCTGGATTTGGCACCGTACACCGGGCTGTTGTTCGGGCTGATTTGCATTGGTTTATGGTGCTGATTGGTACCCAGGTCTTTGAACAAATGTTTGTTGAGTTTTGTGGAAAATCTGGTGCAGGATTGCAATTGCACCTTGGTCTGTTTGTATCAGTTTATTCATTGGAATAAAACATTTCCTAGGGGGGGCGGCCATTCCGGCTCAGTGCTGTGTTCCTTTCGGTGTTGTTTATGGTTCTTCCGTTGCATCCTAAAGATTGTTTCAGTGTTTGTACTGTTTGTCAGTGTCCGGAGTATTCCGGGGTTTGTTTCATAGGTTTGGCTTGGTTTCATTGGTATCAAAGCATAGCTTCTTGCCTATTCTATCTAGGCAGACGATCCTATGGCTATGGACAGGACCCAAAGTTGCGAAGAACACAAGGAGAGGACTAGAACTCTCGAGCAAATGGTGGAACAATACATTAGGATCATCGATGCAGTTTGATCATCGATGCATAGTGCTACAGATGTTTTCCTAGACTTGGCATCAATGCTAGAAAAGAATCCCAGGAAGTTGGCTTTTCGCTATCTTCCAGGAAGGAGATATTGTCCTTGATGCACGGGGCAAGTACCAAGTAAAGCCGGATTTGGGGTTGGCTGAACCTCATCAGTCATTGGTTGCTAAGGAAGCTTCCAGATATTCTTCCCGAAAGAGAAAGATGGCTCCTGTTCCGGAACTGCCTATTGTTTGAGGCGGAGACAGGCATTCTTTTAGGGAGGCGATGGCTCAGAAGATGCCTTGGAAGGAGCACAACGTATGGAAGATGCAAGTTCTTCTGGTGGAAGATGGACCAACAGGTTGTTCCAAGCCCGATTGTTTTGGGAGCCAGTGTTCCTACCACGAAAAGAACGAAGTTTTAGAGGAGATTTAGACACTAATTGGGTGTCGTGAATTTTTTTCTCCTGAATATTTATGGGATTTTGTACCAAAAATTTTGATTGTACATAAATATATTGGTGAGAGGCTTTTTATCTAGATAAGTATTTATGTTTAATGCTTTTCTTTTGCCAATATTTAGAATTTTGTACATGTTGAACTCCCTTGCAGATGCAAGTGGAGAGTGTTTCTCACGTCTATCTTGAGATGTGTTTCAGGAGAGTTATTTTTCTGAAAGGCGTTTTTTGTTGGAAAACATTCAAAAGGCTTCTCTATGGTTTTGGTCTTGTGTATTGGAGGCTCCTAGCAGTATGGCATGCTAGAATTGTCGCCTATGTAAGGATCTCATATGGGGAGTATTCTAGTGTTATGGGACGCTAGAATATGTCGCATATGCGGTTACAAAACTATGAATTATTTATCACTATCATGGTTTGGCTAATTCTAGTCTATGAGCTGTTTTATAAGCAGCTTGGGATTTTATTCATCGAAGTGACTTATAAGGTTTATAAGTCGGTGTGTTCACACATCATTAAAGACACGTTGCTCCTTGTATTATTTTGGGCATGGACAAGTGGACAAAAGGAGACACCTACTTGAAACTTGGCCAACAAGCTAGGGAAAAGCATAAAATTGGTATTTTTGGGCACATCTGCTACTTTTGGCAGAGGAAGGGAAAAGCACTTCAAAAATAGTTGGTCGACTTCATTAAATAAGGGTTGGGTCTTCTCTTTTGGGCATGCGATCCCATCCCCACGAAAAAGCAATCGCTCTCTCTTATTGCACACCCAGATTCAGCTTTTTAGTTCAGTACTTTTTCATTTTGTTGGGATGACAGAGGATACCCCACATAGGTACACTGATTTGTCTCATAGGCCGAGTTCGGTCTTTTGGAAGACGTTAATAAAATCTTTCTTTCTTTCTTTCTTTCTTTCTTTGTGGACTCTTGGTGCCGCCATACAATTTCCCTCTCTCTCTCTCTCTTGGCACAGCCGTACAGCCCCCTCTTTCTATGCTGGCTGTACAGTGGTACAGCAGCCGTACAACACTCTTCCTACGCTGGCCATACAGTGGTGCAGCAGTCGTACAATATCCTCTCTCTTGCGCTGGCCATACAATGCTAAGGACGATTTGTGTGCAGACCGTACGGCAGGTGCAGCAGCCTATGTTCTCTCTCTCTCTCTCACTGGCCATACAGGTGGACAGCGGTCTGTTTTCCTCTATTCAGTGCTAGCTGTACACAGCATTAGCGGGTGCCCGTTGTTCCCTGTCTTCTGAGCGCTGGCCGTACAGTAGGGCAGCAACGTGCACTCTCTCTCACCTGATTTGTTGATCATACAGCCATTCTTCTTCTCTTGAGAACTGGTCATACAGCAGGACATCTTCTCTCTTCTTTTCTCGGAGTGGCCACCAGTTCTAGGGTTGTTTTGGAGGTATCGGGAACTATTTTGAGAGCTCCTCTAGGGCAGTTTTGAGGCTCGGTGTTGGAGGTTGTTTTGACACTGAATTCGGGGCTGGATTTGGCACCGTACCCGGCTGTTGTTCGAGGCTAATTTGCATTGGTTTATGGTGCTGATTGGTATCCAAGTCTTTGAGCAAGTGTTTGCTGAGTTTTGTGGAAAATCCGGTGCAGGACTACACCCGCACCTTGGTCTGTTTGTATCAGTTTATTCATTGGAATAAAACAGTTCCTATGGGGGCCGACCGTTCCGGCTCAGTGTTGTGTTCTTTTTGGTGTTGTTTATGGTCTTCCACTGCGTACTAAAGATTGTTTCAGTGTTTGTACTGTTTGTCGTTGTCCAGAGTGTTCCAGGGTTTCTTTTCATAGGTCCGGTTTGGTTTCATTTTCTACTCTCCAAGATCATAGATACCCAAGATAAAGTCCATCTGGCGGCTCCACACCTCACAGGTGATGGAGTCACTTGGTGGCAACATTGGTCCCGTTTGCACACAGATTCCTTAAGTGGCTTACCGGACCATGATTGGGACACCTTCGTGTCCCATCTAAAGACAAGGTTTCTACCTCCAGAGTACATGACAAATCTCAAAGATGAGTTCTACAGACTCACCCAGAACGGTTCCCCTTTCCTCACTTACTCCAACAAAGTGATCACATCAGCTCAGCAATTGGGAAAGTCTGAGGAGGAGAAGTTGAAGCAATTCATTCGGGGATTGGATCCAAACAGCCGGTTCCCTTCAACAAGATGATGTCTCGTGTCTTCAAGGTGACTCATTAGTAAATGCCTATTCATTTTCTTGGATGACATTCTTATTTTTTCTGCCACTACAGAACAACATGAAAAGGATGTGCAGAAGGTCTTGCAAATTTTGTGAGATAACGAACTCTACATCAATGCAAAGAAGAGCATATTTGGAGTTCAAGAAGTCCAGTACCTGGGCTACGTGATCAGTTTCAACAGAATTCACCTTGACCTTGAGAAGATAAAGGCAATCCTCAATCGGGACGTTCCAAAGGCAGCCCAAGAGATACGATCCTTCGTGGGCCTTCGCCAGCGTATAGCTTGCATATGGATCGGTTTTCTCACCCTGCAGCAACATTGACAAATTTTCTCAAAGGAGTGAAGAGTAGAAGATAAAAGGTTTCAATCACAAGAAAGGCTTTAGAGATGTTCTTTGCTCTGCAAAAGGCGGCTTCCGAAGCACTAGTCCTTAAACTCGCATCATGGGGTGAGGTGATCACTGATGCTAGTAATCTCGCCATTGGAGCAGTATTGCAACAAGGAAGACCCGTGGCGTATTACAACAAGAAGTTGAATGATGCAAAAAAAGAAAATTTATGTCTATGACAATGAATTGCTAGGGGTTATCACAGCCTTGAAGAGGTGGAAACCTTTTCTTTATGGAAGGGAATTTACTGTGAAGACAGACCACCAGGCCTTGAAGTGGTTACAAACTATGCCAAGCGCCCAGTGGAGCGATAGACAGCACCGATGGAGTTAGTTGTTCCAACAGTTTGGAATGATTGAGTATGTACCAAGTAAGCGCAACCCTGTAGCAGTTGCTCTTAGTCGAAAAAGTAGTATTCAAACTGTACAGGAGTCCACTGTGTTGGACATACAAGGAAAGGACTTAGATAGTATGAAGACACAGTATGCAGATTGCCAAGAATTTGGAACTCCTTACAGTATGGCCCTTTATTCGAAACTGGGCCATTATACCATTCACAAAGGTTGGCTCTTTTACAAGAGTCGACTATGTGTTCTCAAGGAGAAGAGACAGGCACTCCTCCATGATCACTTGTTGGTGGTCATCGCGGGATCAACACTACGTTGGAGAAGTTAGAAAGATAACTGTATTGGCTAAAGATGCACAAGGATGCATAATGGTTGAGTACTTTAGGTATGGTACGTGTACGGTACGAGTACGTGAAGTACGCATCAAGATAAGTACGTTCATGTTTTTTACTATATATATGTGTGTGTGTGTGTGTGTGTGTAAAATAAGAAATATCTAGCATCCATACAAAAATAGCATGAAAGACAATGGTAATACTGAAATGAAAACTAATCTATTAACTACTGAGCAATGACCACTGACTAAAATAATAAAAAAACGAGCCAAATAAGTGTTGTACGTTGAACCTCATATTTGGTACGAAGACCTTATCTGTACAAGGAACGGTACATATGGAGTGGTACGGAAAGTGCTGAAGGTACTCATCGGATGAGTACCGGTACAAAATGCAACTATGCAAGGATGTATACAACTATGAAGAGGGCGATTGGGTATACTTAAGAACATAGTTGTCAGGTACGATACCGTACGGTTCGTACGATACGATACTGTACGGGAAAATAAGGTACGATATAAATTTTTTCCTTATCGTACGATAAAATACGTTGTTTTAAAAAAATACTTATGAACTTAGGTATTTCCAAGTCCAAATATGGAGTATTTTAGAAAGGAGGGAAGCATCATAGTACAGAGGAAGCTCAAACAGCCATAGATAAGCAAAAGAAAGACCATTACATACCAAAAAATATATTTTCTTTTGGGAAAAAAAAATTTGAAAAAAAAACATTTTTTTTTAAAAAAAAACCTGTACGAGTATGTACGATATCATACAATATAGTATTCCGTACAATATGCCGTCGTGCGTCGTACGGAAACAACCATGCTTAAGAATCATGAAGCAAAGACTCAAGAAAGTGGACAAGCGCTGTCATAAGTTGTCATTCAAGAGTTATGGCCCTTTTCCCATCATCAAGAAGTTAAGTGATGTCGCCATGCAACTCAGATCGCCTGACAGTTGAACGATGCACAACGTCTTCCACATCTCTTGGTTAAAGCCTTATATCGGACCTTCATTACAGAATGTTCTAAAAGAGAAGCAGCTAGAAATGGTTGATGAAGAAGAAGTGATAGAGCCTGAGCAGCTCCTTCTACATCGTTGGAAGCACGGTTCTGGACAAGGACTTTGCCAATTTTATACCAAGTTCAAAGATCAAGGGACCCATGAAGCCATTTAGCTAGATGAAGAATTCTTCCTCAAGTATCCACAGTAATTAACGGACTACCTCGAAGCCATGAACCTGCTGCCAAGCTAAGCAGGAGGGAATGTCACGTGCACCCATGCACTCTCGTACACGGTGACACACTGGCTCATCAACAGTGCAAGAAACATGTACGGAAGTAGTACCCTGATAGGATATTTTGTCATATGCCTTGACCCCTTTGTGAGCCCCAGTCCGGGACATATCAAGCACAAGCTATGTAGATAAGTCTCCCAGCCATAGAGGTCTATCAGGTCAATGTCAAGTCAGTCCTCTTAACCTACTTTGGAGAATTCAGCAGTAGCCGTCATGTAGGTGCATGTAGATGTCAACCTTAGGAATAGAAGTCATTAAAGCCCCAAGGGGGGCAGCCTTGCAAAAAGGTAGTAAATACCTTTAGCCACCAACCAGACCCAGTCGGCAGCCCTTGTGAGGGCCTGGGCAGCAGTCGGCCAGCAGCCAGGAAAGCCCATGCTTAAAACCAGCATTTAATGCTGTGTAAATCCAGTCGTGGCAATTTTAGTAGGCTGACAGCATCATAAACCAGCCGACCAGTACCCCTTGGACACATAAAAAGGCGAGCAGCCATAGTCCATAAAATCATCAGATAAAAACCAAGTTCTCGAGCAACAGTCAAGCATGTGTGCTTAGGCATCTAGCCTTTGCATACTTTCAGCATTCTTTGTGCTCTCAAGCCAAAGGCATCAGAAGCTCAGTCTCTTCCAGAGTCCTCAGCACACCAACCCTCAATCTCGAGCCGGTGTATTCTCTTCGAAGATAGCTTCACAATTTGCCTACAGCTTATGCATAGTTCTTCCCAGCGTTTGGTCACTTTGTCCTTGCGTTTGGCGGTCAATTGGTCAGTTTGTCCGCTCAGTCTTGTGGACACAGTTCAGCTTTTATTCAGTTCTCCAAAAGAAATAAAGCAAATACTCCTTGCAGGGGGGGCCTTTAGTGGGTAATTTGGGACCCCTTCTAGTGTCGTCTCGACTACATCTTTCAAATTCATGTATGATGTTTAAAGGACTGCTAAAGATTTACTAAACTCGGGTTCCAATGTAGTGACTGCGTGCTCCAATGAGAGGTGGGAGAATTGCTTGAGAGACGACTACTTCGACGGAATTCATCATCAACTACTTTGTTTGGTATCTGTATTCATGCCTGGTGCTTAACCCACTTGGAGAACAAGCATTTAGGCCATCTGAGGATTAGGGCATGTTAAGTCATTTCATTTAGAAGCATATATAACCTAAAGGCATTTCAGCAGAGGTACGAAGGCTCTAAGCCAGCCCTTGGGGAGCACCCTATGAAACTTGGGGCTTGTAGGCACCATGGGCCACATTCAAGAGGCTTACCAAGGCTTTAGCAGCCAGTCAGCAGCCCTTAAAGGCCTAGAAACCCAGTCGGGCAGGCAGCTTCAGTCGGCCAGCACCAAATGCACCTGTGGAAATGTGCCAGTATTTAATGCTAATTACAATTTATGTCCACCCCCACCACCATGGAACCCATTGACTAAAGGTCCAAGCTCATCAACAGCATTGCAGCATGGTATTTTTGGTGTGTGATTTTGGTGTGTGATGCACATCAACACCATTGAGGGCATAGCCACTCCCTTGGCGGAGTATATCACATCCATGTGGACAGACCTCATACACTCTTTGTGGCCGTTGGGAGTGCCTCAAACAACTAGTTCACAAGTCATGCAGGAGCACTGCCCAGCCCTTCTTCAGGACCCTTCCTCACCTAGGGCAACAGAGGTAGCACTTGGCACTACAGGCCCCTAGTGTGACTTCCTTCACCCCACCCCTGATGTAGTCTTATAAGCGACCAGCCTTGTGGGAGCACCCCCTCCTCTTGTATAGTTTTTCTCCTCCATAGGGCTTGCATCTGCCCTTCTGCAGATGTTAAATGTTTCCACTAATAGAATGATATTTTCTCCAAGCCTTAAAAAAATAAAAATACTTACTCATGCCAGAGAGTACAATGAGTTAATACCAAAAGCACACCTTCAAGGGCAGCATAGAAGGTCCAGTTTGAGCTACAGCAGCTCAAGGCCCAAATCAAGGCAGCTTCTGTGGGCCTACTAAACAAGAAGGATAATACAATCACTAATATATGAGTTTGAAAAGGCATTCCATGCTCTAGTAAACTGCTTATTAAACTCTTGTCGTTATGCCTTGACATCATTTAAAAAAGGGGTTGTCACACTTCCAATGATGCTTATGGAGATGCATGTATGCAATGACATTAGGTTTTTAATCTTAATTTTCCTCTTGAGAAAGATTCCAAAGAATACCTTTTACAATGCAAAAGCTCTAAAAAATTAAACCTAGTACAAGTACATAAATGCAATGACTTTTGAGCCACATCAAGCAAGTAACATTACCTTCCACTAAGCGTTGCAAAAGCGGATGCAGCCTTCCATTTTCTGCCATTTGCCGCACACTTTGGTCACAGCTTTCTAAATTCTCTAGAGTTTGGTCTGCTTTTTGGACAGTGTTCACATTATCTGAATGGCTACTGACAGTTTTCACAAGCATCAATATTGCTCCATTCATTGAGACGATCTTCTCACACAATGGATGGAATTTAGAAAGCTCATACAGAAGAAACACTGCCTCCTCTCTTTCCTTCAAAATCTCACGAGACAAACATTTGACACAACTTCGAATGGCATCTGTGTCCCCAATAGCTTCCTGAAATAACAATTTCTCTCTCTCTCTCTCTCTCTCTCTCTCTCTCTCTCTCTCTCATAGCTCTAGCATTTGTTTTCTTTTGTACCACGATGAGATTACATGGACACTCTTGTATCAGTTTTGGTCTCACAGACCCATTGGGTCTTTTGAAGATGTTTAATATAACTTTGTTTCTTTCTTTCTTTCTCTCTCTGCGTGTATGGTGTGACCCTAGTGACCCTAGGTGCGTCCTTTCACGCTGTACACAGGAATTTCTCTTTCCCACTATTTCTCTCTTAGCACTGCCCTTCTCTCTCCTTAACACCCTGTTTCGCTGCTTTCTCTCTCTTCCAGGTGGCTTTCCTGCCTATGAGTCCTGGCGTGCTGGTCCTGCTTGCACGCAACAGGCACTTTGCTGGTCACGCCCCTGCCTGGTGCACAACCAGCTCTGCCCATCACTCAGCCCAAGGGCACACCTCTCACCTAGAGCTCGTCAGTCCCCTCTTCGCACATCTCATGCGATCCCCACCCAGCAAGCGAGCTACGTGCCTAAGCCTTTCTGTTTTTTTTTTCTTTAAACATACAATACTCTTTCGCCTTTTCATCAATTTCCCCACAATTTTGGGACCCTAGAAGAGGGTGATTTATGCACATAGGCTGCGTTGGTATACAAGATGTTGAGAGGCTAAAATGTGATAATGTAAAGCTTCAAGAAGGCTGAATTGACCATAGAAATGGGTAAGAAACAGAAAACAACAGACATCCCCCAACAGAATGTCATAATGACCGCAACAATGGAAGAAAAAAAACACTCGGATGATTGAAGTCATGGAAGCCCGAAAAGCAGGAAAATGGGCGGTCTACCGTGATAATAAGGTCATCATGGCAAACGAGCGCCCCGCATGATGACACGGAGTCTATGAGACCATAGATAAACTCCACATGGCTGTATGGATTTGCAACAGCACTTTTTGGTATGACCCGGGAGGCTTTGTAGAGACATACACAGAAGGGATGTTGTTTTTTACAGACTCATCAAAGCCCTCAGAGAGGACTACATATACATAAATGTATATGTATACATATATACATAAATGTATACGTATACATATACATATATGTATACGTATACATATATACATATATGCGTATATGTATATGTATATATATATATATATATATATATATATATATATATATGTACATGTACGTGAACGTGTACACGTATATGCATATATACATATATGCATATATGTATATATGCATATATTTATATGTATATATATATATATATGTACATGTACGTGTACGTGTACGTGTACGTGTACATGTGTACACGTACATGTACATGTATACATATATATATATATATATATGTATATATATATATGTATATATATATATGTATGTATATATATGTATGTATATATGTATACATATATATATATATATGTATGTATATATATGTATGTATATATGTATACATATATATATATATATATATATGTATGTATATATATGTATGTATATATGTATACATATATATATATATATGTATGTATATATGTATACATATATATATATATATGTATGTATATATATGTATGTATATATGTATACATATATGCATATATATGTACATACATATATACATATATATACATATATGTATACGTATATAATATGTATATGTATACGTATATAATATGTATATGTATACATATACATATATGCATATATATATATATATATATATATATATATATATATATGTGTGTGTGTATACATGTACATATGTATACATGTACATGTACGTGTACACGTACATGTACGCGTACACGACGTGTACGTGTACACGTGTACATATACATGTACATGTATACATATACATATACATATACATGTATGCATATATGTATACATGTATACACATATACATATATATATGTATGTATGTATGTATGTATATATCTATACATACACACAAATATATAGATATATATATGTATATATGCATATACATATACATATACATATATATGTGTATACATGTATATGTATATATATGTATATGTATATATATATGTATACATACATATATATATACATATACATATATATATACATATACATATATATATGTATACATATATATACATATACATATATATACATATACATATATATATGTATACATATATTTGTATATATATGTATACATATACACATATATGTATACATATATATATGTATATGTATATATATGTATACATGTATATGTGTACATATATATATATATGTCAGAATTGTGTATGCGGAAGCTTAACACACGCAGTGAGAGAGAGAGAGAAGTTGACGCAGAGAGAGAGAGAGAAGAGTTGACGAACAGCTTGAACTTTATTAGCAATGAACTGATTGAGAAAATACAATGGTGGGCATGGGTATTTATACCCTTATGCTGGAAATGGCCGACCCAAAAGCATGAAATAAATAAATAAATAAATGCCTTTGTTAAACCCTGTTCCCACATGAGGTACAACTTTTAACACCCTCTCTGTAGCTCATAGTGGACATAGATGAAGAAACCAAGTCAATGCAGATGCAACCATGGACACCTCAGTACCGGCCGGATACCGAATACACCTTGGAAAATGCACCAAACAACCTGTCTCCTCAAGGAATGCCATCTTGAGCTTCAGCTGCCACATAGAATAATGAATTGCAGACAACTCCACATCCATGATCCCCCATTCGTTGAACTGCGAACACATCACGTTCAAAAAAAAAAATCCTCTGAACCTTGAACTGTTGACACACGCGCCCAAAATTCTGCTACACACTGAACCAGGAACTCATCCCGTCCATAGTCTGCTACCAATGAACTACGAACACATCATGTCCATAGATTTGTCAAGCTATTCCATGCTAGATGCATGTGCCTTGAACTCCGACACACGGGTCCAAATCACCTGTTTGAGAGCTCAGAATAGCCCTCTCTTCCACTCACGTGCCTCTCTCTGGCTGAAGCATGTGGTGGAACTGTTATACAACTAGAATGCAGAATCCTTAGCCAATGTGTCTTGGACCACATAAGCTCGATTATGGAATTCCAATTCCTTTCTAGTATCACTGTCACAATTGTCTGCCTTCTGTCTTCCTCTAGCTTGGAATGTTTGCTCCGAATCTTCCACTAAGTTGGATGCATACACTTTACCTTGGGACATTAATATTGTCTCATCATCTTCTTTGGAGACTATATCATGTTCCTGAAGAAGCTTTCTTAAGATCAAAGCAACCACCTGTAGACTGGATAACATGATGAATGTTGTGTGGTTCATAGCCAATAGCTCATAATGGATGATCTTTGCCTTCATTGGATATGACTCTAGGATCAAATCCCTATGCGCAAAATCCACTCCATCAAGCTTGTTGTCTTGTTTGATGACCTCGGAGGTGAGCGATGGAAGCGCGATGAATGACTTCTTGGGATTAGAGCACCTTAGGGAAGCTAATGCATAAGCAGTAGTAAGGGCCTCATTGCCGATCCAGCTAAGCACATTGCTACCATAGCGATAGAAAGGGTGGCATTCCCAAGCGCCAGTAGCCTTGTCCTGCCGCCCGGCGCACAAGCTCCTGCTCTGCTGTTCTCGTGAGCCCCTCTACCAGGCCACACAGAGAGCATGCCCGAATGCGCATAGCTCGCTCTCTTAGCCTCTCCTCCAGCGCCCTCCTTATCACACTCTTTCCATCAAAGTGATCTTTACAGCCATGCACCAGCCTGGCCATACTCAGCAGAAACTAAAAAAAAACGCTACACGCGAGCTGCCCTCTTCTTTTGCAGGAGCCTAGCGCTCGACTCGAGCTGCCGCTCCCGTTGAGCCGACTCCACGCTCCACACGAACTGGTGGTCCTAGCGCTCCGTCGTCCTCGCGAGCACCCGACACGCTCTGCCTCCTGCACAGCCTGCGCGCTTGCTCTGCGCTCTTCTCTTTCGTGCCGAGGTCACGAGCTTTCCAGCTGAGAAAACGCAGCCCTTTGCCTTCCTTCTCCTTCTGCTCCTTGCGTACAGCCGAGGATCAAGAGCTCAGCTTTGATACCATGTCAGAATTGTGTATGCGGAAGCTTAACACACGCAGTGAGAGAGAGAGAGAAGTTGACGCAGAGAGAGAGAGAGAAGAGTTGACGAACAGCTTGAACTTTATTAGCAATGAACTGATTGAGAAAATACAATGGTGGGCATGGGTATTTATACCCTTATGCTGGAAATGGCCGACCCAAAAGCATGAAATAAATAAATAAATAAATGCCTTTGTTAAACTCTGTTCCCACATGAGGTACAACTTTTAACATATATATATACATCTACATATATATACATATATACACGTATATGTAGTATGTATATGTATACATATATATACAAATACATATACGTATATATATGTATATGTGTATATATTTGTATATATATGTATATGTATATATATACATATGTATATGTATATGTATATGTATATATGTATATATATATATATATATACATATATGTATATGTGTATATGTATATATATATATATGTATGTACAGAGATATATATATATATATATATATATATATATATATATATATATATGTATGTATGTATATCTGTATATACATTATATATATATATAACATATATATATATATATATATGTATATATATCAGATATACATACATACATACATATATATATATATATATATATATATATATATATATATATATATATATATATATATATATATATATATATACAGATGTACATACATACATATATATATATATATGTGTGTGTGTGTGTGTGTGTGTGTGTGTGTGTGTGTGTGTGTGTATATATATGTATATGTATATGTATATGTATATATACACATATATATATATGTGTATATATACATATACATATATACATATACATATATATATGTATTGTTAGAAGTCATCTCCTGTCTATTTTTATACACGAAGGCCTCTGTTGTGGGTGTGCCCGCCTTGTATAGGTGTTTTATCATTTTTCCTCACTCCCCGTATTTTTTCCCTATTTTTCCCCATTTTTCGGTGGTGTGGATGGATGCCAAATGTTGGCAGGAGCTTCTGGTGGCTGGCAGACTGTCCATTCAGCAGTCGTGTGGCTGGCCGACTGCCTATTCAGCAAGCGTGGAGTTTTTCCTACTGGCCGACTTGCTTTATGCAGTCGTGGAGCTATTTACTGCTGGCCGATTGCTTCATGCAGTCGTGGAGAGCCACTAGCGCTGGCCGACTGCATGCATGGGGCATATAAATAGGCCCCATGCCCCCGCCACTTTATCATTCAGTATTTTGCGGGATCTTGTGTATAGAGAAGAGTTTACACACCTATTTCTCTGTCTCTTGTGCTGTCTATTTTCTGCATTCTACTTGCTCTTGCTAACCCAAGTTTGGTTATCATTTCCGCTGCATATTCTGACATGGTATCAGAGCCCTAGGCTCGTGATAGATCTTGGGAGTTTTTTGAGCAAGAGGGGGATCGTTAGGTTGCTGATTGGTGGACTGTTTTGGACTGTTTGGGAAGAGAAGGTGCAAGAGAAAGGCGGGCTAAGGTGCTGGACAGCCACTTGCAGATTTTAGAGATTTTTTTTCCGACCCACCCACCCTTTTTCAGTTTAATCCCCGCGATGGCAGATTTACTAGAGATGGCTGAGAAGCACGTGAAGATTACGACTCTCCCCACGTTCCCAGTGGACCGTCAGTTGGACGGGTCCAATTACGGCATCTGGAAGGTCATGATGGAGTCTGTGCTGGAGTCATATGACCTTGTTGATTTCATCATCGGGGTTCCACGGCCGGAAGCAGAGGAAGGGGAGTTACTGTCGATGAGGAAGGACTGAGAGGCACAGGCACACATGTGGGATCGTGTCAACGCCAGGGTCCGGTCATTTATTTTCCTCAACTGCACACCACAAGTGATCAATCATGTAAAGCACATGACGCTGGCGAGAGGCATATGGGAGCACTTGGCTTCTCTTTATAACAGGGTATCACCCATGAAACGGATCTCCTTGGAAGTGCAGATGCGGGTTATGAACCCTGCAAAGTCGTCGACGATGCGGGAACATATTAACAAGCTACAGGCCCTTCAGCAGGAAGTCCTACAAGCTGGGAAGGAGATATCATCTGAAGACATGGCCATCACTTTGTTGTCCCACTTGCCTGCTCAGTATTCTGCTTTCTACTCCTCGTTGATTACGAGTGGCAGGCTCAGCACCATTACCTAGGAGGAGCTTGTGCCAATGGTCTTGGACCAAGAGGAACGTTTCACGAACCCTCCTCACAACGGCGGTTCGAAGGCCTTAACTGGCCAACGGTCGAAAGGCCGGAATAACAACAAGGGCAAAGGGAAGGCTTCACGGGAGAAGTCTTCTGATAAGAAGCCTGACTCAGAACGAGAGAAGCTGAAGGCCGAAAGATTCTGCAATGATTGTGGCGAGAAAGGCCACTATTGGAGGAAGTGTCCTAAGCGGACAGGGAAGAGTGCTGATTCCTCAGCCTTAGCTGCAAAGACTCCTGCATTTGTGCACTTAGAGATGATGGACTCCGACGCTTCATCATCTTCGAGCGAGGAGGCAGCTGGCTTCACCGCGAAGGATAGGGAATGGATTCCTGACGGTGGTGCTTCCAGGCACATGACTCCATCCTGTGACTTCTTTCTGGGTCTGAAACGGCAGTCAGGTCGCATCTTTATTGGCGACAACTCCACTATTCCGATACATAGTGAGGGCCAGATGGAGATTATTCCCGACGGCAAGAGGGGCAAGCATGCTTCCCGTGTTCTTTATGTCCCTGCTCTCGGTTTTCATCTTCTGCCAATGCATGAAGTATGCAAGACTGGCTTTCAGGTGGAATTTGAGGAGCATTCAGTTGCTCTACGGGACCGTGATACTGGCCAGGTTGTTTGGGAAGGCGGTGTGGAGAATGGTATCTACAAGCTCTCTGCACTCTCCTCGTTGATCGGTTCTCAGGTCGGAGATTTGTGGCACTTTCGTTTTGGCCACTTAAATGTGGATGCATTGAGGCGAGCTTTCCGAGACCAAATGGTGGTTGGCTTGCCAGATGTTGGTAGTAGGCAAGGGTGCTGCAGTTCTTGCATACGTGGTAAGCAGCACAGGGAATCCTTTCCAAAGCAAGCTTCCAGGCGGGCTTCGAAACCATTGGAGTTGATTCACACTGACTTGTGTGGACCTCAGCAGACACCATCTTTGGGAGGATCTCTCTACTTTATGCTGCTTGTTGATGATTGTACCAGATTCACGTGGGTCTACTTTCTTTCCTAGAAGGACCAAGCTTTTGCACGGTTCAAGGATTGGCACGTGATGGTGGAGAAAGAGTCTGGATTTCAGGTCAAGACTCTCAGGGCTGATAAAGGAGGTGAATTCTCCTCGACTGTATTTCTCAGATTTTGTGCAGATCACGGCATCAAAAGGGAATTGGCCAATACAGGATCGCCTTCGGAGAATGGAGTTGTCGAACGCAAGAACAGGACTGTGGTGGAGATGGCGAGGACCATGCTGGAGCATCGTGATCTTCCTCGTCCACTTTGGGGAGAGGCTGTGGCAACGGCTATCCATACCCCCAACCGATCTCCGACGACTTCAGTACCCCATATGACTCCATTTGAGGCATACTTTGGCAGGAAACCTGATGTCTCGCACTTCCGTGTTTTTGGGAGTGACGCATATGTACATATTCCGAAGAAGCAGAGGGGGAAGCTTGACTCCAAGTCCCGCAAGCTTGTATTTATGGGGTATAATTCTCTTTCCAAGGGATACAGATTGTATGATCCAGACAAGAGCTCACTCAGCATGGTCTCGACATAGATCAACTGCCACCTTTCCAGTATGATATACATGCACCACACATCCAGCTCTCTCACAGTGAGGAACAGAGTCCTTCGACAGGATTTATGGCAGCAATACACTCAAGAGACTTGGATTACACCCAGTCAGCCTCTACTGCCGAAGATGCTATACTACAGAGATCAGTTTATGCGTATCTCAACGGATGGATTCATACAGAGACCTAGATACATGGATGTGTACATGCCTCACAGTGCCGGCGTGGCAATTGGCCAGCTCAGAGTGTCATCACACCAGCTTGAGATTGAGGCAGGTAGGGCAGCACGGATCCCCAGAGCATAGAGGATATGCAAACTATGCCAGGAGGAGGTTGAGAGTGAGGAGCATTATGTATGCAGATGCAGAGCATATAGTGTCATTATGTAATATGCGGAAGCTTCGGAGAAGGATCGGTACTTCAAAACTCAGAAAACAGCACTCTTTTCGCGACGGAATTAACGCACAAACTGAAAGACGATGTGCAGAAAAATAGAGAGAGAAGGGGGAGATGGAGAAGGACACAGTATTGGGTCCCAATTACCCTCTGTAGGGCCCCCACCACGGATGGTGTATTTGCTTTATTAGAATGATGTAAATCTGAAACAAATACAAAGTACTTGACCTTTTCTTGGCTGGAAAACCTGCCCTTGACCTTCAGTCCTTCACCCCTTAGCTTTAGCAATGTTCTTGGCTGTCCTGGCCCTTGGTTGCTTGGAGCTCTTGGTGAATTGTGAGATGCTATGAATGAATTATGACTTGGGCTTTTATACCCCTCATATCATGCAGTCGGCTGGCTTTATGAAGTCCCACGATTGAGTCTTGTAATTAAATGTGTTCACACTTTAATAAAGTGTTTTTCACACCTGTTTGGAGCCTGTCCAGCCTGCGCATGACCCTGGGACAGCCTCCTGGCTGCTGGGCATTCAACGCAGAGGTGTGGGACTGCCCCCCACACCTGGCCGCCTTCTGTTCTAGGGTTTAAACCCTCTGTCGGCTGCCTGTCCAGAGGGTCTGGAGCTGGCCGACTGCCCCTCCAGCCCTTGCCTTGGCTGGTGGGCATAGTCTTGGGCCCTCCTGGCCCCTTGGGGGTGGTTCTACACCTCCCCCAAGCCCATCTAAGTATGCACATGCAAACACCTACACTGGGGTAGCCCTAGGGCCTATGGGCTGGCCCCATCTCTACATGTAACCTACATGCCTACAGAGGCCTGGCATCCAGTTGCAAACCAGATACTCAGCACATCTGACATCATTCCAAAGGGAGACTCACAGCGCGGACTGGCACTGCTTCATGTGCAGGACAATGCACACCTGACCTCGGACGACTGAGATGGATCCCTGGCTGACTCGTCCCGGACTGGGCTCATGTAACGCGCGGAAGCTCTGGGTAGTCTTCTTTCAGCCCTAAACACTCTTGAAGACCTCCTGATGCAAAAACGCACCATGATGCAAAAACGCAGGTAGAGAGAGAGTAGAGAGAGAGAGTGAGTTGTGCTGGAATTTCAGTATATACTATGTACAAAAAAGGTACAAATCCTTGCAGCCATGGGCTGCCTTCATAAAAAGGTTCCTAAACCCTAATTCTGTCCCCTATGGGAACCTAAGTGACCCACACCCCTAGTGGGTGGAATGAGTAAAGCCTTGAGCTTGTGGACCCTTTTATATGAGTCTCTGGACACTTTATGCTGGCCGACTGCTGGTCGGCCAGTTTCATGTCCAACCAATCACTTTATTCCCTGCCCGACTGCTCCTAGTCCTTTGGCTTTGATGCGCATGCTGTCCACCCTCTGCTGACATCAGCCGACATCTCCTCTGGCAGCCAGCACCACTGTCCTCTGCAGCCGACAGCCATCTGATCCATGCTCTGCTCCATGTCCACCTCAGATGAGTCACCTGAAGCTCCTACTTTCTGGTTCTACTGGTTCATAATCTTTATCTGCTTGCCTCTTCTGGATCTAGCCCTAGAAATGTCCATGGCATCTGTGATGCACATGACATCCCCCTCTGCTAAACTTGATGACGGGAATCCAACCTGCTCTTGGATGACTGTCATCATCCCAATCCTATTCCGAAGTCCCTCTGTCATCCATCCATCCTTGGCAAACCTTTTTCTCTGAAACTCCGTTCTGTTCTCCAAACCACTCTGTCTCTGATGAAGATCTATGCATCTGGTCTTCCTCTAGTCCACAATCCATTCCTGCCCTGACTCTGAACACCGTCTTGGTCTTCGTTCCTGGAACTGAGTCTGGCACTCTCACATCACCCTTGGAGGATCAACCTCCCTTGGGACCGTTCCCTTAGAACCCATCTGGCTCACGGAACTGCCATCCCCATCTGGCACTGTGGAACACCACCAACAAACCTCCTGGGAGTTCTTCCCGATCTGTGTTCCCGCCTTGGGCTTCGAATCCGTGTACTTTCCTGTACCTTGGACCTGTACACCATCATCTGGGACTGATTCAGTGTTTAGCTTTGCTGAGCCTGATGCTCTGATACCAATGTAACGCGCGGAAGCTCTGGGTAGTCTTCTTTCAGCCCTAAACACTCTTGAAGACCTCCTGATGCAAAAACGCACCATGATGCAAAAACGCAGGTAGAGAGAGAGTAGAGAGAGAGAGTGAGTTGTGCTGGAATTTCAGTATATACTATGTACAAAAAAGGTACAAATCCTTGCAGCCATGGGCTGCCTTCATAAAAAGGTTCCTAAACCCTAATTCTGTCCCCTATGGGAACCTAAGTGACCCACACCCCTAGTGGGTGGAATGAGTAAAGCCTTGAGCTTGTGGACCCTTTTATATGAGTCTCTGGACACTTTATGCTGGCCGACTGCTGGTCGGCCAGTTTCATGTCCAACCAATCACTTTATTCCCTGCCCGACTGCTCCTAGTCCTTTGGCTTTGATGCGCATGCTGTCCACCCTCTGCTGACATCAGCCGACATCTCCTCTGGCAGCCAGCACCACTGTCCTCTGCAGCCGACAGCCATCTGATCCATGCTCTGCTCCATGTCCACCTCAGATGAGTCACCTGAAGCTCCTACTTTCTGGTTCTACTGGTTCATAATCTTTATCTGCTTGCCTCTTCTGGATCTAGCCCTAGAAATGTCCATGGCATCTGTGATGCACATGACAGCTCACATGGGACCAGTTCACCATCCCAGGTCCTGCACCTTCTGTACAGAATGTCTACGTGGCATCCAAGTGCGGGATGCACGTGACATCCCCTTCTGCTTAACTTGACGGAAGCTGCATAGCCTCCAAATAATCCGTCAATAAAGCCGGATAATCTTCGAAAAATTCTTTGTCGAGCCATACCGCTTCATGAGTTCCTCGGTCCTGAAACTTCGTGAGAAACTGTCGTAGTCTTCGGCCTGAGCCATGCTTGAAACGGTGCAGAAGAATCTGTTCTGGAACCATTACTTCTGCTTCATCAATGATGTCTGGTTCCGCTTCGTCTTTGACTTCTGAAGGGGGTGGACCTGCATATGGCTTTAACCAACTGACATGAAATACATCGTGCATAGTCCAACTCGGAGGTAGCTTTAACTGCATAGACACCTCATTAATCTTTTTCCGGATGGGGAATGGTCCGAAGCTCCTGAAAGACAACTTTGGGCATCGCTTGCCCACCTGCTTTAATCTTTGCTTCATAATCCGAAGATATACCCAATCTCCTTCCGAAAACTTCATGTCCCTTCGGTCTTTATTGGCCTGTCGAGTGTAGGCCTCTTGCGCTTTAGCCAATCTGTCTTTGACGGACTCTAGTATCTCCTGGTAAGACTCCGTCACTCTGTTCGCCTCCGGTACTGAAGACGAGGTCCTGGTTAACAACGACTGGAAAGGCCTTCCAAACGCTGCCTCATATGGAGTCCTGCCAATAGCTGAAGAAAAAGAGTCATTCAGAACAGCTTGAACTAAAGGCAAAAACGATTCCCACTTACCTTGCTGATCGTGGACATAACACTTCAGCACATCAAAGGCCAACTGGTTGTATATCTCTGTCTGGCCATCTGTCTGTGGGTGGAATGCACTGGAAAAATTCAACTTAGTACCAAAATTATCAAACAATGCCCTCCAAAAATGACTGGTAAACTTGGCATCTCGGTCTGACACTATGGTCCTAGGAATCCCACCAATCGGGTACCAATGCCGAATGAAAAGCTGGGCAACATTCTCGGCGGTCACATTGGCCCTGCAAGGAATAAGCATCACAAATTTGCTGAATCTGTCAACAATAGTCAAACACTGTGTATTACGCTTACTCGGACTGGGAGGCAGATTTGTGACAAAGTCCATCGAAATGTCTTGGAAAGGACCCTCCGGAATTGGCAAAGGCTGTAACAACCCTATTTTCTTTCCACGAGGAGCTTTCACCTTTTGACAAATGTCACAGCGTTGTACATAAGTAAACACATCACGCCTCATCTTTGGCCAATAGTATTGCCGTTCTAACTTCTCCAGAGTCGAATTCATGCCCCTATGACCACCTGTAATGGCGTCATGGGCATCATGGAGAAGAGCTGCCCGGAAGGATTTCATGACACACAGTCGGCCTTTGTAGTAAAGCCAACCATCGCGTATCAGAAAATGGCATGGTCCTGTGGCATCCAATGCCTGTTCCCACTGTGTACCGAATTCCTCGGAATCCGCGTACGTGTGCTTCATGTCTTCTAGTCCTGTACCAACAAGGTCTAGTCTAGTGGTCTGAATCGTAGATACTTGTCCCTTCCTGCTCAAAGCATCGGCCACTGGATTGGCCTTTCCTGGAAGGTACTCAATCATGCCACCAAACTGCTGGAATATCTGACTCCAGCGGTGCTGTCGATCACTCCACTGTGCACTAGGCATCGTCTGAATCCAGCGCAATGCCTGATGGTCAGTGCGAACCTCGAAGTCACGGCCATACAGAAAATGTTTCCAATGTTTCAAGGCCTGAATGACTGCTAGGAGTTCACGATCGTAGACTGAGTAATTCTTTTCGGCGGGCAGTAACTTACGAGACATGTAAGCTACTGGATGACCATTCTGTTGCAATACACCTCCAATTGCGATGTTACTCGCATCGGTGATCACCTGAAATGGTTCGTCCCACGAGGCAAGGGCTAGACAAGGCGCTTCAGACAAAGCCACCTTGAGGTTCTGGAATGCCTCCAACGCTCGTGGAGTCATTCGAATCTTTTGCCTCCTTGTTTTCACTCCCTTTAGCAGATCGGTGAGGTCTGCCGAGAGATCAGAAAACCTGTCAATGTGGGTGGAATATGCCTGGCATATACCCACAAATGATCTAATGTCATAAGCAGTCTGAGGTACTTCCCAGTTAACAATCTCGGCCACTTTAGCCGGATCAAGTCGAATGCCTTCGGCACTGATTATATATCCCAAGTAATGTACCTGGAACAGATAAAATTCTGACTTCTTTTCATTGATATAGAGCTCGTTGCTTTCCAGCAACTTAAGGACTTTCTCCACATCAATGTCATGCTGCTCAACTGTAGCTGAAAATATGAGTATGTCGTCCAGAAATATGAACACACACACTCCAATCAACTCCCGGAAAATACGCATCATCATGCGGTTAAATGTAGCTGGGGCGTTCGTCAAACCAAATGGCATGACCACAAATTCATAGTGGGCCTGTTCTGTACGGAAAGCTGTCTTGGGGATGTCCCCCTCAACAATCCGAACCTGGTGGTACCCACTCTTTAAATCCAATTTAGAGAACACCTTAGCTCCATTCAGCCTCTCGAGAATATAGTCAATTCGAGGCATCGGGAATCTGCTCTTGATAGTCAGCTTGTTGAGTGCACGATAATCGACACACAACCGAGAAGACCCATCTTTCTTCTTGACAAATAAGATCGGTGCTGCAAATGGCGACACGCTGGGACGGATGAAGCCAGCTTGCAACAATTCTTGGAGTTGGCGGTCCAACTCCGATTCCATTGCCTTAGAAAGGCGATACGGAAACTTGCTCGGGGGTTCCGAGCCTGGGAGGAGGTCAATCTTGTGATCCTCCGGTCTGGACGGGGGAAGCTGGGGAGGGAGACTGTCCCGAAGAAAAATCTTCTGGAACTTTTCATGGAGAACCGAGTACTTCTCGGAAGCACGGGCCACCGTCTGGGCTGTCTGGATGTAAATCATCGCACACTGTGCGCCTTTCCTGACTGCTCTCTTAGCCTGCAAGTGGCTTATGAGCGGAAAGTTTGGAATACCTGGCTCACACTTAATGGTCACAGGGGTGTTTGACACATTCCGATCAATCTGGAACGTGTGCTTGTCCCACTTGACATCAGGGAGAAACTTGTGAAACCACTGGATACCCAAAATTATGTCTGCTCCTACAAGAGGGGCAACCATAAAGTCACGCACAAACTCTATGCCCTGAATTACTAACTTAGCACCTAGAGCTTCATACTTGACGCTCGTTGTCATACCTGTGCTAAATCCCTCAACTTGTTTGTCCACCGGAGTGAGCTCGAAGCGGGCACGCCTAGCGGCCTCTTCCGTGATCATATCCTCCGTGCTGCCGCTGTCAAACAAGACAACGACTCTCTGGCCACCTATGTAGCCAAAGGACTTGAGCAATTCGTTGCGCTCATACTCCTGGTCATGGGCGCCCTTCTGCTTATCTTCGAGCTCCCGGCTAATAATTGCTCCAACTGAAGCACCGGGGGTGGAAGAACTAGGGGTAGCCACTGGGGTCTGTGTGGGAGCTGTGCTCACCACGGAAGCTGTGGAGGCGGCGGCGGGCTTTGGAGGCTTCTTCGGACAATCCCGAGAAGTATGTCCTTTTGTGTGACAAAAGTAACATCTACCCTCCTTCCTGTACTGAGCAAGCTCCTCAGCACTCAACTTGCCACCTGTCTTGCCTGCCTCCACTTTCTGGTCTGGAGTAAGCTTAGACGCATTGTTCGAGTTCTTGGAGCCAGAGGCTCCCGGGCTCTGTCCTGGGGAAGACCCCGTCTGGTTCTGGCTTTTGCCCCCCGAGGCGTTAGCCTTGGGAGAAGCCGGCTGGGAAGTCTTGGGCTTGCCACCATTGTGTTTCATTTCGGCACTCTGCGCAAGCGAGAGTGCGTCCTCAAAGGTGGCTGGTCTAAACATACGCACCTCCCATTGGATTTGCGTGTCCAGGCCATACAAAAACTGCCCTTTCTTGTCCGCATCAGATAAGCCTAATTGTAGACACAAGGTCGAAATTCTATTGGCAAACTGAAGGACTGGTTGCGCGTTCTGACGCGCTCCCCTGAACTCGTCTTCGAGTCGCTCAAGGTAGTGGGGCGGTAAAAACCGCTGCTTAAGGTCACGGACGAACTCGTCCCACCCATAAGCTGCCATACCTGATCTGGTGTGGGCATGAGCCCACTGAGTCCACCAAGGAATGGCCTCACCTTCCAAATACCAACTGGCTAAGATCACTTTGTCAATATCTGTTTTCCTAACTGCGGCAAAGTAAGCTTCAAATTGATGTAACCATGAATACAGAGTAGTGGGATCGAGTTTACCATTATACTTACTGAAGTTCATTTTCTCGGGAAAATGATTCGAGGGCGCCGCCGGTGTCAATCTGGCGTCCAAAGCTCGGAGGTAACGCTCGTGTTCTACTCGTCGCATGGCTTCGTCTTCGCGTTGTCGAATCTCCAATGCCCGTATCTGCATCTCAAGCAAGGAGCTTGACTGCGGCTGTGACCCCTCGAGAGGGTCCCTGTGACGAGGATCTGGTATCTGGGGTACGGAAGGAGAGGGAGGAGGAGATGGAAAACGCGACGCTGGAGAGCGAGAACGCTCCTCCAGAGCCAAAATCCGCGCCTTCTGCTCGTCCAACTTGGTTGTCTGGTCTGCGATTGCTCGCATCATCTGCTGGAACATGTCTTGGACACTCAAGCCGGGTGCCCTAGCTGGGCTGCCTGGTGCACTCTGGTCCCATGGTTCTGGTTCTCTCTCGTCGCCAAAGCTCGCCATAGCGGGAATAAGCAGTTCCTTTCCGGAACGCAATCTGACCATCCACTATCTGTGTGGGAGACTTCCGGAGGCTTCCGGAGGCTAAAAACCAACCGTCCTTCGAGGGACAGGAGTCACTCCGAAAGGGGTAGTCCACCGGCGTCTAAAAACCAACCACACGAGCGAAAAAATTTTCTGGTTTTCTTTGCTGAATCTTCGTCCTTGAAGTAGGCTCTGATACCACTGTAATATGCGGAAGCTTCGGAGAAGGATCGGTACTTCAAAACTCAGAAAACAGCACTCTTTTCGCGACGGAATTAACGCACAAACTGAAAGACGATGTGCAGAAAAATAGAGAGAGAAGGGGGAGATGGAGAAGGACACAGTATTGGGTCCCAATTACCCTCTGTAGGGCCCCCACCACGGATGGTGTATTTGCTTTATTAGAATGATGTAAATCTGAAACAAATACAAAGTACTTGACCTTTTCTTGGCTGGAAAACCTGCCCTTGACCTTCAGTCCTTCACCCCTTAGCTTTAGCAATGTTCTTGGCTGTCCTGGCCCTTGGTTGCTTGGAGCTCTTGGTGAATTGTGAGATGCTATGAATGAATTATGACTTGGGCTTTTATACCCCTCATATCATGCAGTCGGCTGGCTTTATGAAGTCCCACGACTGAGTCTTGTAATTAAATGTGTTCACACTTTAATAAAGTGTTTTTCACACCTGTTTGGAGCCTGTCCAGCCTGCGCATGACCCTGGGACAGCCTCCTGGCTGCTGGGCATTCAACGCAGAGGTGTGGGACTGCCCCCCACACCTGGCCGCCTTCTGTTCTAGGGTTTAAACCCTCTGTCGGCTGCCTGTCCAGAGGGTCTGGAGCTGGCCAACTGCCCCTCCAGCCCTTGCCTTGGCTGGTGGGCATAGTCTTGGGCCCTCCTGGCCCCTTGGGGGTGGTTCTACACCTCCCCCAAGCCCATCTAAGTATGCACATGCAAACACCTACACTGGGGTAGCCCTATGGGCTGGCCCCATCTCTACATGTAACCTACATGCCTACAGAGGCCTGGCATCCAGTTGCAAACCAGATACTCAGCACATCTGACATCATTCCAGAGGGAGACTCACAGCGCGGACTGGCACTGCTTCATGTGCAGGACAATGCACACCTGACCTCGGACGACTGAGATGGATCCCTGGCTGACTCGTCCCGGACTGGGCTCACATGGGACCAGTTCACCATCCCAGGTCCTGCACCTTCTGTACAGAATGTCTACGTGGCATCCAAGTGCGGGATGCACGTGACACATTAGCGAGAGATACACCACCATCTTCAGTGGACATCCCTCACTCCGCCAGATCATGGAGTCCGCAGACCAGCGCAGATTTGGCCAGTTCTTGTTAGAGACACAGCGCCACAAAGAGACACTGATACGGACTCATACCACAGGGAGAGGTGGGCAACAGCTCCAGCTCACTGATTTCTTCCAGAGATCTATCCTAGTGCCTACCCTGACACAGGAGGGGGTTACACTTCAGCGCGATGCGGACCTCCGAGCCAGACGGAGACCGAGAGCACCAAGCTACCAGACTCCCAGACTACATCAGAGGGAGATCACAGAGATACGGGCTCGACATCAACACCATATCCAAGAGCGGCTAGCTCACTTACACTCACACCCAGAGATCATGCTCCGAGATATTTTTGCCTCGCCATCGCCTATGTATCACATATTACACCCCCATTATGGTACTGGTTGGAGCTAGACAAATCTACATTGCATTCTTGTATACCCTACGCATATAGGTTGCATACTAAGCCTCTGGCAGTAGTGCTCCATCCATCACACCCCCCCACTAGCTCAGTACTTTCATACTTTATTTCATGTTCATTTTGTCCTTTTTTTTATGGACATCCAAAAGACATTGACAGTTGTACATTGATTTGTCTCATAGGTCAAGTTCGGCCTCTAGTAGACGTTAATACAGCTTTCTTTCTTTCTCAAGAGAGGACATGCACAATATGCACCAGAGGAGTAGTAGAGAATGAGGCCCATTATATGTTCATTTACCCGGTTTACTACAAGACACGGGGGAGATTCCACTACCTCTCCCTAGAAGGATTCGGACCACTCACACGGGTGATACAGTTTGAGGATCAAAGGTGCTTGGGCATGTACTTGATGGAGCTCAAACGACACAGGGATGTAGTGTTGAGGCAACATGCTAAGAGACAGCCCCGGCTCCGACAGGACACCTCACAGAGAGCCATCACAGATTTCTTTGTAGTACACACATCCACATTGGAACCCACTGCCCACAACAATTCCTCTACTATGACATCAAAGCACACCACCCGTACCCACGCTCCAGCTCCACGCCCCAGAGGAGTTCTTAGCGTGAGCTTGATCCATTCTGCGAGCCAGATGTCCCCGACCCAGAGCATCAGGTCCCTCCACGACACAGAGACATATTCATGAGGTTCTCCACTGACATGACGCGCTCCCATCACAGAGGCCTGACATTCATTCCACCATCAGATCGGTTTTGGCCGAGGCGGGTATTGTCATTAGCTAATCACAGCATATCTCACTCTACACAGGATCATCTGTTGATCACAGGTACTGTCAAATGTTTTCATTTTACTTTTTCTTTCAGTATATCCATGGTACCATTGTATTACTTTTGGTCTCATAGGCCCTTGGGGTCTTCCATAGACGTTAATATAGCTCTCTCTCTCTCTCTCCCTCTCTCTCTCTCTCTCTCTCTCTCTCTCAACACGTTCCGAGAGAAAGTTACCTTGTTATCATCTTCATCTTCTGCAAGAATACGCAGTGTTGCAAGGGCTAAGCACCGCACATTCTCTCCATGCTTCAAACAATCAACAATCAGGGGTATAAGGCCAGCAATTCTTGCTTTGAGTTTATTGAACTTGTTTTTCATGCACACAGTTTGTATGGCATTCAAGCCATCAATCATGTCCTGCTGAGAGTCTGAAGTAAGTAAATCCCTGGCATTATCAAGTCGAGCAACCTCATTCCTTGCAGTCCATTCTTCAATTGTATGTCGAAGGGCTATGCTGGGCTTCAACACAGTACTCTCCAGCTCCTTTCCAGTCATAGGGCAAACAGGGTGCCTGCCATTCACATCACACTCCCGGAACCATATCTCAATGGCACTCCGTTCATAGGTCTGGCCATTCTCCAGCGTAACAGGGTCCCGCATAATTGTCTTGGTTAAAGGGCATACAAAAGCATCATAAATCGGCTCTACACGCTTCTGCTCTCGGAAACGACCACTGTCATCTGAAAGACTTAATGAGTCATTGCTTTGGGCTGCCCAGTTGTGGACCATGTTTGCTTGCATATCCATCATTTGCAAAGCTTATAACTCAGTTGTACCACATGTATCAGTACTAAGGAACCTTACAAGGGACTATGGTTCGGTCTAGCAGCAGTTGAGCTATGTCTAGCAACAACCCTTGCTGCATCCATGGGTCATCCTGTCAGTGACTGGCCGGTGCATGTCAGTGTATTACTGCATGTACAACAAATGCCTTCAAAAGATCCTGTATAAAAGCCGAGGCATTCGCATCACACATCAGTGCCTACAAACTCTCAAATATGGCAGGCAAAGCTATCTGCAGTCCAATACATAAAGAAGCAATCTGCTTCGGTTAGCACGGCACAACTAACAAAACCTAAATTGGGAGCTTTTTAAACACACATTGAGCTAACAAGGTCAAATCAAGTGCCCTCAAGACACTGGAAATGGTCATTTAAATGAGCTTCATGCAAAGGCAACACTGAAAGATTACCTTACATTCTTCCCATTGAAATGATTCGACAGACTAAGCGCTACCCGCAAGCTTTACCGTGGGCGCGAGCAGGTTTTGTACGCCATGTCTAAAAATTAAGAAACGCTGATTAGATAGATCACCGAGGTATTGTTTGGAAACTTTATTCATGTGTGTGCCTTTTTCTTGAGTTTCTAAGAAAAATTGAATCGTTTTTCCTTTTTATTATTGAGTTTTCTACACACTGGACCACACCCACCATCAAGTTAGAGTAGTGTGTTTGTTGGACACTTTATTCATGTGCTTTGCTTTTCCTTGGGTTTCTTGGAAAATTTGAATAGTATTTTCTATTTATTTTTGATTTTTCTACACACTACACTATACCCACCATCATCTTTTATTTTCTAAAGAAATGAAAAACGAGCAAGATTATTATTACGGCCCATCGAACAGGTGTGCACTTCAAGAAGCCTGTCCAAGCTCTATAGGTGGCCAAGATTCGCAGCATGGAGTCTCTGTAAAGCCCCTTAATTATAAATTTTATGTTTATATTTTTCTTTTCCCATATCATGAAGTTTCCAAGCTGATTATGAACGCTCACCTTGTTGGTACAAATCAATTATACAAAGTTTATGAGACTACATGATCAAGGTAGGACACAAACATGTGACTTACCATACTTAAAGTTTGAAGGAAAGAAAGTGCCACAAAGTTTCACAAGGCTATTTCTCACTTCTAACCACAAAATATAGTAGGAATAAAAATGCCCTTGTCAACTCCTTCCTTTTTTTTGTAAATGCATCCATCGCAATTCAAGGATGTGTGGATCAAGTAAGGTCTTTTAAATTGGGGCAAAAACAATAGAGATAAACCACTCCTTGAAAGTTATTGTAGACAAGCT
>NC_141069.1:26993944-27001444 GCF_041138505.1 Cibotium barometz
TAGTCTATTAAATATTTTTCCTCTTTGTAGAGTAAGAATGTAAAACTTAAAATGGGTATTTAAATATTAAAATTATATATTTTCTTAAGCATAAATTTTCATTTAGAAGCTTAAGGGAGACTGGCCCTTCTTCCACGTGTTTTGTTACACACACACACACACACACACACACACACACACACACATATATATATATATATATAGAGAGAGAGAGAGAGAGTGTGTGTGTGTGTAGAATAATTTGGGTTTTTTAATTAAAAAACGATTGAGAAAAAGTGGTTGCATTTTGGCTAGCCTTCAAATTTTTAAAAATTTTGGTTATTCTATGTATGCTAGGCACCTCAATTTGCTACCTTTGAGCTCCACGTGGTCGTGCCTTCGCCTCCTCGAGCTCCTCGACCGCCTTTGCCTCCTCCAAGTGGAAACCAGAACTGGTACTGCGCTGCTACCTTGAACTCGATGCAATTGTATACATGAGTGTTGTAATGAATTGTTTTGTAATTAATAAACATCAATTCAAAACATTCCTAAAAAGTCAAAGACTGATGACTTTTGATTAATGTTTGATAAAGATTTGGATTGTTTTGTTTTAAATAAAGTATTTATTTATATAGAATATATATATATATACATATATATATAGAGGACTACCTAAAGATTTCAAACAAAATGTATTATATATATTTATCTATACCTTGAACTCGATGCATTCATGGATGGGAGAGGAGGCTATTCACATGAACGGCTTGATGTCAACGGTGTGGCCAACGGCAGCCCCTTCGCCATGGCAGAAGGAAACGATCGATCACTGTCTTGGTTTTTGTTGTGATACCTGAGAAGCCCATGGGACCAAATCCCTTCTGCATTGCATTGCCCCTCATACCTCTTATGCTCGAATTATTGACATACATGCCTTCAAGAATAGATTCCTTTATGAAAGTTGGCACAGTATGTGTGCTCTACATGGGGAACATGCATGTTGTTCAAACAATGTGTCCTCTACATGGGGAACATGCATGTTGTAATGAATTGTTTTATAATTAATGATTCAACGTAATATAAACATCGATTCAAAACGTTCCTAAAAAGTCAAAGACTGATGACTTTTGATTAATGTTTGATAAAGATTTGGATTGTTTTGTTTTAAATAAAGTATTTATTTATATAGAATATATATATATATATATATATATATATATATATATATATATATATATATATATATATATATATAGAGGACTACCTAAAGATTTCAAACAAAATGTATTATATATATTTATCTATACCTCGATGCATTCATGGATGGGAGAGGAGGCTATTCACATGAACGGCTTGATGTCAACGGTGTGGCCAACGGCGGCGGCAGCCCCTTCGCCATGGCAGAAGGAAACGATTGATCACTGTCTTGGTTTTTGTTGTGATACCTGAGAAGCCCATGGGACCAAATCCCTTCTGCATTTCATTGCCCCTCATACCTCTTATGCTCGAATTATTGACATACACGCCTTCAAGAACAGATTCCTTTATGAAAGTTGGCACAGTATGTGTGCTCTACATGGGGAACATGCATGTTGTTCAAACAATGTGTCCTCTACATGGGGAACATGCATGTTGTAATGAATTGTTTTATAATTAATGATTCAACGTAATATAAACATCGATTCAAAACATTCCTAAAAAGTCAAAGACTGATGACTTTTGATTAATGTTTGATAAAGATTTGGATTGTTTTGTTTTAAATAAAAGATTTATTTATATAGAATAAATATATATATATATAGAGGACTACCTAAAGATTTCAAACAAAATGTATTATATATATTTATCTATACCTTGAACTCGATGCATTCATGGATGGGAGAGGAGGCTATTCACATGAACGGCTTGATGTCAACGGTGTGGCCAACGGCAGCCCCTTCGCCATGGCAGAAGGAAACGATCGATCACTGTCTTGGTTTTTGTTGTGATACCTGAGAAGCCCATGGGACTAAATCCCTTCTGCATTGCATTGCCCCTCATACCTCTTATGCTCGAATTATTGACATACACGCCTTCAAGAACAGATTCCTTTATGAAAGTTGGCACAGTATGTGTGCTCTACATGGGGAACATGCATGTTGTTCAAAAAATGTGTCCTCTACATAGGGAACATGCATGTTGTAATGAATTGTTTTATAATTAATGATTCAACGTAATATAAACATCGATTCAAAACGTTTCTAAAAAGTCAAAGACTGATGACTTTTGATTAATGTTTGATAAAGATTTGGATTGTTTTGTTTTAAATAAAAGATTTATTTATATAGAATAAATATATATATATATAGAGGACTACCTAAAGATTTCAAACAAAATGTATTATATATATTTATCTATACCTTGAACTCGATGCATTCATGGATGGGAGAGGAGGCTATTCACATGAACGGCTTGATGTCAACGGTGTGGCCAACGGTAGCCCCTTCGCCATGGCAGAAGGAAACGATCGATCACTGTCTTGGTTTTTGTTGTGATACCTGAGAAGCCCATGGGACCAAATCCCTTCTGCATTGCATTGCCCCTCATACCTCTTATGCTCGAATTATTGACATACACGCCTTCAAGAACAGATTCCTTTATGAAAGTTGGCACAGTATGTGTGCTCTACATGGGGAACATGCATGTTGTTCAAACAATGTGTCCTCTACATGGGGAACATGCATGTTGTAATGAATTATTTTATAATTAATGATTCAACGTAATATAAACATCGATTCAAAACGTTCCTAAAAAGTCAAAGACTGATGACTTTTGATTAATGTTTGATAAAGATTTGGATTGTTTTGTTTTGAATAAAAGATTTATTTATATAGAATATATATATATATATATATATATATATATATATATATATATATATATATAGAGGACTACCTAAAGATTTCAAACTCACATGATATTTTACATATTCGTAGGTGAATCCCTTGGGCCCGCACTCTCATCCATCTTTTTAAATGAGTTTCCTAAAAGCTAAAATTAGGTGAACCGCCTTCAGACATATATAGATATATATACAAATACAAATACATATATATATGTATGTATATGCATTTACATATATATATATATATACATATATATATATATATGTATGTATATGCATTTACATATATATATATATATATATACATATACAAATACATATACAACCATATATGTATGTATATGCATATGCATATGCATATACATATACATATATATATATACATATAGATACATATACATATACATCATGTGGATACCTTTTTACCATTCATGTATATATATACATATACATGTGTATATACCCACTTGAGACTAGACCGCTTAACGTCGACTTAGAGGGTTATTTCTACCCAATCGATGGGGAGACTTGAACCCAGGTGGGTAAATGTCATCCCGAGAGAGAGAGAGAGAGAGAGAGAGAGAGAGAGAGAGAGAGAGAGAGAGAGAGAGAGAGAGAGAGAGAGAGAGCTTTTTAATCTTTTAGTATGTATGTGAAGATTGGAGAAAATCTCATAAGGGATTGTATATTATGTGTATACACAAATATTATAGAGAAAATATTGCTGTTTTTATTCAATGTTTACTATTTTATAATAAAGAAACTGACTTTACTATTTTATAATAAAGAAACTGACTTTACTATTTTATGATGGAATTAGGTTTATAGCAAGAATGGTAGAGACACGTAGTTTGAGGCGTCCTCTTTAGACCATTTCCTTGAATGCTCCAAGGAAAAGAAGAAGAAATGAAAAAATAAAATGTGCACAGGAGTTAAGGGATAGTGAACCTCATTGTTGTGATGCAAGGATGCATAATGTTAGCTGTAATACCGGTGATGTATTGATGCAAGAGACTCATAGGATTCTTGCAGAAAACGATACCTTTTGTGCACAAAGACAAGTAGCAAAAGTAACTTTGATGTGTTTACCTCAATCTATCACTAAGAGGTCTCAAATTGCCCATGGGTGGAGATAAAAGGATATCTAACAAGAGTGCTAGAAGTGTTCGCCGTGAAATTGCTAGGAATAGGACTCTTTTGAAAGAAATAACAAGGGAAATGGGAAGTGGAGTTTATTCAGGGATATGACTGGTTGAAAGTTTGAGACTTACAAGAAGGTACCGTCGCTTCATCGCTAGAAATAGGACCTCTTATAATGCAGCTAGAAGAGTAAATGAGGGTAATGCAATTACAATGTGTTCCTTTTTTGCCCATGAAGAGAGAGAAGTACCATTTGCTAATACAATAAGAAGGGAGAGTATCGAAGAAATTCCCTCTTATGTATTTGAAAAAAGAAAGGGAGGGATTTTGTCTATCCTCCATGAACTCCCACCCGTACAAGGTACACATGCAGCTACTTGGCCTTTGGTATATTCGTGCACTTTAAGTCACTCATTAGGAGGGATGACACATGAGTGTCGGTTTTGTGGAGCCCAGTTATGGGCAAGTGAAAAGAAGATGAGTTGTGGACAGGTTCTTGGCAAATATTGTTGTAAACATGGGCGTGTGTCTGTTCCTTCACTTGCTGAACCACCTGAGCCATTAAGATCTCTTTTGATTGGTAGTGACACTACAAGTAAAAAATTTCGAGAAAACATCAGGGCTTATAATAGTGTGTTGGATTTTTCATCATTGGGTGCACAAATAGATGACTCTCTCTTTCACAATAGTAGTGTCTATACTTTCAAGGTGCATGGGACTGTTTATCATCGGATTGGGTCCTTGGTCCCCAATAATATGTACAATCCTAAGCCACAGTTTGCACAGTTGTATGTGTTTGATACTGAGCACGAATTACAAAATCGACTAGGTGTCATGAATGGATTGGAATCCACAACCCTAGAAGCACTTCAATCGATGATGCACACTTCTAATAAATTTGCACAAGCTTTTAAGTATGTGGGAAGAATGTTGAGTGACAATCCAAGTTTGGATTTGAAAATGACTATATGTGAGACGAAATCCACATCTAGGCAGTACTCAATGCCAACAGCTTCCGAGATTGCTGGTATCATGATTGGTCAAGGTGATGATCATAATGTTGGTCGTTGTGATATTTTATTGCATACTCGAGAAGGCACATGCAAACACATCTCTAATTTGCATAGGTGCTATATGCCTCTTTTGTACGTCATGTTATTTCCAAGAGGGGAGGATGGATGGCACTTGAGAATCCCTTATGCTGATGCACAAGTGAGTGCATTGAGAAATGGTCATTGTGTGACTCAACGACAATACTATGCTTATTGATTGCAAATTCGCCCAGATACAAATGCATGCTTGCTACGTGGTGGAAGGTTGTTGCAATAGTTTATGGTTGATGCCTATTGCAGTTTTGAAGAGTCACGATTATCTTGGCTACGCCATAATCAAAAAAGTTTGCGTTCAGAGGTTTATAGTGGTTTAGCAGACATGCTTCATGTGGAAGGAAGTGGAAGTGGTATTGCAGGAAGGACAGTGGGAAGTAGAATAGTGTTACCTTCCAGTTTTACTGGTGGGCCACGACAAATGTATCAACTTTATCAAGATGCCATGGCAATTGTTCGTTCAAAGGGCAAGCCCGATTTATTCATTACTTTCACCTGTAACCCAAAGTGGCCAGAGGTATTAGATGCTTTACTCCCGGGGCAAAGTGCATGTGACCGGCCTGATTTGACTACTAGAGTATTTCACCAAAAACATTCAGATATGATGAAAAATATCATGAAGAAGGACCTCTTTGGTAAGGTGATTGGATATGTGAGTGTCATTGAGTTCCAAAAAAGAGGATTGCCTCATTCACACACGTTATTGATCTTGGATAGTGCCCATAAACCTAAGACTCTCCAAGACTATGACAGATTAGTATGTGCCGAATTGCCTGACAAGCAAATGTTTCCCGCTCTGCATGATGTCGTGTTGCATTGCAATATCCATGGGCCCTGTGGGCCATTCAATCCAAGTGCAATTTGTATGGATAAAGGGAAATGCACAAGGAACTATCCATGAGCTTTTGTACAAGAGACTACTGTGGATGAGAGTGGTTACCCCGTGTATATGCGTCGAAATGATGGAAGAACTGTGGCATTGAAAAAGTGTAATGTTGATAATAGATGGGTTGTGCCATATAACCCTTATCTTTCAATCACATATAATGCTCATGTAAATGTGGAAATATGCTCAACAATATCAGCAGTGAAATATCTTTACAAGTACATATACAAGGGGCATGACAGAGCAACAATAAGATTTAGCACTGTACAAGGTGGGGATGTTAATGTTGCTTGCGTAGTCGATGAGATTCAGAGGTATTTGGATGCACGTTACGTCTCTGCATCAGAGGCATGTTGGAGACTCTTTGAGTATGCAACGGTTTTGCAGGTACACTTAGATGGGGGTCATAATGTTATCTTCAGAGATGATGATAATATTGCAGATGTTTTTCAGAGGGAAAATGTAGGCAAGACTACTATGACTGAATGGTTTACCTGTAATCAACAACATCCTGAAGCAAACAATACATTGTATAGTGATTTCCCTCAACAATGGGTTTGGAACTCCAGGTTGAAGAAATGGACCAAAAGAAAGATTGGAAACACTATAGGGCGCATGTACTTTGTAGCTCCTTTGGTAGGTGAGGCATACTATGTTCGCCTACTTCTTACAATATGTAAAGGATCTAAGTCATTTGAAGATTTGCGTTTGCTCAATGGTCACATCTATCCTTCTTTCAAGGCAGCTTGCATTGCCAGAGGGATACTGGAAGATGATTCTGAATGGGTTGCATGTATGGAGGAAGCATCATCTATGCAAAATGCCTTGCATTGCCAGAGGGATACTGGAAGATGATTCTGAATGGGTTGCATGTATGGAGGAAGCATCATCTATGCAAAATGCCTTGCAATTGAGATGTCTTTTTGGTACTATATTGCTATTTTGTGAGCCTTCCTGTCCAGGAATATTGTGGAAGAGATTTCGAGAAGAAATGATAGAAGATTTTCTATACCAGTTATCGAGAAGCAGGGGTCAGTTTATTGGTATTGAACAATTAGCTGAAACTCATGCACTACTACATTTGGAAGAAATTCTTCGTGCTCAGAGACGGACATTGGCAGATTTTGAAGGGATGCCTGAACTAAACAGAGTCTTGGGTGAAAATACATTGCTTTTGGAAGAGAGATCTTTTGATACTGTGGAACAATATAACCTGTCAAGTGCTATGGAGTCAACTTTAACAGATAGCCAGCGTGTTGCTTTCGATGCTGTAATGCATGCAATTGCGACAAATGCAAGTGACATTTTTTTCCTGGATGGTCCGGGGGGATCGGGCAAGACCTATTTGTATAATTGCTTGCTTGCGCGAGTACGTGGACAAGGGTATGTTGCTTTGGCCACTGCATCGTCAGGTATTGCTTCTCTACTCTTGGCGAATGGACGTACTGCACATTCTAGATTCAAGATACCTCTGGAGCTAAACAATTCCTCAACTTGCAAAATCC